>NC_142344.1:5157500-5510000 GCF_054954075.1 Amborella trichopoda
AATGTAAAATCAACCATAGCCGTGCATAGACATTTAAAATGTATAAGAAAGTTATTTTCCTAAGGATTAGGTTTCCCATGAGGATAACAGTTCCCAAAAATATATTATAACAATTTCCTTTTCGAATTAGATTTCCTATCGTAGATTTCCGATTAAATTTCCAATGAGGTACTTATTTGAATTGGATTAGGATTCGAATTAGATTTCCTATCATAGTTTTCCGATTAAATTTCCAATGAGGTAACTTACCTTTAAGTGTCCTCTTAATAGATATTGTACCCTAAACTCTCTCTCTAAGGTAAAAATCTTATCCATGGTTTTTGTTTTTTTTTTTTTGGGGAAGTGCCGGAACAGAGCCTAGGATGTCATGGTGAAGCATCTGCACCCCTAACCACCAATTCCCAGACCACGTTACTATATGAGGCTTAATATGTAAAATAATAACAAACACAATTGACATGGCCAAGCATTTAGGACGTTAAAAATGCAGTAGTTACCTGGCTGGAGTCAGCATCGTGCTTCATGTTTCACACGAAAAACTTAAGGGGTGACATTCAAGATTTCTCAAATTTAGCTGCACTCGTGGAAGAGAAAATAAAGGGCACTATAAGAAAACACAATGAAGCCATAAAATAAAACGCAAAACAAAGCTAGAAAGAAAAAGATAGAAAACGCACGCACACCAAATGTGCATGCCATTAATACACAAACAAGGGAGAGCATCGCATTAAAAGACAATAAAATAACACTCAATTGCAGATGTGCACAAATATAAGCACAAACTACATCAAGTCATGCAAGAGAAAATAAAGAGACACCCCTCCAATTTTTCTTTTCTTTTTCTTTTTTTTTTTGGAGTCTCTAGAAATATCCCTGATTGTTTGCTAAATGCAGCAGACAGGTAGTTGTCACAAAGAATTCCCATTCAAGAAAGAGTGCCTTCTGCATATGCAGTGCACAACTCATGCAGCATGTAGCTGACTGGCTGTTCCACCAGTCAATAGATGCATTTCAATCAGGAATGAAATGTCTAAAATTTAGCTGCACCCATGGAAGAGAAAAGGAAGGAAACTATAGAAAACTGAATCAAGCTATGAAAGAAAATGCAAAGTAAAACAAGAAGGACAAAACAGAAAACATAAGCATACCAAAGGCACATTACACAATACTGCCAATAAACATAAAAAGGAGAGTAACATACAAAAAGGAATTAAAAAACAAAAGCTCACATGCAGATGTGCACAAACATACTCAACAAACAACATCAAATTATGTAAGAGAAAGTAAAGAAACACCTTTCTTTTTTTTTTTTCTCTACATCTCTAGATATATCCATGATTGTGTGCTAAATGCAGCAAATAGGTGGCTGTAATAAAGGATTTTCATTCAAGAAAAAAATATCATCTGCATGTGCAGTGCATAACTCATGCAGAATAAAACTGACTGGCTGTTCCATCAGTCACTAGGATACATTCCAATCGCGAAAGAAGTGATGTATTTGTGCATGTGTGTATGTTCATATATAGTTTCCATCTCATTTTGACAAGACACCAAGGAACAATTTTCCAAACTTTTCCAAATATAGGTTCAAGTTGAAAACAAGATACATACCATGACAGCAACACCGGTCTCACAAAATCTAGGTATACAGATCAGTCTAGCCAACTGTCCCTCAGATCCTGCATAAGAAGCATTAAAGACAATGAAATTAAGAGCTTCTATCAATTCCTCAGATTGGGCACATCAGAGAGACCATGTCATTCGCCTCTTTACTTTTTCCATGCAAAAAATACCTTTCAACAATTGAGTACCATATTTGTTCTGGTTCCCAACAAAGTACACATGAGGGCAGCTTTCAACGACAAAAGGGTCTCGATCGGTGAAGGGATAACACCCTAGAAAGACATCAAGTTTGGTACAATATGAATATAAGCAAAGTCCAATTAAGAAAAGGGCCAGGAAAGGAGATCACTAAAAAATATATAAAAGGAGAAGCTAGGGAAATGACATAATGTGATGACATACCGAGAGTGTCAGGGGCAGTTGGTGCCAAGTGCCTCCATCTCAATGTTCTCTCCATGAAATCAAGTTTCTCTTTCGCTTCAGAATACTTCGCAAGATCATCTATGTTTTGACCCGATGTTCCTAGAAACCTGAAAGCATTGATAATGCTTGTGTCCATTATCATTTAAATCTTGAAAAGGTGTCTTTTTCTTCATTTTAATCATAGCCACAATAATATACTTTCTCTTCTTTGGTAAAATGGAGTCTCACCCCTCAAATTTAGGAATGAGAACAAGATCTCCAAACCACTAGGCTATTAGGAATGGAGTTGAGGTCAAGGGGGTAGCACAACCTGTGACTCAGCTTACCGGTCATGGTTCCCATTCCTACCAATGCTAATCCCTTTTGAAAACTACTATAGATTCCAAAAATTACTAACTCATACTAACAGTTAACGTTAAAAAAAAAATAACCACTAGGCTATTGGGGGTTCACTTCAAGTCATAATGGAACTTACCCGACATCATCAAGGTTGAATGAATGAGGATTAGGACTGGACACGAAGGTATTATATGCAGAAGCTCCAGGGAAGAGGCATTTATGCAAAGGCTGAAAATAGAACCAAAACATAAGAAGATTACAGTTGAGAGGTCATCATATGCATGCATAGAGCCACACACAAACATACATACACATTTACATACATGTCAGTTGTGGCATGACAGACGAGAAATGTGGAAGTGTTGGCAATTTCCAGTCCATAACTATGAAACCAATTTTTGCATAACTTTACATTACATTTCCCTGTTAGTGTGGAAATAAAATAATCACTTAGGAAAATGATATGTTTGTTGATTAGGCGACTCCCTTTTTCTATTTTCTGGTCCTAGATTTTTCTTTATTTTCTTTTTCTTTCCTTCTAAGTCTTCAGATTCTACCTTTCTTTTTCTCTTTCCAATTTATATTTTTCTTTCCTCTGTTAAGTTCTTTTACTCTATTTTCTGCACATTATTTCATTATTTTCCTTTCTACTTTATTTTTAGGCATTTTGTCATGGAAATATTCTTCCTAATTTTTTGGCTTGTTTTTTCTTTTTTTTTTATAGGGTTTTGTTAGGCTACACCACTTGTGGTGTAGACCCTTAAAGTGCTCAACATCTTTAGATATTTAGATACCCTTATCCTATAGTATAGTAACTTTTTGTTTAGGGGTATTTTAAGTAATTAGTCAAGGGTAAACAAGAAATTCTTAATAGAAACAAAAACATTTATTAACAATAGTGGACAATGACATCACCGATATGGTGTGTGACATCACCCACAAGATGCATTAATTGTTTTTAACTACTAATAAAATGCCACTATTTTCTTATAAAAATATCCATTTTACCCTTCTAAATGACCAAAAATGCCCGTACTTGAAAAAAATTGTATTACAATTCAAGGGTATTTTAGTGTCCAAAAATGTTGAGCACTTTAAGGGTCTGCACCACCAAATGGTGTAGCCTAAATAACCCTTTTTTATATATTATGCTCTCTTTGATTCTCTTATACATTTAATCCGTTAGGCCAGAGTCTTTTTCCAAAAAAATTTAATATCCTCACTATCCTTTTATTTTATTTTTGTGCCACACATGTCAGCAATGCATATTCATAAGTGATGGATGTTCAAATTTATGCAACACTAACCTGCTGAGGCAAGGAGTAGTTTGCGGGGTCATGAGGCCCTGGCATTATATCCACAGGCATGGCTGCTGCAAGCTGCAAAGACATTCGTGATGATATTTGAATACTACATGCAACAATATGATTGAAATCAAGTAAAAAATCCAACCAATAATACCCCATAATTATCTATCAAAAGAGGGGGGGAAAAAAGGGGCGAGGGGGCACTCATTGAATATTAAAATGCATTGTACAGCTCGAAAGTTGCAACTGAGAACCTGAGTTAACAGAAGATCAAACTCTTTAATCGGTTCAGAGAGCTTGGATTGATCCTTTGAAGCCAAGGACTGCAACAACGAAAAAATAAGCAATCTGGAAAGAAGTAACACTAGTAGAACCCCACAACCATGACTGGAAAGAATAGTATACATATATTTGTTGTGCATGTAAAATAGTACAGAAACTGCATAAGAGCACAAGAGTACAACAAATGTCGAGCCAAGCAGATAAGATTACCTGACCTGCAAGGAGTCCTTGTTGAAGTTCAACAGAATTCCCAGCTATTACAATACGGGTAATTTGAGATGCAACATTTTGCTCCTGTTTTAATGGAAACTTTAGGAATTTCAATCGTTGACAGTGCAATGAGATAACAAGATGCAGATATAGTTTAAAATGCTACTTAAAAGATAAATCCATGAGGAAACTAACATACCTTGTCATCACCTAGATGTCCTGTCAAAAGGTCCACCAGCAATTGAATCTGAAGAGGATTAGACTTAATGCTCCCAACACTCAATCCAGACACAAAAGCCACATACTTATCTTCTTCTGTAAGTTAATTACACAAATTTCAAACGTCATGAGAAATAACAAAAATTGTCTTTCAACAAACAGAAGATTATAGAGCCACATAGTAATGTCCAAAGACATGGAAAACAGGCTTTACCAAGACTAAAAGTTGAGTGTCCACCTAAACATAAGTAAAGGCCAACTCAATATGATTTATGATATTAAAATTCCATGGCCTCAAGATTAAGTTAAATTCTAGACAATATTCAACCTTGTAGTAATAATTTTGGTGAGCGCTGAAACCAATAGTTTGGATTTCAGACTTTAATGCAACTGATACTTGGCATACAAAAATAGAATTTAGTTTAAAAAAAAAAGAGAGAAACTTATAAGTTTTGCCAAGACTTCATCCAGTTCAGCCAAATCACAATTACAGAATACAGATTCAGCCTCCTGTAGGAATGGGCTTGAGGCTAGGTGATCAAGGTGGTGGGGCATCATAACATGATGTCTTGACTTCCATTCCTACCATGGTAGAGGACCCCATCCTCTCTGAACTAGCCAAAAAAAAGATTCAGACTCTTGAAAATTATGCACAGACACAATGTTCTTTTTTCCTACGATTTCAAATGCAGTATGGTAAGTACTGTAAGTTCCAGCCATAGAATGAACTTGTTAACCATATTTTGGTGCAAGGAATGCCATGTTTTGGCTAATCAAAAGATAAAATTTAATTGTTGTCAAGCACACGAGGACAACTATGACTAAAGACAAAAAAATTCAATATAGGAAGCAGCAACAACTGCAAATTCAAGAACTAGAGTTTATTATAAGCCCTCACCCATGAATATACCCATTCATTACAGAAATGTTTGTGATCCTAGTACTAATTTGGAATCATCAGAGATGTGTGAAGCACACTTGCGATGGGAAATAACAATCGTAAATGGTTTTTTGTTTTTTCTCTTTTTTTTTTTGGGGGGAGGGGAGAGAGACCACAGAATAGGAAATTACCCCAACAGTCTATCCATCACAATCCATCCTTTGATTGGAAGGTGATGACCCCAATGAATAATATTATGCTAATTTCCATATTCCCCTCCATTGGATAAATTAATGCACTCGACATTCACAAAGACATACTGACAAATGAGGGGCATAAACCCAGCTGGTGAATGATAGGCATGTTATTGAAAGTCATAACAGCATGCAACTGATGTAAAATTAGTTAGATATAATACTTGCTTCTTGTGGAATTTTTATCTGTGGTGGTAATCCAGCTTCTACAATCTTGTGAACCAGAAAATCACCATCACTGGTTTCTTCCCCATGAACTGCCAGTACAACACCTGCTAATCAAGAATGAACCCAAAACATAAAAGCTCCAATCATATGTGCCAGATTAATGCAGCAATATACCATGGCAGCACTTTCCATTAGCTTGTCGAGAATTGTGTGCATATGTAAGAGATACTGTGGATTCAAAACTATAATATACTATAGGACACCATAGAAAGCCACAGTCCAATGGGTCATCATTGTCCAATGAAATGATGGAGGGTGATGGGAAGAGTGCTATCAAGAACAGGAGATGACCCCAATGATGAGACTAACTCTCTCCATCAACATCAATCATTGCTGAACAAAACAGACTATGGTTTTCATATAAGTTCATCAGCATTCAGTATAGTTTCCCCTTCTTCTTCGTCTGATATCTTCATATACACACCTGTCACATAGTCAGATGGTTTCACCACATCCCCTATAAGTTTAACTCTTCCACTCTCATCTTCCAAAATGAGATGGTCATCTGGGTGAAGAAAATTATGAGGTTTCACAAGGGGAACAGCAGACCTCTGCAAATAAAAAGACAACACAAACTGATGCAGATTACATGATTATACAATTTAGAATGGGATGCATATGCATGAATGAATGTATGCACAACTGGATATCTTGAATATACGGATGGGCCCATGTACAGCAGAATAGAGAACACCATAAGCATACCTCCTTAGAGTACTCATCAAGAACAGAAGGTTTTAACTTCATTTGTTTGTATAAAGTTCCCACGATGATGCACTGTTTACCTACTTCAAGACCTAAAACCGTGTGAACTGCATAAAAATGGCATGCGTCAAAGAGAGAATGAATCAATTGGGCTGACAATATAACTCTCTTCCATTAATTCTGGCCTAAAACAGCACCTTAGACTAACCAAACCAAAGCAAAACGAACTTTACACATTTCATCAATGAAGCATGTTCTTTTTACTTCTTACACTACCAGAAAACAAATTACAGAGGTTGTATCAGTAGATAATACTAGGTTGCCATATTACATGATCATCAGGAAAAAAAAAAAGGAACCAAACTTTTTTGAAAAGGTGGAAACAAACTTTAAACAGCAACTAATTTGTGATCAAAATACAGAAATAAATACAAACAAGCCGTAACAAACTTTATACTCCAAGATCTACTGCATGAGGAAGGATGAAGCTAGAAAATAGCTGCACCATTTTTATCATGTGCAAAACGTAAGAAAATTTTGAAAGGATATAGCCATACCATATCTATCATGCACAAAACTCGAGAAAAGATTGGTTGAATCTCTTCTTCTACCTAGGTTGTTACTTCTGAACAGTATAACAGAATAAGATCTCATAGGTTGTCAAGTCAAGAACAACCAAGTTATAGCTACACCATTTTTAACCTGTAGTGGGAATAAGATGCCCATTGATGAAGTATATCACTTCATGATGCTTAATATTGAGCTAAAACGAGTGTTTTTAATGCTAATGCTCTACACTGACAAGAATGCAAAATCTTGTCATCCAAATTCAGAAAAAGCACAAAAATCCCCCCCTTTCCAAATGTTTATCATCAATGAGAAATACAAATTCAATAAGAAACACTTATTGATGATCAATTATTGAAAGGAAATGAAATTCCGAAAGGATACCGGGCAAATTTGGGTGCTGATGATTTATAAGCGATCGAAATTGCTCTCTCATTTTGTAAAGGCGGAAAAAATATATGTGACTGTACTGTTGTCCCTTGTACTTCTGCAATCCAAGCAGAAACCTCTCATCCTGTGTATAATGGAGAATGCCATTTTTTTCATCATTAGAAGTAGCGAACTGAAGTTATAGATTCTTAGTGAGAGAATAATAAGAGTAAAAATTAGAGATACTGATTCAAAAAGTATACAGAATTTAAACCTAACAGTTTCCCTAGAGAGAGAAGGGGGTAAATAAAAACTTTTAGAGAGAGTAAATCGTGAGAAATGAATGGAGAGAGTAAATCGTGAGAAATGAATGGAAGATAACGTGAACACCAATATTACAGAAAAAGATGGAATTATTTTTATAAATTGGAGAGAATAATATTTACAAATTTTGAAAGGGAAAATGAGAAAATGAACCAATATAATCTATTGGGCCAAGAATAATGTCAAAAAAAATTGGGAGAAAATGGAAATGGATAATATTACTAATATAATATGAATAATATTACCTGAGAGACATAGAGAGACTGTTTCCTTTGGATAAGAGAGAGAGACTCGGCGTCTATGTCCATGGGGGGAACAAGCAAGAGTTCGAGCCCTGTTGCGGGGTTTTTCTAACCTTTTATAGGGAGAGAGACGATGAAAATAACCTTTGTGTTTCTCATGAATTTCTGAATGCCACTCGCTCTAATCATATTGTACTAACCAGGATTAAGACGTAAATGACGGTTTAGTCCCTTAATTAATAGGGTGATACGTGGTACTTTTTTTTTTTTTTTTTCATTTTTTTATTTTTTTTTATTTTCAGGAAATGAGAGCTTTGAATATCTGAAATCTAGAAGAGGTTATAAACTATGCTAGTTTTTTTTTTTTTTTTCATTTTTTTTAATGGGGAGTCGGAGCTTTTCATTTATGTTTTGATAAAGTATACAAAAAGACCATCTATTTTGAATAGAAGGAAGTAATAATCATTGATGTTTGCCAGATTTAAAATTGAGTGATTATGAAGGTGTTACTGATTTAACTCAAAGTTTAAAAAAAAAAAATTCCTACTTCTCAACATACTTTAAGCCATCCAATTTGACATCTAGAGGCTAAAAACAATTGTAACATCTTTGTAACAAAGATAAATAGTCTCCTAGCATACAATCTTTAATATTTTTTTAATGCACGAGAGTGCAAATTTACATAATTTATAGACTTTTTAAGTATGTATTTCTACCTCAATGGATCAAATACACCTGCAGTTTGGCAGTTCAATACTTCAGCCAACCCATTTTTTTGCTTTTTCTTTTTTTTTTTTCGTTTGAATGTTACTTCGGCCAACCCATCGATCTCCATATTCCTTTCGAGTAAGGATGACCAAGTCATATCCACTCACCTCTTAACATTAATCTTTCTTCGGAGACTAGAGTTTAATCTATAAGGTTAAACTTATTTTACTAAACTTTGTGAATCCCTTTCTGCCACTTTGGGTAGATTAAACTTATTTTACTAAACTTTGTGAATCCCTTTCTGCAACTTTGGGTCCTCACATGGCAACAGTTCATGTTTTTGTAACAAAGCTCAAACTTGAGCTTCATTAGCTATGGAACTATGGTACAGCCACATGAGCCAAAGAAGGGGAGCTTTTCTGATCCTACTTGCGCTTCATTAGCTATGGAACTATGGTACAACCACATGAGCCAGAGAAGGGGAGCTTTTCTGATCCTGTGTAATCCTTGATGAAGCCCGAGAAGGGGAGCGCTTCATTAGCTATGGAACTATGGTACAACCACATGAGCCAGAGAAGGGGAGCTTTTCTGATCCTGTGTAATCCTTGATGAAGCCAGAGAAGGGGAGCGCTTCATTAGCTATGGAACTATGGTACAACCACATGAGCCAAAGAAGGGGAGCTTTTCTGATCCTGTGTAATCCTTGAAGAAGCCAGAGAAGGGGAGCGCTTCATTAGCTATGGAACTATGGTACAACCACATGAGCCAGAGCAGGGGAGCTTTTCTGATCCTGTGTAATCCTTGATGAAGCCAGAGAAGGGGAGCTTTTCTGATCCTGTGTAATCCTTGATTTTCCATAGTTCCTCGGTGAGCTTCTGTCGATCCTACTTGAGCTTCATTAGCTATGGAACTGTAGTACAGCCACATGAGCCAGAGAAGGGGAGCTTTTCTGATAACCATCCGGTATCAGCAATAGATGGCTAACTGGTATCGTCCTAACCTGATGGTATTGGAGCTGCAAGCATGTTATGCTAAATTTAAACCGGATGCTAACACTGTATATTGGTGGGGAAAATGAAGCTTTTTATGTGAAAGCAATGTATGTTCCTCCCACTATCAAAAGTCGTTAACTTCTGGTAATTATCAAAATTCACCCATCATAACCAACTTTGTTTGGAACAAGTTGGAATGCTCCTTGCGCCTCATTTTCGAATTTGTTTCAGCCATCTTGTTATGATACTAATTAGTCATATAATACATGTTTTGTTTGAAACATAATACTTTCAGCTCCCCCACTCTACAGACAAATCTGCTTGAGCAAAGAAGACATATCTTAATTGACATTGATAGTTTGGGGAGCTCCTAGAATAATGCTTAAAACTGAAGTAGTACTAATGCTTCTACCAAGTGATGCGTGAAATTCTCTCAACTCGTCACCTTGTGAATTTCATGCATCACTTGTGCGCACATGGTGTACGCACAAGTTTCAGTCCAAATCACTTCAATTGCAACCATACATAGCTTAGAAGTAGCATTAGTTCATGAACCATAATTTCTACCATGACATTCCTCAATCAATGTTTATCAGCCTTTAAGATAGTGTCTGTTCATTCTTCACAGCACAGCATCAAAGCAAACTGAGCTATTCCTGACTTCCAAAAAACCAATTTGCAGCAGACTCAAAAAATACAAAAGCAATCTAAATGTAGGAAATAACCCATGTTTTCCTATTACAATCACAAGGGCATATTTATTACTGCCAAATAGTAGACTCCAGACATGGTTTCAGCATGCCAGAAATCTCCATAAGGGCAAACTTTTACATTCATCTCCAGCGAATGACCTGCAAAAAATTCGGGCATTTCTTACATCAGGAAAATCCAAAAATTTTCATATAAAAAATTATATAGCCAATAAAGAGAAACATGGAATAAGGTCAGGGTATAAGCTATAATTTTGTTTGCTGATTATTTCTTCTGAGCTAATCATTTGCAGAAGTGGCAACCTTTACGATTTTCTATGCATGAAAATTAGAGATTCTCAAAAGGTACAGAAAGATTTATCAGATAAGATTTATTTATGCATTGTTTTCCCTTATATCAATAATATCATGAGAACAATTTCAATTGAATATAAGGAATGATTACATAACATTTATTTCACAAGCGTATAGAACATAGAGATAGACATACATGGACATACATGAATACAACTCATGTTTGTGCATGAGCACATGCATGTATCAGTACATGGTTACACATGTCCAGACATACATAAATATGCCCTCCAAGGTAAGTTGTTTTGGTAGGAGGAATGTAGCCTAATTTCAGGATTCTACAAACAGGTCTCATCCTACGGTAGATTGTATTTTCAAGCTTCAGTCAATGGCTTCTAGTTCCATTAACCATCATGCATAGACTCATGTTAATGAAGAGACTATAAAGCTCTTCAAAAAAATTCAAATCTACCAAATTGGAACTCAATGCACAACTCCCAAATTATAGAATAGAACATTCAAATTTCCACATTATTTCCGTTTTCTGTGCTTTTATCCATCAGGTTTCTGGAAATTTAAAAATTCAAAACTTAGGACTTCGTATAGTTTTCTTTCCTCTGTGAAATTCAGCACCTAAGGCTCTTAAATGAGAATCATGAAAGCAATCTTAGCTATTTTTTTCCCTCCAAAGACAAGAGTAAAACCAGTTGAAACTTCTATCCACAAATATCTCTTCACAAACACACAATAGTGCCAAGGGGAACAAATTATGGATGAAAAATTACAAACGAGCATGTCCTTAATAAAATGCTCACATACTCTTAGGTTGGGAATGATGAAAAAGGAGAAAGACAAAGAAAAGAATCTTAAGTTGGACAAATACAATTCATAAACAACAATCACAAAAGGAAGCATGTATTCACAAATATTCACTTTTGTAGCCACACAAAAGAAGCACACCAATATGAAGAAACTGTCTATACAAGAGAGAAAAAAACTCCCACACGCTATGCATAAAACCGTGTTGTCGACCTTTTTCTTGATCTATTATTCCTTCCTGGAAGGCTACTGCAGTAAAATCCTCTCTCCTCCATGAAAGTAAAATTCATATCATAAGTTGAGGTTGGATAATTGCATTCTTCTATAAACTATTGGAGAGGCAGTATATCTAAATTGTTGAAATCTCAGAACCCTAGGATTCCCATCGGTACGTGTCATGGTTTGACACTTACGCTGGACCACCCCACCATCATGACATGTTAATATTACACCACTAGTTACATAGGTGTGTTTGTTTCCCCATGCATCTAGATCAGCATCACATGAGTAGTATGGCACCCCATCTAAAAAAAGCACACAGTGACTACCCCTTAATGAATAAAAACAACGTTATATCACACTATTTCACATATTAAGGTATTCCACTTCAAACTTCCCCCCATGTTAACCCGAGCTTAATATGATAACAATGATGCTGAGGCCACATATAAAACACAATAAGGCTACCAGATCAATTGATACAACGAAAATATTGCTCTCTGAATCAAAAGTTCACAACCATAAGAAAGTATATTCATTTATCAACACAGGCCAGTGGAACTACTTCTTTGGTGATCACCTTAACCATAATCAAAGCATTAATAACGCTATCCATTAAAGGTTGACCCAAACTTACCATACTTAGCACCAAATAATCAATTCATTCCTTTCAAATCCAAAGTGAATCAATTCACTCCTTTCAAAGCGAAATTGAAAGCATGCGTAGTCAAAGATTTCCAATGTACCCAATGGAAGACTACGAGTAAGGTATTTGGTTTTAAGAAATAAATAGAATGGAATAACCCGAGTTCCCCTGAAATCTGTACTTAATTCGCATTCACAGCAGTGATTATAAAGAGCCCTAGAAACAATATTAGTGTAAATCAAAGAGCTATATGGCAAAGTCCTCCTTAATTGCTCGCCAAACTAAAATAAACTAAACAGGATAGACCCATAAAAAACGAGATAAAATGAATTTAACGAAGCCAGAAGGTTGATCTGCCGGTAAATGTACCCTAAATTTCAAATCAAAATGAGTAAACTTTACATAGAAAACCTTTTCAATAAACCAAACCCCATTAAAAAAAATTCTCCTTGATTACTCTTGCATTCAAACTCAACTAAACCTAAAGAAATCAGACTGTAAATCGTCAGATGAAGCGCCCTAAAGTTCCAATAACAACAAATAAGACCTATTATCAATCAGGTAAAATCAAATGATAACATAATAAATTCACTCATCAATCACTAGTCTAGCCAAAAGAGACTGCACTGAGATAATTTAGAACATATAACCTGTCAATAGTTAAACCTTAAATGCCCGTTGATATAAAAAAAAAACCATGTTAATTGTAAACAGTTTACTCAATAATCGAGTCTATCCCTAATCGCTTACCAAACCAGAGGAAAAATAACCAGAAGAAACCATACCGATTCACTTTCCGATAGTTATTTCCTAGAAATCGAGAAGTAGATGAATTCAAAGTCAATACTAAAACCCTAATTTGCATAAGACCGTACCGATCAATCGGTGAGATTTTCTAATTTCTTTTTCTTGGGTAGAGGTGGGCTATAGTAGAGTGAGGCCGCCATGGCAGCTGGGAAAATCACGAATTTCGCTATGTTCGCGAGCTTGGCAACCAGAGGCTTGCCTCTCATGAACGCCATTTCTATTTCTCCTCTGAACTCAGTCCTCCACACTCCTTTCTCTATCGAGAAGCTCGTTATTAACTTATTATGTCTAAAGACTCAAGACTATGGTATTTAGTCCAGGGAAAGGTTTCTATGCTTCCCCGACAGGTTAGAAGTTCCGTCTTCCCCCTTATCCAACCGTTCATTTTGAATGGAGTGCTAAGATTGCCCCAATCACAACATCTGCACTATTGTATTTTAAATTTTTTTTTTCTATAAACTGTTTTGACAACAAATTTTGAGCGTCCATATCTCTATTAAACTCGCACTAACGAAAAATATCAATAAAATATTTTTAATAAAATATTTTTTGTCATTATATTTTATCGAAAATTTATTTTTAATATTTTTTATAGGTACACGCCGCAATGAAAAAGATAACACATACCAAATTTCATATTCATACAATTTGTATAAAAAAAACTAAAAATAAAATATTTTGAGATGTCGGATCTAAGATCAAACGGTGAGTGACTCTGTTGATCAAAATTGGACGGCTGGATGGTAGGAGGAGGATATAACTTCTATGTTATAGGGGGAGCATAGAAAGCTTGCCCTTTAGTCCATTGATGATTGAAGGAAAATAGTTTGTTGGGGCTGCAGCCCTAAAAATAAAAATAAAGCCTCACATCGCAGCTCATCAAAAATTACGATTCAAGTGTTGAAAAACCTTTAAATCGATCATCTCAGTTTAAATATTATGGTTATGTAAAAAACTTAGGATTTCAAATTCTGAAAACAGTGTCTATTGCAATAAATCATCTGAGCCATTCATTTCCTCCTAAAAATAAGTGTTTTTAGATCTTCAATAGTTACTTTCAATTTTTATTTTTGGTATTGAAAATTAATTTTAAAGCCATCATGAAGATTTTCGGAGTGCTTTATGGGCTTTATGGACGTAGATTTGAGATGAGGTTTTATTTTGTTTTCACAAAGCCTAGCCCTTTTTAATATTGAATGTTGATGGAACGCCTTTTTCTTAGTCAAAATATGTCGCGCACCCATGGGAGCATATAAATGTAGTGTGGTATTCATTGTATTTATTTATTTTGAATGTTAACATGCAACTTATCATTAATTCAAATGTAAAACACAAGGTGTTCAAGCAAAGACACAAGATTACTAAAATGAAATAACCAACAAAGAGGGAGTATGGACTCGTCATGTGGCAAGAATATCGACATCTTCATTCGCCTCTCTATAACAATGTTGGACCGTTGTCATAGAGGTTGACAAAATATCTCAAATTTAACGAAAATAATAATTAATCTCCAAGGAATATGATATTTCTCTTACTCCAGGCAATGACATTCACCGAGTCTTATTCGATAATCCCGCCCTATTCCAAAGTGCATGACAATTTCAGACCTTCTAATAAACCTAGTGCTTTCGCCTCATTTGTTGTTGTGATACCACAAAGACCCGAGTAAAACAATATAATGTGACCCAAATTATTTATGATGAGTCCACTATAACCAACTGGCCCTGGATTGCCAAGTTAACTTCCATCAAAATTAAGTTTGAAGAAACTCACTAGTAATAGTATCCAAACAACCTCACTACGAATGTTGGTAGTAACACCAATAGTCATCATTACCAAGGGATTGCTAATGATAAGACTTTTAGGAATAAAACCACTATCTTTACGTGTAATTAACCAATCAACTACAACTGCCAAAACATTTAATTTTAATGTAGACAGATTTATACTTATATTATCAAATACTCTTCTATTTCTTTCATTCCACACACACATAATAAAACTAAGTCAAATAGATCTTCAAAAAATAGTTTCCATCCTTGAAATAGTCATTATCTTATTTGACCTGATTTCTTCGTGACCACCTTATCAGTGCACATGCTAAACCAATCTTTCAAAGCCCAGGGGGGTAGTCCAGCTTATATGGATAATTTGATTGATCATAATTAGTGATTTGAAAACTATAAAAAACAAAAAGTAACAAAAGAAATAAAATATAGGCCTATGGAATAAGAGATTTAGGTGGTAATTAGGAAACTTTATATAAGCTTGCAACCTTATCTATAGAAGTAAAGTTATAATAATCTATATTTGACATTATTTTAAATATGTGCCAATTTTTTATAGTATTAAATGATGTGTCCAATGTACACATAGTTAAAATAGATGGTGTCAGATGTCGTAACTTTATTTTTACAAGTAAGGTTGCAACCTTATAGAAGCCACACCCATGAAACACTAAATAAGCTTAATAAAAAAACAAATAAAACTATTATGTTGTGAGGGACAAGAGAAATGTTGGGGTGGGGTTCAGAGTGGGGATCGGGCTGGTATTGATACGTTTTTGGAATGGTGCTTGTCTCCGACCAGTTCCCCCTTTAGATCAGTGATTATTCTCGATCCATAATATTGGGTTTCGAAACCTTGTTAAACCTTCGTGCACCTCCCTCTATCATGCTCTCATTGGGTCTCATTGATTTGGATAGATGAGACTTGAGTATTATATTTTTTGAAAGGGTGCAGTTGGCATACAATGCATCCGTATGGTATATAACTTTGATGTAAAATGTTACAGGGATTATCTCAAAATCTATTTTTATATCTAATTATAATATTTTAAATTTAAAAAATGGTTAAAATCAAGTAGATCTATAAATATATGAAAATCCTGAAAATGGACGGTGTAGATAATATGTTGTAAAATGACTTAAAATCTGTTTATTTTTCATAATCATACATCTCGATGAATAATCAAAGGGTTTTTCAACATTAAAATTACCTTTTCTGATGGATTTTTGAGGGGCCATCCGTAGTTCTACATTATAAGGTAGTATCTTATATAAACTTTTTCCTTTTTGAAAGATTATATGAGTCTATCAGAGCTTAAAAATTGGCTAAATGTGCACCTCATCTAGGTGCTCTTAAGTAAAAATGAAAAGAAAAATATACACCCAAAACTCGACATGTTGCCATTTACTGTGAATGCCGATTGTCCAAATTGCTTTAGGTAATCCGGCCCATACCGTTCCATGTTCCTTGGCCCGAGTGGCTTTAGGAACTTATCCAAAACAAAAGACACACATTCATAAATGCAGTATGAAATTGAACAACCGATCCACAGTCTCATCAACAGGTTGCACTCTGCTCTGATGGAGGGAACAGTGATTCCCAATAAAATCATTAATTCATTTGCATGTTCCACTCTTGCCTCCATACATATCGAATCCATTGATTGGACGGTGATAATCCTTATCGTCGTCTTCTTATCACAACCATGTGGATCACATTATACATTTCCCAACAATAACGAGGAGAATGTACTGTGATTATGGCACATATATAATGGCATAGTCACGAAGGGAAGGTAAATGTGGTCCACATGACCACATGAAGTAAGCACTCTATATGCTCAACGGGCTAGATTGTGTAGCATCACCTTGGTACTGCACTCTCCAATCCTCGTCCGATCTATTGATTGGATGGCGATGCCCGCATGATCGAATGTTTCATGTGGTCTCATGGATCATGATAAGCTCTCTCAATATGAAATAATAGAGATTGCTCGATCTTGTTTTGTACAGTGTTACTCTCAAACAGAGGAGAGATATTAATTAAAAAAGGGTCATATTCATTTAAAGAAAATTATGTAAGGCCAGGTTTCATGATATAGAAGACACCGTTACATAAATTTTATTATTATTATTATTATTTAGAAAGATACAAAAAGTTGGAAAACAAATTTTAATTAATGATATTGAAGAGGCATGAGAGGTTGCTTCTTTGGGCAGGGCGTCTGTATCTCCATTTTTCTCTCGGTTGGCATGGATGAAGGACACTTTTTTGTCACAGAGAGCAAATATGATATCATCTATAATGAAACCCCAGGGCTTCACACCAAGCGATTACATTAGTTGAGTCTCTTTCGATGATAATATTAATGTATTGTATATTCAATTTGGCGATGATAATATTAGCAATCACATAGGATGGCTTGACAACGCTCCTCCTTAGCTCTTGACCTACCTTTTAAAATACATAAGTTTCTTTCTTTCCAAACATTCTACAAGATCTAGGCCAACATGGTTTTCCAATCCATGAATTGGATTGGCTCAAGTTCGGATCGTATTAGGTGATGTGTGTGTCTGTTAGAATATTTCAGAGTTGGCCTGGGCTAGCAACCTAAACTTCTTCATGCCTAGTGAGCCCAGAGCCTTCAGGTGTATTCCAAACCCAGTTTGGGGTTCTGCCCATTTGGCAACCCTACCAACAATATGGGTAGGGTAGCTTTTTAGGCTTGGCTTGGGCTAGCGGTGCAAAAATTGTTTCGGACTGGTGAGCCAAGAACCCGGCACGAGGCCTGGCTCAATTGGGAACGCTAAAAAAATGACATCTGCATAGAAACCATATGATTTTTGCACATAATCTATAACTTTCAGATATTAAGTTTTCGATAAAAATCTAATAAATACCTGATAAAAAAGACCCAATCGATAATATCCCAATAAATTTCTCGATAAAAATATAGCATTAATGATAATTCTCACTAAGCCATTGACTATGAAATTTGAAGTCTAAAAAATCACTTTTACCCTTGACTGCAAAATTGGAAGCCTAAAAAATAATGCAGACATGTGAATGCCAAAAATAAAGGATCGAAAAAATTTGTTTCAAAATAGACAATTTTCAAGGCCTCCTATCTATTACTTTTTTACAAATCTATATATTTTTTCACATCTAAGGTCGAAATGATCAATTTGTATAAAAAAAAATTATGGATTCCCCAATTTGTACTTTTTAGGTATGCCCCCAACACTTTTAATACGATATTATTAACTTTAATATTGTTTTTTTATATAAATTGACTTTTTTTTAGACCAAAATACTCATTTTTTTTACAATGTTTTCCACTCTCTCTTTAAGCCATCTGACACAAAATGTGTTGGACCGGCACAACTTATATAGAGCTTACTCTATATTCACATTTTTGTGCTGGATGTGCTGGTTACAACCTGTACAACTGGTTCAACACATTTTTTGTACCAGGTTGGCTCTATATTCAATATTTTTTTGTACCAGGTTGGCTCTATATTCAATACATTTTTTGTACCAGGTTGGCTCTATATTTCGTGCCAAACACAAGCCGGTCAGACATATTTTTGTGCTGGACCGAAGCACGTTGGGCGTCATATTTTGGAAACATGGATTAAACGAAGATATATTTTAGTCTAAAAATATTCTTTTTTTTACCTAGGGATGGTTGCAAATGAAAAACAGTGTTGAGAGTCTTAATAGCAGTATAGAGTGTTGGGGAAGAATGCATAGAAAATACAAAGGATGAGGTTTTTGTAAAAGGATATGAAAACAAATGAAAGCCTCACCCGAAATCGTCATCTACATAGCACTCTCAGCAACGTAAATCTTCATAAGGACTCTTAAATCAATTTCCAATATCGAGAATGACATTTGGAACTAAAAAAATTGATACAGATCTTACGGATCTATAAACACTTATTTTTAGCGAGAAATGAACAGTCCAAATAATTTGTTATAATATACACTATTTTTAGAGCCTGAAATCCTATTTTTTTTCCACAATTATAATTTTCAAGCTAAGATGAGCGATGTAAATATTTTTAAATACTTGAATTGAAATTTTCAATGAATTATGAGATGAATTACTTATTTTGATAGGGCTGCAGCCCTATCAAACTATTTCCAAATACAAATGGACCTCGTTTTTATGACTCCCCCGACCATTGTTGGCAAAACCGAGTGATCTAACTGCCAAACGTCAGGTTCGACGGTTTTGGACATCGACCTGTATTTAAAAAAAAAAAAATCTATATATATATATATATTCCCAAAAATAAGGAATTTATTTTGTAATGTATTTTTTAATATTAATTATATTATGGTAAAGATTAAAAAAAAAATTGATCTTTAATACTCACTTTTATATTTTCCCATCGTTTTCAAAAAATTAAAAAATATCTCTAGGCACAAATCAATTAATTAAAATCCATTTTTTTAATTAATTTTCAACTTCATTTGAATTTGTTTTGTTTTAATCATTCTTTATAGGGTGCAGTTAGCATACAGATGCATCAGTAGCTGCAGAGGTAAGGTGCACCTTTAAAATTTATCATGGTATATAATTTGATGTAAAATATTTTTAAGATTATCTCAAAATATATTTTTGTATCTAATTATAAAATTTTAAATTTCAAAATTGGTTAAAATCAAGAAGATCTATAAATATATGAAATCTTGAAAATGGATGGTGTAGATAATATGTTGTAAAATGCACTATTTATGAGACTTAAAATCTTTTTATTTTTCATGGTCCTACATCTCGATGTCGAGATGATCAATCAAAGGGTTTTTCAACATTAAAACTACCTTTTTCCAATAGATTTTTGAGGTGCATCCGTACTTCTACTTTATAAGGTTGCATCCTTAGATAAACTTTTTCTATATAAGGTTGCATCCTTAGATAAACTTTTTCTATATGCCTTTTATATTTTTTAGTATAATTTTTTTTTGTATCTTTCTTATTTTTTTCAACAATTGTTTGACCGTCCGGGACTTACCAGGTTAGAGCGATTCCGGTTTACCAGTTAAATTGGTTAAACTGCTTCCGGGCCCATATCCGATTAACCGTCCCGATTTAATTTTACAAACACCGCCACTAACTCATCCTATTATCTTGCAGGCTCCCTCTAACATCTATTTTTATTATAGATTTCCATTATAAAATTTTATTATTTTAAAATTTTTCCATATCCATTAGATAGGAGTCTTTAGGAGTGTGGAGATTCCCATCTTAAATATGGATGTTTACGAGGCTCACCTACCAAAAAACTTTTCCAATACAAATTGGGGGTATCCATTATTATTATTGAAGCATTTTTCAGCAATGCGAAGCCGCGTTTTCCCCGAACCGTACCCAAATGGTCTGCCACCTCTCTCTTTCGATGACAGCCTGGATATATTTGAAACCACGTCTGCTCTCTCGTTCTTTTCCTCTCTCTCTCTCTCCACTTGCACTGTTCCCTCTCTCTTGCTTTGGACGGCAGCCTTTATCGTTTAGGAACCTCATTCAATACGGCTGCACCCCTACTATAAATAAATAAAACTTCAACCTCGTAACTCGACAAAAACTGTAATTCAAGTATCGTAAAACTCTACATCCACCATCCATCTCAGCTTGAGTGTCATGGTTACGAAAGAAAATTACGATTTTAAGTTTTTAAAAAATGAGTATTGTAACAAATTATTTAGACCGTCTATCTCGTCTTAAAAAAGTAAATTAAGATATGTATATTTTTTTTTAGTTTTAAATTTTATTATCGGTATTGAAAATTAATTTTAAAACCATTATAAATATTTTTATTGGTGAAAGTGCTTTTCAAATAAAGATTTGAGATGAGACTTTATTTTGTTTTCATAAAGCCCAGGCTTTATAAGCACTTTATAGTCCCGACACAAGTAACTTGCCTTTCCTAAAAATGGATACATCGACTCACTCAACATTTAATGCACCGCCAGGAAGAGCGTCTCTCTCTCTCTCTTTTTCTTTTATTTTGGTATTTCATCATGTTTGCTGCTTAATTGCCACGTCCCGAGGAAAGGAAATGTTTTAAGGGAAAGCTTTTTTATGCCACCTTGACACCGTATAAGTTCTACATCCCCCTTATCCAATTTTCATGTTTGAATGGGTGGGTTAAGATTGTCTCAATCAAAACGTCAGTATCTATATTTTTTTATTTTTTATTTTTTATTTATAAATTATTTTGACACCAAATTTGTAACCTTCATTTTTATATTAAACTTACACTAACGAAAAATATAAAAAAATTAATTTTAATAAAATAAAATTACCAAAATAACTTTGAAAATTCCTAGAGGTATTCTGGTCATTATTTTTATCAATAATTTATTGTTAATATTTTTTATAGGTGCGCCCCAATGAAAAGATAGCACGTACCAAATTTCATATTTAGAAAAATTCTATTAAAAAAATAAAAAATAAAATAATTTGAGACGTCGAATTTAAGATCAAACGATGAGTGGCTCTCTTGATAAAAAATGGACGGTTGGATGGTAAGGGGAACATAGAATTTCTATGGTGTAAGGGGAACATAGAATTTATATGGTGTAAGGGGAACATAGAAAGCTTTCCCATTTTTTAAAACACACTCAAAGTATCTAATTGTTTCATGTTGTACGTATTTTATCCATGAAAAAGTTTATACATGGTATCAATTTTATTTTTTATTTTCATTTTTTTGATTGTTTACACGGTATCAACTTTATTATTATACTATTGAAGCAAGGTGTAGCTAAAAAATCATTTAAAAGAGAGTGTTTTAATAATTGTAAACTATCAAATTGATTATCGCGTCCTTAAGATGTATAGATATATATAAAAATAGAAGATATCAAGTTCTAAAATTAGCATGTGTTAGTAACAAATTATCTGGACCATTTATTTTCAAGATTAACATAATTAAAGGACAAGGTAAGCTTGTTGTACTTCGCTTAGTGTATAAAACTCATATACTTCTCCTTATTCTGAAGATGACTCAAATCACAAGGTCATGCCTTTACACTATTTTACTTTTAATTTTTTCTACATAACATTTTTACACCAAATTTCGTGTGTCCACTCCTCTCTTAAACTCACACATGTAAAAAAAATAAAAAAAATATTTTCAATTAAATAAAATGATCAAAATGCCATTATTTTATCAAAAATATATTTTTAATATTTTTTAGGTGCGCCCCATTGAGATGGTGGTATGTATCAAATTTCATATTCATATAATTTGTAGGGAAAAATAATGTACTATGAAGCGTCAAATCTAGATCAAATAGTCAGTGACTCACTTGATCAAAATTGAACGGCTGGATGAGAAGTATCTTCTATACAATATATGCAGCATATACTCAATCACTAATATATTTAAATTTTTTAATTAAAGATGAAAATAATTGTACAAGCCATAAAAAGGTTGACAAAATATGGAGGCCCGCCTTACTTCCACACCACAAGGAAGACACCTTATCTACCTCACCCCAATCAAAATACACCTTAAGTTTCGAATATTATTACTCATCATTAGTGTCTTAGCTTTTCAATTAAATAAAAAATGTATAAAAAAATTAAATACTTGATTTGCAATTTGATTAACATCCCATAAAGAAAAAAAAAAAATGTATAAAAAAATTAAATACTTGAACTGCAATTTGATTAACATCCCATAAAGAAAAATCAGATGTTCCCGAAATTTATCACCGAAATTTCATTGCCTGAAATTTTCGCGGGAATTTTATTAGGCGAGAAATTGGGATAAAGAGGAGGGGAACGCTAGGTCCCCCCATTATTACGCGCAGCAGCCAGAGATTAATTTAATTAAAATGCTAAATGACTAAAACGCCCCTAACAAAATTGTTAACGTGATTCGAACCCATCAACGGAATTTGTTCGGAAGCGCGTCATTTGCTAAAAATGTTTGTGGTATTTTAGTAATTAGGCAAGAATTATAGATCTTCCCCACGATATGAAACCGCTGGTCAACAAACAGGCGCCTTACTGACTACAATTCCGACAATCATGTTTTCATAAATGGCAAGAATGTCCCCACCATGTTAAAGAAATAACTATAATACCCTTAATTTTTTTGAAATGCCAAAGGTGACTTATTTTCACCAAAGTGACAATTATATCCCATATTCAATTGAAACCCTAATGCCGATAGCTTCAAAAATGAAAATAAAATGATTAAATATTCATAAAACTTTGCTTGAATTTTTTATTCTGACCAATTATCAGATCAAAATTTCTCAATTATATCTACAAAATCAAGTCCAAATTTCAATTTGTGACAACATATATTAAAACCAAACTAAGTTTTTCAATGAGAAAAATAGAGGTTTAGAAATCCATTAGGCTGAGCATTGGTCTCGAGGAAAAAATTACATCAGTGATTTAAAAATCGCCTATTTGACTCAAGAGTCGCCTTGAGTTAGATTGAATTGTGAGGCCGACAATTTTAGGTTGAAAAACACTGAAACTGCCTAAGTTCTATACCTTTTTTTTTTTTTTTTTGATAAGAATGTTCCAGTTCAGCCATGGAATTGGAATCAGACCCTGCCGAATTCCGATTATAGGCACAATCAGGGAGGGCCAATATGGTCATTGTCGCAATAGGAGGACCTTTTGGGTATAAAAGCAATTATTGTCAGCAAATAGACTTTTTCTAAAAGATTGGGCCATTATGGTCATTGTCACTTAAAAAACAAAAACATTTTTTTATTACAGCCACTGCTATAAGACATTTTCTTTGGTTACCACAATATCCTGACCTTCTCACGGAAATGTCCATGAAAGATCCTGAACCAGCTCCACCACCTTTAAACGTTTCATCTCCTTTCTCCTAGTAAGGATTTTCCACCTTTTTATGTGGATGGTTATATTGTTTGATGACTCTGCTTTCGTCATAGTTTCAATTTGTTGAGTAATTCGAGTACTATTTTTAGTTCTGGAAACCATCATTTGATCCTGTCCATTTGAAGTTTGAGGTGGTGCTTGTATTTGTTTTGAATGATTTTTTGAATAAGTTTGAAAGCTTGGATCTTTTGGGGATGTATCAGGTGGTGAGGTTTATACTATTCATTAATGGTGCAATTGTAAAAGTAGCTCTGATCTAAAAGTTGTCTTCTTTTTTTGTTGTTGATGTTAGTTTCTTGAATTCATGGTTTTCTTTTAATGAGGGGCGGCTTTGATTTTTTGGGATTATCTGCTGTGTCTTTTGGTGTTGTTGTTACTTCCTCATCATTATTGTCAGCTGAAACTTTCTATTTTTGGGTTTTTTCAGGGGTACTAATTAGTTTATATATTTTGGTGTTCTTTTTTTTTTATGTTCATTTATTAGTTTTATGCGAATCCAAATTTATGCTGTTCTTGTTTTCCTGTAGAGTGTTTATGATGTCATTTCCTTTCCTTTAATCGATTATTTTGAGATGTTAGCACTGTAAATTGCAATTTATGTTTTTGAGCTTCGGGCGAAAAAAATATTTCATGTATTAACATTCTTCCCTCCTTTTCATTACAGATTCAAATAATTTATCGTTCTCTCATGGATAGAAAATGGCTCTGATCCATAACTTTGGCTCCTTGATCCAAGTCTCCTGTACTATTTATGGGTATATTTGTTTGAGGAAAAGGGTTTAGTTATCGGGTTCCATCCTTTGTTTCATGGGCAATTCATGCCGGGGTTCTTTTAGAAACACAGTCATTCAGGGCTATAAAGAGCCCACGGATCGATCGGGGAGGACTAACGGTTCGGTAGATGGTCGATCCAACTCTGATTACTCACCCCATAGCTTAAATTCTCAAGTTATCGCCGAGGAATTTGCGAAAGACAATTCAAAAAGAGGGAACCCGGGCTCTAACAATATCTTTGACCTTTCTACTAAAGATAACATTATGAGGCGAGGAGGTGAGAACCAAACTTACTATGTTTTAGGCCATAAGACTGAGAATATAAGGGATCTTTACACATTAGGGAGGAAATTGGGTCAGGGTCAATTTGGGACAACTTATTTGTGCACTGAAATTGCTACTGGTAAGGAGTATGCCTCCAAATCTATTTCTAAGAGGAAGCTAATCTCTAAAGAAGATGTGGAGGATGTGAGGAGAGAGATTCAAATTATGCACCACCTTTCGGGTCATAAGAATGTGGTTACAATAAAAGGGGCTTATGAAGACTCGTTATTTGTTCATATAGTGATGGAATTATGCTCGGGTGGTGAGCTTTTTGATAGGATAATTCAGAGGGGGCACTATAGTGAGAGAAAGGCAGCGGAGTTGACAAAAATCATAGTGGGAGTAGTCGAGGCTTGCCACTCGCTTGGTGTCATGCACAGGGATTTGAAACCTGAGAACTTTTTGCTTGTCAACAAGGATGATGACTCTTCTCTCAAAGCCATTGATTTTGGGCTCTCTGTCTTCTTCAAGCCAGGTGTGTGCCAAACATATTTGTATGTCATTTTGTGTATTGCATAAGCTGTGGACTTTTCATATTGAAATAGAGTACTTATACTGTTTAAGACAACGGATAGAACAAGTTTCTTTTCTTTTTACTCTACATTTCATATGCTTTTCTATAACTTTGTAATGAGTAAATTTTCAATATCAAATATCCTAGTTGTTTTTCATTAGAAAAAGACAAGCATTACCCTAAGTGTTACTGTTTTTTGGTATTTAGTGCTGTTTACTATTCAGTAGTATAGTTCCCACTTCCTCGATCAATATATTTTTTTGTTCTGTAAATTATTGAAATGAAGATTGCCTGCATCTCAGTTGATTTTATTGGATATAAGTGTCATTGTGAATGGGTTTACCAGCTCAACACTTACCCATGATGTGAACTCTTTCCGTGGTCCCTTTTTCCTTTTTTAATGTCTCTCTTACCCTATTTTTAGTTAGAAATTATGTGCGCATACCTTCCTGTTGAACAAAAAAGATGTAAAATATGTGCAGGCCAAGTTTTCACCGACGTGGTTGGGAGTCCGTACTATGTCGCACCTGAGGTATTGTGCAAACACTATGGACCTGAGGCCGATGTATGGACAGCTGGGGTTATACTGTATATATTGCTAAGTGGGGTGCCCCCATTTTGGGCAGGTTTGGAATCTCCTCTTACTGCACTTTTATTGGGTTTTCTTGGTATGGTTCTTTTAGTTTTCTTTTTGATAAATGATTGGTCTAGTTCATTTGATAAAATGATTTAGTGTCCTTAATGATATCCAGAAACACAGCAAGGGATTTTCGATGCAGTATTAAAAGGAGTCATTGATTTCGAGACAGATCCATGGCCTGTTATCTCAGATAGTGCCAAGGATCTCATTAAGAAGATGCTTTGTTGGCGTCCTTCAGAACGTTTGACTGCCCATGAAGTGCTATGTATGTCTTCCGACTTAGTTCATATAAATTGTTTAGCAATCTTACACTATAATCCTAGTATTTCATTTTTGTTTTATCTTAAATTTTGCTCGGTCTATTTGTTGAATAAAAAGTGGTTTTCATCTTGATATTATCTTATTTCATTATTTGAAGTAATTATGCAATTGGTCATATGTCAGGTCATCCTTGGATATGTGAAAATGGAGTGGCTCCTGACAGACCATTGGATCCAGCTGTGCTATCCCGTCTTAAACAATTTTCCGCAATGAATAAGTTGAAGAAGATGGCTTTACGAGTAAGTTTGTGTTGCTATTTAACATATTTAGGTAATCATGTGACATGATTGATTATGATAACTTTTTGCCTACTTGAAGACGTAATCAAGGATATTAATTATATGTTCAAACAACTACTGTGTTTTCCTCATGATTTAAAACTTTAATTGCTTTGTTTTTGGGTCTTGACACTTATTTTGGAATAATTTCAATCTTTCTATCGGCATGGGGAGAAATGTCATCTGCTTTTGAATTTTCCTCATGATTTAAAACTTTAATTACTTTTTTTTGGGTCTTGACACTTATTTTGGAATAATTTCAATCTTTCTATCGGCATGGGGAGAAATGTCTGTGGTCTTGATCCCTATGGGATTTATCTGTTTTTTTTTTTTGGTAGTGTGCTTTTTATGATTAGTAATGTATGGTTTCATTAATAGCAGTTGGTTATCAACCTTCTGCAACTTTGTGGTGGAGTAGATTTTGACGCTCAAGTTCATGGGAAAATATCGAAGCAGGGGACTGCTCTACAAAGTTATGCAGAGAATGTTATGTTATATGGCTCAATTTGATAATGTTATGTTATATGGCTCAATTTGATAATTTTTGAAGAGGCACAGCTTGACATATTAGGATGGAAGTGCCTCTGCTTCTCACTCATGGTTCCTTACTATAGGAGATACTGTGATTTTCTCCTTTATTGTTCTTGACAACCCTATTCTGAATAACTATATTTGAAAACTTATCCGGGTGCGTGCTACGACACAAATCGGGTGTAAAAAAATTCCTCCATCATTTGTCCAGTCCATATGTAGTCTTTTAAGTCAAAACTCTTAAATTGCAACTTCTTTTGGGGTTTTGTGAATTTCTGGTTAGACTATATTTTTTTTTTTTTTGAAGAAATGTTAACTCTGGTTAGACTAGATATTAAGGAGCAAAACCTTCGAAGCATCTCCTTAGATATTAAGGAGCAAAACCTTCGAAGCATCTCCTTATTTAGATTCTCCTTTTGGCTCCTTTTGGTAATGGATTCAATAGCCAAAGACTCATTGTCGTCACCTTTCTGTTTCCTATCTGATTTCCTGAGACTATCACGCTTGAGTATCATCAATGAGAAATCTATTGATTGGTGAACTTTTAGATGGTTATATTAGTGCGGCATCACAAGTACCTTATTAGTCGACAAATAGTTTGTTTCTTGTAGAAAAGTGAAAACCAGGCATTGCGTGTTGCCTTATTATGCACATCACTAGTATTCACATGATTACAGAAGGGCAATGGAGCTATCTGTGGGACATGTATCACCCAGACAATTTGGCTCTCCTCTACCAAATCTAGTATGACATTTGTATCCTAGTTAAGGCGATATTTTATGCTATTTCACCATTGCTTTTGTGGTCTTTATAAGCTCCTCGATTGGTCCCAACTCACAAGCTTGCTAAGGCAATTTCTGGTTGAATTTCAGCCACGTGAAAATAGATTTGGACTCTGTATATTTCTTATGGGATTGGGATCTAATTGAGACTTTCCAGTCTGCAATATTGGAATTTATGCGCTTGACATTATAGCCAAAAGACATGCCTTCCTGTAGTTGTTAATACTTCATCTGAGATTGTTCTTGTCGTATATGTTGGGTTGTGCATTGGCTTTCAGCTTTAAAAAGAAACTCAATATTTTGTGAAGAATTATTTGAAATTATTGTATGAATCCAGGTCAAGTCATTGCCAATTTTCAAAAGTGACAATATTACATCTTTTGCAAAACATAATACATCTATGGATTCCACACTCTGGGCTTGAGCCAATACAAGTTTTCGTTAATTAAGATAAAATTTTTAGTGAAGATTTAGTATCATTATCTCGGGCAATTTTCCACAAGGCATATGCATACTTAGGATTGGGATTGTATACTATGAAACCTTTTATGTTACAAGGAGGTCACAATTGCTACTAGCCATTAGGTCTCAGATTGGATGGATTTGGGTGTCACACAAAGTTTGAGATTTTTTTTTTTTTAACTTTTGAGTCTAGTGAATGACATGCTCACAACCACCCAATTTGAAATCTGACGGACACGAGTGATTGTGATCTCATTATATTAAACGTAAATGGTCTCTTTGTATACTTTTCCCGTGGAATTTGTGGCTCAAAAATGAGTAAAATCGTTTGAGATGGATGTGCCTTTCAAATGCTGTGGTTATTGTCCTAACTCAAGTTACAGTTCGGCTGGCTTTACTAATAAACCAAGAAGAGGAGAATGGCCATCTTTTTGTTCTATCTTTTTTTATTATTTTACTTGTATATTTTTAAATTGACCTGAAGGAGATTGTAATTTTCCCTTTTTGGTTGGGGATTTGGGGGATTTGAGATGACAAACCATACATAGTTACTGAAATTTATACCAAAACTTCTGTTCATGGGGTTCATTATATAATATTGTATAATAATAATACAGTACTATAATAATGCACCGGATTTTAAATTATTAGTTAAGTGTTTCTATGCAGTTTCTATATTTTATTTCTGGACCTTGACTCTACCTTCATTGAGGAGATTAATTCATGAATACCTTACAAGAATTTATTTTATCAGGTGATAGCTGAAAGCTTGTCGGAGGAGGAAATTGCTGGGTTAAGAGAGATGTTTACGGCAATGGATACTGATAATAGTGGTGCCATCACATTTGATGAACTTAAAGCTGGTCTGAAAAGATACGGGTCCAACTTGAAGGAGTCAGAAATTCGTGATCTTATGGATGCGGTATGAATCTGTTTGTTGATATTGATAAAGTTTTGTGGCTCTCATGTGGATAGTTATTGCACTGTTGACAATATGATTTTCCTTTTAAAAAAAAAAATCCCTTTTTGTTGAATAATCTAGATTTCCAGTCATATTTAGTGCTGAAAATTGGCTTGATTTTATTTGTTTGTACTTTCTTTCTTTGTTTCTTTCCTTTTTTTTGGTAAAAACCATGAACTAATTGGATCTGTCAAGTAGAGTATGTTTTATCAAATTTTTTGACACCTTTATGTAGTAAATTATTCTGTGAATGATACAGATGCACTCCAACTCTCCTTATCAAAGGAATACACTTCAACTCAACCCATCAAAAGAATATAATTCTTGGAATTTGATTCTTTTCTGTTTCTATTCAATCAATATTTGCTTCTATCATTCTGTCTTGAAACTTCTTTTTTGTTATATGGCAAAAGAAGCAATGCACATTTTAATTTATTTAATTTGCATCATAACTTTGCTATCTGGTTATAATGTTTCTCTAATCTTAACCTGGTTCTCCTTAAATTTAATTCCTTCATAGCAATTCTACTAAATTACAAGTAAGAGTCTAGTAGTAAATAAGACACTGAAAGATTCTGATAGGTGCTTTCCCCAATGGATCTTCCCAAGTTATAGATATCAGACTTTGATTTCCTGTTTATCTGTTCTCTATGGCAACAACCAATGGTTATGGGTTGTCTCAAGATTCTAGAGAATTCTCCTCATTTTGCTTAAAATCCAAACACATTGAGTTGTAAGGTTGGCACCAAGCTGTTCCTATTATGATTGATATAATAGGTCAACTTTTCACTAAAAAAAGAAAAAACGAAAAAGGTTGGCATCGAACTAGGTTATACCAAAGAGAACCGAGCAGATCATGCAGGATGGGTCTGGGAATAGCACATATGCCCCTTTGGAGAGGCATCATAACTTTGTTTTAATCTTTTATCTTGACATACCATCATTTATTGTGAGGAAGCCTAATGATGCTGATAGAACAAGCCCTGCTGGGTCACACATCAAATCTTATGAACAAATAAATATTCACCACCCCAATATTTTATGCAGCTTTCAAACTTTGCTAGCTTATTTAATTTTTCATTAGCCTCTTACAGGACATCACAAGACTGGTGATGCAAATTCCTTTTAGAGTGAGGGGTGGGTGGAGAAAAATTTCAGGTTGTTTTTTATAGGTTAGTAGCATAATCGAATTGAATGTTCAGGATTGCTTTTTTCCCCTACTTGGAGATAAACAGTTCTTATTCTTGCTAATTTTTGTTGTAATCAGTGGATGAGTCTCTCACATATTGCTCTTGTATCATTTCAAAATTAATCTTTTTTCTCATTTGAGTAGAATGGCACATTTCTTGAAATATTCAAGTCTTCTGTCAGTTTATAATTTGAGCTTCCTAGTTTTACTGCCCCAAATTTCAAAATTGGATCATTGGGAATGTGCCTAATAATTCAAGAAATTGGATTTTTTGATAATTTGAAGGAATCTGTTGCAGGCTGATGTGGACAATAGTGGCACTATTGATTATGGAGAGTTCGTTGCTGCAACTGTTCATTTGAATAAGCTGGAGCGTGAAGAGCACTTGGTAGCTGCCTTTTCATACTTTGACAAGGATGGCAGTGGTTACATAACAGTCGATGAACTCCAGCACGCGTGTTCTGAACATAATATCAGTGATGTTCCCATTGAAGATATCATCCGTGAAGTCGACCAAGACAATGTGTGCAAAACAATCTCTCTCTCTCTCTCTCTCTCTCTCTCTCTCTCTCTCTCTTTGTGGCATACATCTCTCTCTCTTTCTCTCATGTTTTGTGTTTCTATGCAGGATGGACGAATAGATTACAATGAGTTTGTGGCCATGATGCTAAAGGGCAATGGGGGCCTTGGAAGACGAACTATGCGCAACAGCCTTAATGTGAGCATGCGAGATGCACCTGGTGCTCATTGATCTCTTGTCCCTCATGCATCCCTTGTATAGGTCAGTATTACATTTTGGAATTTTTTCCAGTAATGTGATTAATGTCATCTGTAGAGAGAGAGAGAGAGAGAGAGAGAGAGAGAGAGAGAGGGGGGTGGGATTTGTTGGCCATTTTCGAAGAAGTGGCAACAATCACTGGTAACTTCTTTGCATTCTCGTACATGTCTAGAAAAGAAACATACATAGAAAGTTATGCCCAAAGAATTCTGAAAATGAGATATTGGCCATAAACATTGTATTTTCTCTTTTTTGTTTTGTACGATGCGTAATGCTCACCGTTTTCTTATTTCCAGGTTGTACAGGAAGGCACGAACTGGAACACATAGCGACCGGTGGCATCTATCAAATTGGCCTTTTGAAACCGATTTAATGACTTTTTGGGACTCCCTTACTCTTGCCATTTCAGCCATCTACAAAACAGGAATGAGTGTAGAGAGTGGCTCTACACATGCATTTGCTCTTCCCATTGATCATCACCACCCAAGCTAGAGAGATAAAGGAAAATAAGTATTTGAAAACTTTTCATCAGTTTGAGGCCTTTAAATTATGTGCTTTCTGACTCTTCTTTACTTTTTGTTTCTTCATTCTTCATGTTCCCTGTTTTGGTTGTTTATTATTTAAGTTAATGAAGGCTTGCGCTCTGTACCTGTTTTTTTGCCTGAATTTGGTTGAGTTTGTGCACTTTTGGGTTGCTATTTTGCTGGCTCATTAATGTTGTAATTCGGCCAGTTAATTGACGCAAGAGTACTATAATTAACAGCTTAAAACACTTTTTGGTTACTTTTTTAGGGGTGTTTTTTTACTGGCTCATTGATGTTGGCAACCTTCAGTCTCTCTCTCTCTCTATAGCTCATTTATATTGGGAAAGCACTTTGCAAGGCCTATGGGTGAAATTGTACAGTGGGCATGCTGCCGTTCATTTTTCGCCTACAGTGGAGATGTGGCACTGCACTAGCTCTCTTAGAGCTGTTGTGGACCGCAAGGGCTCTAATAAAAGCCAGTGTGGTGGCGTCATGGACAAAATAGGTCCGTGACAGTTCAAGGGTGGAGAGCCAACCATGGGGCAAAATTACTGTACACTTTCGTCTATGGGCATTATTAATAGTTTTCTTTATATTGACATCCTTAAGCTACTCTCTCTCACTTGCTTATTTATTATTAATAGTTTTCTCTATATTGGCATCCTTAAGCTACTCTCTCTCACTTGCTTGTTTACATCCTTGAACTACTCTCTCTCTCACAAACGCACAAGTGATGTGATTTAATGGGTTTCTTGTTCAAGTACCTTATAAGTTGCTGGCTTATTAAACTAAGTAAATTTACTTCTCATACATGGTTCTCTAGCTCATTTATATTGACATCCTTGAGCGTCTCTCTCTCTCTCTCATTCATTCATTCATTCATGTGACTTTGATTTAATGGGCTTCTTACTTGAAAAGTACCTTCTAATTTGCTGGCTCATTAAGACTATCAATTTACTTGTCAAACATGGTTCACAAATGAAAGTCTCGCCAGTTGATTGAAGTATCAGACCATTACCATTCTTGAACTGGAAACACTGCGTGTGATTGAATGGAACGTTACACATTTATAAGCAATACACTCCAATCATTTCCACTGTATGCTATATGGTTTACATTTATACAATTCTAGTATTTTTTGTTCAGAAATTACGAATTCACAGGTTTTTAATTATAATACGCGACAACCCTTTCGGTAGCGACATGATACAATTCTGCAGGTAACCCACTAAGGAAACATGCCATTGATATTCCCCAGTGTGGCCCTGCACTATTCTTCAATCTCTGAATTTCTGCTCTCATATCCTATAGCCATTTCCTGAAGAAGAGAAGCATAAGAAAATAGCCAAATCGTTTATATGCACAGGCAGTTCATGTATCTAAGGCCGCACAAATGGCCACAAATATCTTGGAAATTAAAGTAAAAATGGAGCTCTCTCTCTGTGCCGTGAGGTCCATGATGATTTTCTCCTTAAAAGTACGAAAGTTGCAACATAAGAATATAGAATTTGCTTTAACATGCAGTAGAAAATGTCAGATGGAGCAAATTTATGGAAATCATGGAATTCTAAAGAAGTAGCAACACATAAATGTCTGAGATATATCACCCTCATAATTGGCAGAACACATTTGAAACAATGACATACCAACTTGAAGCATGGAACATGTTGATTAAATAAAGGCAAGACATCTGATAGCTCTTTCCAACAATCAATGAAAAGCATGTGGACAAACCATCAAAGAAACATCGACACCTTCACAAAAAAACTCATCGATACTTTCACAAAAAAAACATTGGATAGAATACAGCAATGATCAATTACCTGTAACACGCCATTTTTGGAGAAGACACATCGAGATGTAATCACATTTCCAGGGCCAGCTAAACAACCAACCTCTCCCCAAGTTTCACCAATTGTATTTTCCTTCAAGGAACACCATAGTTGCTTCGGCAGTAACACTAGATCACACAGGTCTCTAGTCACCTTTTGAGGCATTTGATCAACAAGTTCTCTAAATAACTCCTGGACAAATCATATCATCATTGTACTTAAAGAGCAGGAGGCAAGTTCATAAAACATTGGAAATTTTGCTACAAAAGTGTTGGAAGACTTGGAATACAAAGCATTTACATTTTAAGTAACTAAACAGGATTCTATATGTACTTGTTCTTTTATATGTGGTTATAAGAGGTATATTTAAGAGAGCCATAATTTTGGCAATTATTAAGTGGGAACTAATGATCAGAATCTTAAGCTTTTAAAATAAATATTTCCTAGTTACCCTCAATTTATAAGACAATGTGATATACACTACTGGGACAATGGTACCAAAATGAAAGGAATATATTTCAAGCCTGAATGTGAAAGCTCTAGTTAGCAATACAGCATACATCTGTTATTCTTGAGGCTGATCCCCACCCTTAATGTAAGGTTATGTGAAGGGATCTACTAAACCAGAAAACTCAGTAACCCAAAGAACTGTGCAGGCCCAACCACCTCTCATTCAAGGGCAGGCGATAATGGTTGTGTATCAACAAATGTTAAAACATTTTGCTTGTCTCTACGCATGTTAGTGTGTTGCTTTGTTTTTGCCAATAGGTACACCCTTTTCGCCTTTTAGTATCACATATACAGGCACAGTCCCCATCCCAGTCACCCAACTACATAAAACACAGAGATAGAAAGGGAAAGCCCAAATTTCCAAGTTCAAAATTATCTTGAAACTTACTTGGAAGCATTCAACTGAATATTGAAAACACAAAGGGAAAGAATCTAGACATTTTGAAACTAACATAAGTTCTTAAAACTGCTCGTGAAGAGTGCAGTTGAAATGGATTTCAAGAATGAATCAATTGGCAAAGCGGCTCGACAAGAGAAACTCACATGTTGAGAATTCTTGAAGCTGGCAACAAATATTTGACTCTCCCATGAGCCTGTGACTTCTGAGTCTTTGAGAACATCCGTAGTGGCAAAACCAGACCCACTAATAGCACATCCCCCCAGCTGTTCTCCATTCCTGAAAGGTCCATACCACTGTTCACTAAAAACCTTTATATTCCTCAACCTCATCACAGTCTTTTGCTCCCCATTATCTTTCTCCACTTCTACAACCTGAATTTTGACAACCCATTTATTAGAAACCTTTTTGCAGTCTGTCTTATTGTTTCGGTTGCAAAAAAAAAAGGAACAAAAAAACAAAAAAAACCTCAAAGGACAATAAAGTGACAACCTGAATTATCCTTGTTCGAGATATCCTTGTTCGAGATTCTCGGTTACCAGGATCAACTAAGCAATACTCTAATTCAAGCAAACCGTGTTTATCTACTGGCCAAACAGCTACATAACAACCGCTAGGGTGATATGAAAAGGTAGAGGCCCCATTATTTCCGCCTCCTATCCATCTCTCCTCAATGCTATAACGAGTTGCTGCATCAGCTTCACATCCAACAGTTGGGAGTAACTTGGTCGGTTTGTACACAAGTTTAGGTTCTTCAGTCTCAGCAAGGGTTGGGCACTGCGTTTGCCAATCAAAAACCTTTACATCCCACTCTCTAAAAGCTTCAGGAACCACGGACTCTGGAAGTTCTATGGGTTCTCCTTCACTAGAGAAATCAGCACCATACCCATCCCATTCACCGGATACATTTTCACAAAACTCTCTCCAACCTGAGTGTATAAAGTTCAATATCAACTACATCACTATGATAAATTTATTAAAAGTGAGGCATTGATGTAAACATCCAGTGAGAATACAAAAGGAGAAACATGTATGCAACAAGGAACAATGGATGGTTGATCCTATTACTGTATTACATGTTATAGCAGCCGTTTTATACATCGTAGTATGTCTTTGTATCGATGGAAATAATACTATTCCAGAGAGAATGTAGGGGAATCGACAAACGCTTGAAGCTCAAAACGATGTATGGCAAAGGGGACCACTGGACAATCACCTTGAAGCTTTCAGATTAGCCCTCATATTTCAGAATAAAGAACAGACTCTGATTCCCAAAATTGACAAACTGCCTTCCTAATTTACGGCTCATTAAGGAATATGCTTGAGAACTCTAACAATGTTACGGCATCACGAAGGTGAGCAAGTAGAGAGTTTTAAAACTCAGTAAGAAGATGAAGAAAAGGAGTCAAAACCCCCCCAAAAAAATAACAACAATTCTATGACCCACATATATTGGGTTGAGAGAAACATGGGCACTACAAATTTGACTACCCAAGCAGTTTATTGTGCATATCATCAGCAATGGTTCAAAACTTGGCCGAGTCCACTAGGACTTGCCCAAGATACTCATATTCTGCTCATTGCCAATCCGAGGACTTGGCGCAACTCAGGGCACTTAAAAAAATTTAAAATTTAAAAATATATAAAAATGTGGAATCAATATATAAAATACATGCAATGTGGATTTTTTACAATGATTTATGAGTTATTCTAGCCATGTACCTTTTTTTTTTACATTTTCCTCTTTTTTTTGGATTTTTTTAAAATTTCTCCAACCATAAATCAATTTTGTTTGGATACATGTTTAAATTCTTTTTAGTTGTTTGGACTTTTAATGTTGCCTTTGGTTTTGTTTCACTTGAACAATTTTTATTTTATTTTTGAACAAATTTTGTATTTTTTTATCTTTTAGGGCATTTGGGCCCTGTACTTTACTGGATTTAGCCGGATTACTCCCCTCGGGCCAGGGTCGAGTTACTCCCATCGGGCCAGTGCTGACTCCGAGGCCCAAGGTGAGTTAAAAAACATTGTGGACGACTGAATTTCACAGATGTTAATTCATATGAACACATAATACGTAGCTGATAGTGCTCTCAAGTGTACTCATCTCAAAACCAACCAGTTCAAATAAACGAAATAATGAATAGAGAATTTACAGAACTAAATAATTCGATATCGAATTTAACAGTTTACGAGCCAACAGTACCATAATTCACAGAAATAAAGCACATTTCATGGATGACCTAACAAATTATCAGAACCTGTAGCTGTTTCAGAGACTCGTTCATGAACTATGACATCTGATGCAAGCTTAGCAGATAAAACCCGAGATTCGTAGCCAGCCTTAACGCGAGAATTGCAGAAATTAGGACACCAAAAGGAAGAGGACTGACAAATTATTCTCTTATTCGCTCCGAGAAGCTGCAAGCTCGTAGATATTATGGTTTTTCTAGGGTTGAATGCAGTTGCAGCAATTGCCATTGCTTATCTTTTTGGGGAGGGAGACCCTTCTCACTTAACTGAAATACAGGATAGGGCGTTGGAGACGGTTGAGATAGCGCGCATCAGAAAGTTTTATTTAATCTCAACCGTCCACTAAACATGGAGGACAAATTTTGGAAATTTTTACATGTTTTTGCCTGATTTTTCCTTCGAAAGTTGCCCAATTTTTGTCGAAAAAACCATATTACGATGCAGCTGATGTTTTTAAACGCAGCTGGGGCTTGGCCCTGGCCTGGGCCTGGGCTCGGGCTGAGTCTCTAAGCAACTCAATGTACCCTTAACTGAGTAATGTGAAGGGCCAATAAGCCTTAAAAGTAAAAAAATTTAAAATAAAAAATAAAAATAAAGATGAAATAAAACAAAGATAATATAAACGGTTCAAATAAACTGAAAAATACATAAAACATAAATTTAAAAAAAAAACTAATTTAAGTTGGAGATATTTTAGAAATATAAAAAAGATGAAAATATAAGATAGGGCATGTACGAAAACTCACCATTCATCTTAAAAAACATTTGAATACATATAATTCTTATCCATTGATTCTATAATTGTATACAATTTTTAATTTTTTAATTAGCCTAATTTTTACATGGTTACTCAGCTTGGCAAGGGGCCGAGTCCGAGTGGACTTGGTCGAGTCCTTGAACACTGTGAGGTAATATTCTAGATGATATAGTACCATGATCCATATTATGAACGGTGGAAAGCATATTTATCTAGAATGAACCGAAGCACATAGTTAGATTGTCGACTCGTACTTTGGTTAGTCTGACTTAAAGCAAAATCTGATTTGATCGAAAATTAGTAAAAATTAGCATTTGATCTTTTTTGGACAGTTAGACCATTCGGTTTTGATTGGTCTAACCAACTAAACAAAGTTAAATAAAATTAAGCAAATTTTTTTAAATGCAATTTAAATTTAAATTTTATTTTTAAGTTTTTTAAAAATATGATCTATCAATTCCTACTGCAATTGAACTGATTGGACCTCATCCTTCACCGATTAATGTTCGTCTATTATGATAACTAAGGAGATCATACCTTTGCATATATAGCTTGAATTTTTTTTGACAAAAAAAAGCTTCCAATCATCTCAACCCTCATTGAAGGGATCAATAGAGGTAATGAATCACATGGTACCTGATCGATCATTATCTTTATTTACTATTTATTTATGACAAGCATATCGTATTCCATTAAGTGTTCGAAGTACCGAGATTTGCTTGATTTCCCCAGGTTGTGGTGAGACCCCTACCGTAACAAATTTAAAACCTCAAAAGCAACTTGCTCATCGTTGGCAAATCAAATTCGATACGTCCAAACACCTAAAAATATCTAATAGATTTGGAAAAAATATTTAAGAGAAGCAAAATAAAAAATCTAAAATTATGACCAACATTACAAACCATAACACGATCACCGCTACGTAATTCACTTGAATGAGCTATGGGAACCGGCAAAAAAATGGTTTCATTTGTTGGGTTTATATAGCATTTAAAAGCCTTATAAGTGTATAATAAAAAATATTTATTATGGCAGACAAAAATTTAGTGGGAGTGTGGTCATTCGAAGACCATACTAAGCAAATGATATTTACGGATACCGGACTGTGCTTGACGATTTAGGCCACTCGATTGGAAAACCCAAGGGACCTGGGCTAGCCCTTGAGTTAGGGCCCTTGATGAGGTCGGAGCTTATGCCTAGATGAGTGAGCCGATGGACTGTGTGACCCTTGTATGTGATGGTAGGCCTATAGAGACGGGGGCCAAAACCTCATCCATGTTCCATCACATGACATGCATATAAATAAATCGTTCGGGAAAGCTAATATCCACTTTTGGGTGAAGCATATGTATGTGCGAGAGATACCCTTATGCGCCATAGAACTGTGGTCGCATCAGGTCGTGGTGACTTTGACTCGTCTCTAGAGGAGGACATGTAATCCACAGACTGGGATTGCGACTCCTTGGCTCATTGATCAGACTTTGGTGACTCGCTAATGAGTCCCTGCTTGGACTGTGGGTCATGAAAAACACTGGGTCGGTTCGATAAAGCAAGTGTGGCATGTAGTCCACAGTTTAAGGTGGAGTACCCCATGATCGTTGATTGAATTCTTGAACCATATGGATCCACTTCTCATCATGTTAATTTAATTGTGTTCATTTTATTAATAAATTATTTTAGATTTATTATTTGAATTTTTATAAGTCATTTGATATTTTATTTCTTATTTTTGGACTTATAAAAATGAAATTATTAATTTACAAAGTTATAATGTTTTAAAATTCAATTTTTTTAATTTTAAAATATTTATTAAAAAAAATACATGGGGCCTATAGTGTACATGGGCCCACCATGTGGGTATTAAGTGGCCCCACATACCATACATGGGTGGCACGCTCCACCCTTGGATACCTTCTCTTGTTGCTTTGTCTTCAAGTTTGTTAAATACGGTAACTATATCTTGTAAGCATATTGTCAAATATTGATTAGGAAATATTGACCATATCTTATCTTGAAGGAATATCTTGACTTGATATTATTGAAATATTCTTATGGAAAATATGAGATAGAATATGTAATTTATAGTATGCACTGTATCTTTAATGGATTTGATTTATTTAAATATATTGATGGGAAAATAATTTAAGGAAAGGGGGATGGTTCATGCACCTTCCATAATGTTGATAGCCCATCGATAGAATGGATGACTCAGATCTCTCACCCCACAAGTCACCTTGATCAACGATCCATATTCAATCTCAAGAAAGAGGCAAACTATAGGAAACCCTAAAGAAACCCTAGGCCTAAATTTCACTATAAATAGATGTGCTCTACCCTTCTCTATACACCATTCTCTCTCCCATAAACTCTCTCTCTCTACTCTATGATTTTCTCTCTCTACTCTCTCTCTCCTATAAGAACCTAGGGGGCACACACCAATATAGAGAGTCTCTCTCTCATGATTTAATCTAAGAGTTGGGAAAATTTGGGTTTGAGCCTAATTATTTTGGAGTTAAGTTTTATAGATATTTAAGGGTGGTTACCTAGTTTGGCCGAAATTAGTTTTCCTAGTTCGAGATTGAAGCTAGACCATTGATCCCGCGCCATTGGATGTGGTGACTCGGTGTGGGGTGTAAAAAACCCGGTTGAGGTAATCTCCGACATCTTTTCTTTTAATTGTTTGTTTTTTTATTTTATATTCCCAACTACAGTATTAGGTTGTATGAATGACATCAAGTAGTTGAGATTTATTTTATTAATGTGTTATTTATTTTTGGAATTTATATTGTTTGTAATAAGACCATCTGTGAGTGATCTTCTTGCCAAAATTATAAAAAGTGATTATTATTAAAAAAAAAAAAATTGTATTTCTCTGGCAAAAAATTATATAGGTCTGTCTTTCAACATGACCATAAATGAATTACAAGGTTAGGTAAATACAAATGTTGCCTCACAATTCACAACACCATCCATTCCCCCTTTCCATTACCACAAAAGAACCATCGAACTAACTTTCATTTTTGACTCAATCACCATAGATCCACTCATGAAAAATGTTGATGAAATCACCTGAAATAGGGTAACACAGTAGTTAGGGTTTTACCAAAAACTCCCATTGGCAATCTTTACAAGAGTTTTTCCCTCACAATATCTATTCTCTCTCTCTACAAAATGAGCTTTCAAGATCCTGACACAATTACTAAAATACTCTTAAACAATAATAGTTATATCAATTGGTGGTGATTTTTGACCACCTTACAAAACAATCTTCACCTTGATATGAAATCACACTTTTTTGAAAACCATATTTAGTTGTTCTTTGTTTTTAAGAATCTAGTGAACTTGACAATCTCCACAAGCTCTCTATCCAAATAACTTCCATAAGCATGCCTTAAAATATTTCTTTGTGCTTATCATTCTCATACAAACTTCCCCTTTTCTACGCTCTCATTCTTGAATTCTTGAGGCTATGCCACTTCCTCAGATGCTTTACGTGAAACCTTAATCTTGCAAACTATATCTAGCTATTCTTTTATGGAAAAAGTTTCTATGAGGATGCTACCTTATAATGTAGAACTACGGATGCTCCTCAAAAATCCATCAAAAAAGGTAGTTTTAATGTTGAAAAACCCTTTGATTGATCATCTCGACATCGAGATGTACGCCTTTGAAAAATAAAAAGATTTTAAGTCTCAAAAATAGCGCATTTTACGACATATTATCTACACCGTCCATTTTCAAGATTTTCATATGTTTATAGATCTACTTGATTTTAACCATTTTTGAAATTTAAAATTTAATAATTAGATATAAAAATAGTTTTTGAGATAATCCCAAGAATATTTACATCAAAATTATATACCATGATAAAATTTGAAGGTGCACTTTACCTCTACACACTGCACCCAAAAAAAATTCACAAATCACAAATAAGAATTATCTGATTGCTTACGGAGTATTGCTTCCAGAGTATATTTATGATAATTTCCCTTCATTTTTTTACAAAAGTTTGGGGTTTTTTTTTTCTAATTAAGTGAAAATTAGGGTATATTTATGATAATTTATCTTTATTTTTTTATACAAAACATTTTTTGTTGAAATTTCGGGAAACATTAGGGGGAACCTAGAAAAAATAAAATAAAAATATTTTATATAAAAATAAATGACCAAAATTCCCATCCAATTTTCATGGGCATTTTGGTAATTTTTCATCTCCAAAAATATTTTTTTAATATTTTTATCATGTGCATCCTTGTTAGATCTAAGGAAAATTGCTAAAAACCCTCTTAACGTACTCTCTAGACACTCTACCCCCACCCCAAACTTTCCTCACTTCTTTTTATACAAAACCATATTTATAACTAAAACCCCCCAACTCAAAAAGTTGTAATTTTTTTGACGAAAATACCCCTTCCCATACCTTCATTGTATGAACGACGGACCCCAATAATACTTTTGCCGGACTGCAGTACTTATTTGCCGAACTGAATTACTAAGTTACTGGATTGCTTGTTTAGACACTAATACGCCGGACCGTTGATTACTAACGTCAAAGAACCCTACTCTTGTATCTAAAACGCCGGACCGAGACAATGAATTGCCAGACTTACATCTCCAGTTAAAAACCACCGGAGCGCAGCTCTACAACGCCATAGTTCTTCTTTAATAGTACCAAAAATGCCGGACCGCGCCCACAAAATGCCGGAATGATTAAGAAAACCGCCGGATTGATGTTAACAAAAGCCGAACCAATGATCTCAGTAAATAATACCCGGATACAGAAACGCCAGACTGTTCGATGATATCGCTGGACTGCTCAAAACTATAGCCGGACTGATGTTTGCTAGAGTGAACACCGCTGGACCACCGCGGTGACTTTGCCTGGAAGCCATGAATCCGGGAAGAATATCGCCGGACTGCCGAGGTGACTGTGCCGGAGTGTCGATGAATCCAAGAATACAATCGCCGGACTGCTGCGTGATTGTGCCGGGGTGCCATGAATCCAGGATGATAATCGCTGGACTCCAACAGTGCCTATGCCAAAATGCCCAAGAGTTGTCGGACTTCTGCGTGACGTTGACGGACCACCATGTGTCCATCCACTAAATCTCCGGACTGCCACGATTACAATGCTAGAGTGCCGAATCGCCGGACGCAAGGTAAGGGTAGGGTAAGGGTAAAAAAAAGAAGAAAAAAGGTAAATTAAAAGGAAGGGTAATTTTATCCTAATTTCTATATTTTTTAGGTTGGGGGGTTTTATTTATAAAAAATGGTTTTTTATAAAAAGAAGTGATGAAGGTTTGGGGTGAGGGTAGAGCGTCTAGAGAGTACGTTTTAGGTGGTTTTTAGCAATTTTCCCTTAGATCTAAACATGCCCCAAATTTTGCTTCAAAATTATTTGTAGAATAATAGTAAAAAAACGCTATAAGTCGCCTGATCAAGATCTGACGATTAGGTGCTAACTTGTCACATTGTAACTCAAGCCATTTCAGCCATCTACTCAAATATGATAGCTGAAATCAGGGATGATGGCTGCAATCATGGGTTGGCTGAAATCATAGGTTACATATACGATATATGTAGGTGGGGTCACATAGAAAGCCCTCCCATTAACGCCTGTTCAACCACGCCCTTAGTAATTGTGACACACCCATAACTATCCTGATTGCATGTGTCACTCTTAAAAAGGGCGACTGTGACATCCTTATAGGGACATGGTCCTATAACTTTCAATTCCCTTACTCTGGAAGCACTACTCCATAAGCAATTAGATAATTCTCATTTGTGATTTGTGATTTGTGATTTGTGATTTTTTTTTTTTTTTTGTGTCAGTGTTTTGTAGATACATGGGTTTAGATTTGAAAACTTTGTGCTCTACCATGAATACCGGCGAAGTGGTACATTTATCACTCTGGATAAAAAAGGACGTTATGACGTACACCATCCATTCAAGACATCAGACGGTGGAGATCATTTTTTTTTCTTGACAGTATTAGGTGATGTATAGATTACATTATGGTTAACCCATATTTATCATGCCTTAAAAAAAAATGCTCTCTTTTACACAAGGGATCATCGTCGTCTGGTCAATAGTTGGGAGTTGATGCATAGAGAATAGGCATGCTACTGCTCTTACTCACGTCCCAGTGAGTATCACTCTCTGTAGCAATATGTCATCAGATTCGCTTCGCTTCAACAAAATCGACTGAACTATTCAATTTCAAGCCCAAATCAAAGCGATGAATTGCTCCCGTGAATTCAAATATACCCTCAAAACTTTCAACAATCTCTCTATATATTCAATATTCACAATGAGATGTGATAATTTCACAACAATGTATCGATACTATCTTTCCTGTCCAAAATGAAGAATCCTCCGAAGCGTTATCTGATAACACTGCGCTTTCGCAAAACCATTAGTATGGGGTGATCACCTTCATGACCTCACGTTCAGGACTAGAGAATTTTCATAGTCATGAGATTGTACTGTACTTAATGTTCTGTAGTATCGCACTTATTTGTTTGAAATTGACAGATTTGGCCAGCGATCCATATCAAATAAAGCACAAAGCGATCCCTAAACTACCTTCGCACCAGTTGTCCCCCTTTCAGGGAAGAAATTCACGTAAGATATGAAACTATCGGTACAATTTGAGTTAAACTTTTTTGGTAAGTAGGATTTTCAATTAATATTAATGTTTTTTAGGTAGGTGAGCCTTTGATTAATATATCAACGATGATTTTAAAGAAATGCAAATTTTCTTTCCCTCCACTCAATCATGATTTCACAAAGGATAAAATTTCAATGATTAATTATTTTTTTTGACTGTAATATTTTTTATTTTTTTTAATTCTAATGATTGATAATTCAATCTACTTGCAAAATAAAACCTATCATATATATATATATATATATATATATATATATATATATATATATATATACACACCTTTTAATGGTAAGCCTTTGAGGTCCTACACACATGGGTGTGGGAGGGTCTCACAAGGTCATTTCCCTATATATATATATATATATATATATATATATATATATATATATATATATATATATATATATATATACACACACACACACACACTATGATAGCTATACCCACCCTCGATATGTATTTTAAGGGTAGGTGAAGCTGAATTTTGATGACAGCGTAAGAGAGTCGATCTCTACTTCAGGGTTCAGAGGATTTTGGAGAGATCATCGAGGAGATACAATCTGGGGTTACAACGGGAGGCTCCCTTTTTACTCGGGTAAGGAGAGGTTCTCTTTTGGCTCAGGTAAGGAGGCTGAATTGCAGGCGCTCAAAGAAGGGATCCTTAAGCCTCCTTACCCGAGTAAAAAGAGCCTCCCGTTTGGTGTTGATACAAAAGTATCATTGTAGAAGGCAACTCCGAAAATATGATAAGGTAGTACCTACGGAAAGTTAGACCTGTGTGATCTTTTGTCGGGGAATACAAATTTTTTTTTTATTGATAATAATCACCCCTTTTATATTTTGGCGAAAGGATCATTTACAGATGGTCCTTTTTACAATCAATAAATATTTCAAAATAAAACAGGACAACAATAAAAATAAAACTCAACTACTTGATGTCATTTTTACAACTTAACACTATGCTTGAGAATATAAAATGAAAGAACAAGAAAGTAAAAGAGAAGATGCCGAAGATTACCTCAACCAGGCATATTACACCCCACACTGAGTCACCACATCCAATGGCGCGGGATCAGCGGTCTAGTTCAATCTCGAATTGGGAAAGCTAATTTCGGCCAAACTAGATAACCACCTTTGAATCTCTATAAAACCCTAACTTCAAAATAATTAGGCTCAAACCCTAATTTTCCCAACCCTTAGATTATATTAGGCCATGAGAGAGAGGGAGAGTCTCTAGGGTTACGGTGTGCCCCCTAAGGTTTTTAGGAGAGAGAGTTAGAGAAAAAGTCAGAGAGGAGAGAGGGGCATGACCCCCTAGGGTTTTTAGGAGAGAGAGTTAGAGAGAAAGTCAGAGAGGAGAGAGGGGCGTGACCCCCCTAGGGTTTTTAGGAGAGAGAGTTAGAGAGAAAGTCAGAGAGGAGAGAGAGGGGCGTGACCCCTAGGGAGGAGAGAGAGAGAGAGAGTTTATGGGAGAGAGAGAGGTATGTGTAGATGTGGGAGAATACCCCTATTTAGGGTTTGAGCCGGACTCGGCCGGTTCGACTCGGGAATCGTCAGCTACCGAGTCGGTTCCACGAAAAATCGGGAATCACCCGTGTCTAGAGAGAACCGAGCGATTCCCAATAGTGAATCGCCGAGGCTCGCCCAATAACACGGGCTACACAGTGTTCTTCACAGATTTCATCTTTTTTTGTCATTTTGTTATCATTTTTCATATTTTTCAGCCTTAAAATTGCATCTTGCAGGCTTTAATTCAAATTTTTCAGCCATTTCACTCAATAAAAAGTAGTAAAAATCACCGATTTTGATAAAAAAATTTTGGATCGAAGAGTACGTTTTATGGTTTCTGCCATTTCACTGATTTCAAGGGAAAGAGGGCATCATTTTTTGTAAAATTTCAAGGTCATTGATCGTAAGAGTGTTGTTCAGAAGTTTTTGTTTATAATTTGTGATTATTTTGGAGGAATACATATCAATTTTGAATTTGAAGGCACGTGTGCATGAAAAACAGGTAAGAACTATGTGTTTTCTTTTTTTTTCCACCATGCTATCAAATTCAGTCAATATTTTACAAATCATGTGTTAAATTTATAGGGTTTTGATTCGTTATCGTGTTGTTTATCATTACATGCATTCAATTTGATTATATTTATTCAATTTGAGTTGGATTTTTGAGAAAAAAAGACTGATGTATGTGAAAAAAAAATGGGCTGAGTTTTTTTTTTTTTTTTTTCCGCCATTCTCTCAATTTCAATAAATATTTTGCAAATAATGTGTTAAATTTGAAGGGTTTTGATTCATTATAGTATTGTTTATCATCACATGTATTCAATTTGATCTGATTTATTCAATATGAGCTTGATTTTTGAGATTGAATGACTGATGTCTGTGAAGAAAGCGACCATGGGCATTGTTTATGAAGATATCGAGAGGGCCAAATCAGCTATTGGGGAGAAGTGTAGTTTTGCTATTAAAGTGATCGAGATTATAGAAAGAATGTGAAACACAAAATTTGGACGTCCAATTCATTATGCAAGTAAATATATATTTATATCATTAGAATGTTTTATTGTAAATTATTTTTTTATGAAATTTTAAATGACATTTCTCTATCTATATATTTTCCAGGTTACTACTTCAACTCAAAATTTTTCTATTTGACACCTGAACATCCCCACAAGATTATGGAAGGGGTCAGATACATTATCTGCAGGTTGGAGAGAAGCCATCGAAACCAGGTAGCAACAATACAAGAGGTATTATTTAATATTTCTGTAAAAACTTGATTGAGTTGTTATATTTGTGAGAAATAATGCATTAAAACGAAATATTTTGTTTTAGCTTGCTATGTATAGGGATGCTATAGGATCTTTCGGAACTAGACTTGCTGTAACAATCCTAAACTTTCAAAAAAAAAAAAAAAGAAAAAAAAAGAAAAGAAAATAAACTTTTAATACATGATGATTTGTTTGAACATGATGGTGTTTAGGGACCATCGCTACTTTTCAAAGCTTTTCGTTTAAAAGCTTTGTGTTTCCTTGCTCTTGCCATGTCCACTAAAGGATGTGGGCTTTAGGTTTTTTAAAGCGTAAACTAACGCTCACACCTGTAACGTAATAAAAGCTTTAGGTGTTTAAAGCGTAAACTAACGCGTGCACCTGTAACGTAATAAAAGCTTGAGGTGTTTAAAGCGTAAACTAACGCTCACACCTGTAACGTAATAAAAGAATAAAATAATATGTTAGTAGAATTTAAATTCAGAGAGGTGAAGACTCCTACCTTATAAAACTTTTGAGATTTTTTCTCTGGTCGAAACACAGTGAAGTCTTCTCTCGAGCTGAATTTTTATCAGAAGCTCCCTCTCAAATATTTGTGAGTAAGTGACATCATCTTCCTGAAAAATAATCTGTTTAATAAAAATTGTGATATTTTATCTATGTTAGAAATTTTAAATGCTGTAAATTAGAAAAATAAATTTATTTATTTTTCTTGTCTATTGTTAGAAATAAATGTGATATTTCTGCTTTTAGTAAAATTGTGATATTTCTTTCTACTGTTTTGAATATTTAGACATTGTAAAATTCATGTGCAAATGACTGCCTTATTATTTAAAAATTGACATTTTTGCAATTGATTATAGTATTTTTGTGAAATGTTTATTTGTGGATTGATATCCCATAAATTGTGATAATTCCGTATTCTTGAATTTCTATAAGAGTTTTTCTATACATATTAAATTGGCAATTATGCTAGAATGCATTTACAAACTGCTACCTTTCTAAATTTGAGCCCAAAATATTTGATTGGTTATTTTTGAAATGTTATAGAGAGTGACTGTTATTAATGGTTTAAGTGAAATTCATATTAATGATTTCAGTGATATGTTGAGTACATGATATTGTTGCTTTCGAATGTTTAAAGAGATTTAGAAATAATTTAAGTATGCATGTGGACTCATCCGGTTCGCCGGTGAGGTATAAGTGGACCTATCTGGGATGCCGGTAGGGATTAAGTGAACTCATCCAGTACGCCGGTGAGGTATAAGTGGACCTGCAGGGATTAAGTGGACCTATCTGGGACGCCGATAGGGATTAAGTGGACCCATCAGGACGCTGATGGGGTATATAGGTGACCTACTTGGGACGCCAGTAGGGTATTTTGTGAAATCCTTTGAATTATGCACTGCGGTTAAAAGTGTTATAAGCATTTCAATTACTTGGATTATACTTAATTATGCATTTTTTGAAAGGTAAACTGTTGATGCATTTCTGTTAATAGATCTCATTTTGGAAAATATTGATATCTTTCAATCATGATTATTTTTAGGATTATGATGATCACTTACTGAGTAGCCAAACTCATCAAACTATGATAAACATTTTTCAGGATAACTGCGGTTTCATTTGAGTGCTCGTCAGGATTAACTTTGGGAAGATATTGAAGTTGTGCTTAAACTTTCTTTTGTTACTTTTTAAAAATTCGCCATTGTAAATTTGTCTTAAAAAGAGATGTATATATATGTTTTGACTGCCACATCTCAGGAATATCAGTATTGTAAAATCTTGGGGTGTGACACTTGCCAAGCATTCTCGAACTAAGATGGATCCATGTTATCTCCTAACTAATATTTTGTTCATTCATTTATTTAATCTTATGAATTGTTCTAGCCCTTACAATGCTTTTTGCATTTTAATCCAGCTGAATGGTGGGAGATATATGGTAGTGATGCACATCACCTAAAGAAGATAGCAATCAAGGTACTCTCCCAGACATGTTCTGCTAGTGGTTGTGAGCGAAACTGCAGTACGTTCCAATGGTTGCACACTACTAGAAGGAATCGACTCGCTTCGGAGAAGCTTCATAAATTAGTCTACGTTCATTACAACTTAAACCTCTGAGAGCGACAAATAATAAGGAAGCTTGAAGACTATGGGCCGATAGACTTGGACACAATATTTGTCATAGACACATCATAACAATGGGTAATAGAAGAAGATGAGCCAGTGTTGCACAAGAGAGCGTTCTTTGAGGCTATAGGTGAAGAAGATATTGAAGAAGGTGATGAGCAGCATGAAAGATGAAGCAACCCGCCAACATATCCACAATTCGTTGGAGATATTGGTGATATTGCACCTAATGAGGGAGAGTGGGAAGAGGGTCTAAGGGAAAATGAGAGAGATGATGATTCTGAGGCAACCCAATCCCAGTCATATTATTCACATATCGAGTCCCAACAACAAGAGGGTATAGATGAGCACGATAGTGTAGGTGAGCATGAAGGATGAACAAGCTTCGGGGATTTTGGATTAGGACCACAACAAAACACTAACACTCAGGGATTTGGGTATAGTCAGGTGCCCACTAATTTGGATGATTCGTTTGTAGATCGAGTCAATGAATTGTTACGTGAATTCAATCAATGGCACCAGTGTCATTTTATTTTTAGATTGTATGTTACAAATTGTATGTTTTATTGTAGTTCATGTATGATGATATACTTAATCCATGATAATTCTATGTTTATCCTTTTGTGTGATGTAAATTAAATGGTAAATAGTAGTTCATGAAGGAAAAAAACATATCAATATTCACATATTCATGCAAAGAAATGCAAATTCTTAATGGAGTACCCTCATTTCTTATTGAATTCATAAAAAACAACATTTATAATGAATTTTAATAATTTTTTTAGATTTTTTTTAAGGTTTAATTCGACCGATTCAGCCAATTCTCGATCCGGATCCCCGATTCGCCGATCTGGATGGGTTTTTGAGATGCCCGATCCGGGTCATCGATCCGCTTTTTAAACCACTGCCCCTATTTATAGTTAAATTTAAGTTTAGGATTTATTTAGGGTTTCCCATAGTTTGCCTCTTTCTTGAGATTGAATATGGATCGTTGATCAAGGTGACTTGTAGGGTGAGAGATCTGAGCCATCCATTCCATAGATGGGCCATCAACATTATGGAAGGTGCATGAACCATTATTTCCCTTTTCTTAAACTATTTTCTCATCAATATATTTAAATAAGTTAAATCTATTAAAATATCATGCATTCCATAAAATTGCATAATCCATCCCATATATTCCATAAGATAAATCAAATAATATCAAGTAAATATATACCTTCAATAATCAAGACAAGATATGGTCAATATTTCCTAATCAATATTTGACCATATGCTACAAGATATACTTACCATATTTAATTAACTTGAGCACAAAACAACAAGAGAAGGTATCCAAGGATGGGGCGTGCCACCCATGTATGGCATGTGGGGCCCCACCTAATACCCATATAGTAGGCCCATGTGCACTATAAGCCCCCATGTATTTTTTTTATAAATATTTTAAAATTAAGCAAAATGAATTTTAAAACATTATAACTTTGTAAATTAATAACTTCATTTTTTTAATTCCAAAAATAATAAATAAAATATCAAATGACTTATAAAAATTTCAATAATAAATCTAAAATAATTTAATAATAAAATGAACACAATTAAATTAATACGATGGGTCGTGAATCCATATGGTTCAAGAATTCTATCAACGATCACGGGATACTCCACCTTTAACTGTGGACTACAAACCACACTTGTTTTATCAAACTGACCCAGTACTTCTCATGACCCACAGTCCAAGCAGAGGCTTATTAGTGGATCACCAAAGTCAGACCAATGAGCCAAGGGGTCGCAATCCCAATTTGTGGATTACAGGTCCTCCCCTAGAGACGAGTCAAGGTCACCACGACATGATGCGCCCACAGCTCTATGGCGTATAAGGGTATCTCTCTCGTGCATGCATATTCACCTAAAGATCGATAACTGGCTTTCCCGAACGATTTATCGATATGCATGTCGTGTGATGGAACATCGATGAGGATTTGTCCCCCGTCTCTGTAGGCCTATCATTACACACAAGGGTCACACAGTCTTTCGGAACACTCATCCAGGTATATGCTCCGACCTCATCAAGGGCTAACCCAAAACCCTTCTCGGTTTATTCTTTATGCTTAGGTACCTTGGGTTTTCCAACCGACTGACCTAGATTGTCAAGTACAATCTGGTATCAGCAACCATCATTTGCTTAGTATGATCCTCGAGGGACCACATTTTCACAGAATTTATGTTCCACTATAATAAATGTTTTTCATTACACACTCATAAGGCCTTTAAAGACCACATAAACCCAACACTTATACCCCGAAGATGTAGAGCTTTAATGAATGACCGGAGTTGGAGGGCTTAGAAGTGATTTCCAGCATGTGTTCAAGAAAAGCAATGTGGAGGCCGTTGAACTTACTAAAAGTGCCACCCCCTAAGCTCACCTTAAACATTCCATCCTAAGCTGACCATTTTTGCTGTATTTTGTTTATTTGTTTCTATTTATATTTTTGCCGTATACTGCTGATTTTTTTCTTTTGATATTTTCTTATTAAACGTGTAATGGAAATGTGCCGTTCAAAGTCCAATAAGTTTTTTTTTGAACTTTGTGATGCACTGGCTGCAAGTTTTCTTATGATGGCTAAAGCTGAATGCAACTTTCTTGAACCAAAAGTAAACATATTTAAACTTCTAGTCCGCAAATCCTAAAAGAACTTCAGTATAAACAAATTTCAAACGCAATCATGTGACACATAGACATATTATCTGCCCCCCCCCCTCCCCCCCCACCCCCTCAAAAAAAAAAAAAGGGTTGTTTGAGGAACACCTATTACACTATAAGGTTAAGCTTTTCCCTACATGCAAGACATACACATTGACATGTTTCGGATTAGGACATGTACACTTAGGGGTGGCATGTTGGGTCGACCCAAAGTGGGTTTGGATTTGAATCCATAGACCGAATGGGTTAGTTTTAGGGGTGGCAATGGGTTGCGTATGGGTTGGATCCGGCTGCACCTGAACCCGGGCCCAGACCCGAATAGTATTCGGGTCCAGTTTTGGACCCGGACCCGACTTGTCCGGTCCAAAAATTGAACCATACTCGTAACCGTCAGGTCCCGAGTCTGGTCGGGTCCATTGCCACCATTACTATGAGTTTCTGTTTTTTTTTATCATCATATACCCATATTATTGGCAACAAAGTCACAATCACCCACCATTCGATTTCAAGCTGATTTATCGTTTAATAGCTAAAGATGACTATGAGCTTATTGTATACGATCCTTAATACACTCAAACGAATAAGGATTGAAGTATTTTATCTCCAACAGTTTATGAGTATGGGTCGGGTCTAGTCGGTCCCGAACCCGGACTTGAATAGTATTCGGGTCTAGGTTTTGGACCCTGGCCTGATCCGCTGGGTCCAAATGTTGGACCCATACCTGGACTTGTGATGGGTCGGTTATTCTCGACGGGTCCCTAGTTGGGTCTGGGCCCATTTTCAGCCCTAGTTAGTTTTGGGTCCAAATGTTATGGACTTGACTCGATTTGTAGGGGTGGCAACGGGTTGGGTATGGGTCGGACTCAAACCCGAATGTATTAGGGTCCAAAAGGTTGACCCATACCCATACTCAAATTATTGGCAACAAGGTCACAACTCGCCATTAAATTTCAAGCCATCTTATTTGTCCTGAAGATGATTATGAATTTTTATTGTATACAATCCTTAACACACCTAAACGAATAGGGCTTGAAGTATTTTATCTCCAATAGTTTACGGGTATGGGTCGAGTTCAATTGATATCGGCCCTGGATTGCTAGGTTCAAATGTTAGACCCATACCCAAACTCGTTTTGGTATACCTAGTGGGTCTCAAGTCGGGTCCGGGTCTAGGTCCATTGTCACCGCTACCGATTTGGTTTTGGCTCCATCCTAGACCTTATTGGGTTGGGTATGGTTCAAGGTTGACTTAACCTAACGCCACCCTATATATATACATGTGTATGTCTATTATAATATATTTATAATAAAATTTATTTTTACCATATCTAGACCCGCACCTGGCTTAAAATGTTACCCAACCTTGTAGGTTGGGTCGCCTGGATTCGACTAGGTCTGTGTCCAATGACCTGGAGTTGACTGGGTCCTTATACGGTTCAGTCTTGGTCACACAAGCCTAACCCAAGCAACCTTGACATGACCCGACCCATCAACACCCCTATAGATAGTTAGGCCTAATAATGGGCTTGGACGCCCGACTTTGAAGAACTAGGGCTTGGCCTGAGGCTGAGCTAGGGTGGGCCTAGACCAGGGCCACAACCGGACTGATCCAACCCCATTTTTTCCTTATCTTTCCTTCGTTCTTCTTTAGATAGATTAGCCTAGATCAGGCCCTAATAGGGCGAGTCTAACCTTGGGCTAGGGCATCTTCGGCCAGGGCATCCCCCATTAGAATCATGGCCGGGCCCGCCCATTCCCGGCCGTACGAAAATGGTTTGCAGTTTCTGTTTGTGTAATGCATGATACCATCCCTCATGCATGCACCCAAGACATATTTGTATGGCGTGCACTAATAATTCATGAATCGCACCAATTGAGCAGCTGTAGTGCATGGATTTGTGCCCATCATAAAATAATAAATTAATATACCGCGAGAATGCAAATATTGACCAATGTTTTTACCCATATTTTTCAATTCACACCCAAAAGATGAGTAGGTATATAAGAGGTTGTTTGGGCTATCAAAATTCGGTGCAAATAGCAATAAACAATTACATGTAGTTTAAAGCACATTGGGCATATCATCTAATGATTCAGGCCATAATGCTTTGTATATATCTCTTGAGATTTGTATGTTTTAATGGAAGGAGATAAATAATTTAATTTCCTGATAACTGCAAAGGCAAAGAGCCCCATTGCCAAGAGTCACGAAGAGAGAGAAGGAAACTGAGAAGTAAAAGCCCCACAAAGGAGACACTCTTGGAAGATTTACTTTCATTGTCTTAGGAACGAGATGGAATTGGACTTTTGGAAGGAATATGGTAAAAATTGGTAAGTGGTTCGTATATCTGTCTTCAATTGAATGTCGGTATCTTTTCTCTCTCTAAAACTCCTGTTATTCAGTGCAAAACGAGCCCATCATTCAACCCAGAGGTCCTAAATGGTTACTTGTTGAGTTTTTGATTTATGGTTGGTTCGATTTGGATGTTGGGTTGAGTTGGGATCATCGAAAGTTTGCACATTTTGGTAGTTTGAGAGATTATTTTAATACTGTGAAGATTTTGTTTTTTTAATTAGTGGGATAACACACGAATTTCAGGTTGAAATTTAGCACAGAGATTTACCTTCTGGCCATAGAATTGGAGATTGGTTTTTGCCTCCGATGATTTTGGGTTTTGCTATTGATTGGATGTAACCCAAATTTAAGGTTCATATTTTGATAGAGATTGATTTATTTGGGGATAGATTTGGAGTTAGGTGTTCTCGTTATCCGCTCTGCGGTAAAAGGTGGGCTTTTTGGGCAGAATTTGAAAGTGGGTTTTGTATATAGATCAATTTTGCAATGGACTCAAGAGAAGTCAGTGGCTCTGGAGTCCTTGAAATAATATTGGAGATGGTTTTGGTAGAGAGATTGATTTAGTGCGCCATTGATCTTGGGGTTTTTCTCTCTGATAAATATAGAGGTGGGTTTGGTTTTTGTGATTGAGATAGATCGGATTTTGGGTTATTTCCTTGGATGAATTTAGAGGTGGGTTTGGTGGGGTTCTCTAAATTTATTTGGATGGGATTTAGATAGATTGCGTTTGAGAGGAAATGAAAGGCCAGTGTGCGCAGGGACGATGACTGGAGGGTCATTGGGTCTACGCACAGGTAGTTATGGATCTCTGCATGATCAGAGTAAGATTAGTCCCGGTTTGCCAGTCCCGAATAATTCACCCAACTTTATTCGAAAGCCCTCAAAGATGCTCATTTCGGGCTCTAGAGAGAAGGAGAGGTTTATCCATTGGATCTTCAAAATTGTTGGTAGGAGGAAGGCTGGAATGCTTATCCTAGTTGTCTTCTCTCTGGTTATTGTCACCTCTCTCATGTCCACTTTCTATAAAGGTCAGTAACTCCCTCTCTCTCTCCCTCTTTCACTGTATTGCATGATTACATCTGGTTTTGTACATTCATATAGTGGTTAGTATGATAGCCTGAATTCGTAATGTATTTATTTTTCAGTTTGTGACAGAGTTATGAATCCTGGACTCCCTCTGTCTCTCTCTTTCTCTCTCTTACTGTATTACATGATTACGTGTGGTTTTGTACATTCATATTGTGGTTAGCATGATAGCCTGAATTTGTAATGTATTTATTTTTCAGTTTGTAACAGAGTTATCAATCCTGGATTGATCCTAACACAACATTTTAGTTTTACAACCTGTTACAAGTTTTATAAATTATCTGAAGTATTTATTTTTAGACCGTTTTAGACACAATGCCCATGATCTTGTGATTGTTTTAAGTTGCTAGAGAAGTGTCAGAACTTTAAGAAGTTGAATCTCTTGAAATTAGAACATTTTGTGGAGTATTTCATTTTATTGAGATTATAACGCTGCTCAGTGAAGTCCTTGAACTTGGTCACTTTCAGCTATTTTGAAACTTTGGGGTTAACTAAGTGCAACCAAGTTCTTGCCATCTACTGTTGATTTAGGTCTGAAATTGGTTAGTGAATTTCATGGTTGTATTCTTGTGGCCTCTTAACTCGGTTAAGAAGCTTTTTAACCACAAAGGCTTGTTAAATTACAAAACAATGTGGAACTGTTCCTCAAAAAACGTATATACTCATCAAAATATATTTTTATTGTGTTATGTAGAAATATGCAAAAGTGATTGGTAGATTTTTGTGGTAAGACTATTGGAGGTCTAACTTGATTCCAATGGATACTTTGATGGAGAGGATCCTTTTATGGTTTTGATGGAGTGGATCCCATTCTTTTTTTCTTCTTTGGATGATCATAATGGTTTTATACTTAATAGCATTTTTTGCTTTTATTTACTAACTGGATATACAGTTAATGGTAAGCTCTGTTAGTTGGTAGATCTAATGTTTTACTTCAGTATTTGTTTCCTTTTTCTTTTTCTTCCCGCCATTGCTTCTGCTTATTCTGATATATAGAACATTGCTAAGTGGATTCCTGCCCTTCATTAGCAACAGTCTTTTATTTCATTGTTCTTGATTTTATTGATTTATCTGTTCTTTATCTTCTTCACATGGTTAGAACTTAGTTTGGAGTGCATTGCTTCTTGTTATGCCATGAATTTCTATATTCTTACTTGACACATGGAGAAATCTGTGTGTCTTGGTTTCCTTGCTTTCGAATGCTGTTTGATCTCTGATTTTATTTTTTTTGGAACTGTTTTTATTTTATTTTGATCCGATCTTGTTTATACTCAACCAGAGGATGACGCATCAGAAGTGGATCTTACGCGCCAAAGGCCTTCTCGACCCTTGAAACCTTTCAGGGGCCATGAGCAAATCACAGTGCATACCCACTATAGTCCCCAAATTGTTCGTGAGCCTGACATTAAGAAGGACAATCCACCAGTCCCAAGCACAGTGCATACCCACAATAGTCCCCAAACTGTTATTGAGCCTGACACTAAGAAGGACAATCCACTAGTCCCACCACCTGACATTAACAATGGGAATTCATTGAATACATTAGCTGAGAAACCGTCAGTTCCATTATTTGAGATTCCATTACAAAGTAGAGAAAATAAAACTCTCCCGCCTCCTCCTGACTTTTCTGCATTGCAACTGCCTCCTGGGCATCCCTGTGAGGATTTTACATTTCCACCTCCACCAGCAGATAAGAAACGGACAGGGCCACGACGTGAGTTTGATCTCTGTTTTTGAGGATCCATTTTTGTTGCTTGCATTATTGGGGTTACTTACATTATAATCTTCAGCAACTTTTGCTGTTACCTGAGATCGAAATATTTCCATGCATACTTTAATTCCATTCTCAATTATTTTAATAATTTTGGAAAATTATAACATAAATCTAATGGACTATGATATTTGGGAATCCAAAGCAGCATCGGCGATCAGTTTCTAATGATGGATGGTGGAGGTTAGATATACTGGGGCTCATTAGGGAATTCACCCTGGCACAGTTAAATCCAATTTTATCATCAGGAATGGATGGTGGATGCTCCTTTTGAGTTCCATATACCATATTCCACTGGATTATGGTATACTATGCTTCAATTTTATTACTTGCTTAATTAACATAACCACAAGGCACTTATATTGTATATGCGTTCTTGTTAGCATGTCCTGTATGTTATGTTCCTGTCGAGGAGGCAATACGCCTCGTACCTGCCACACCTTCTGATTCTCCAGTGCTTAAGCATCTAAGTTATGTTGTTGATCAAAACATAGTCCTGCCTCAAAAGTCTGTTAACCCTGTTGACGAAGGTGGCTCTGTTTTTGGTGGATATCCTTCCCTGAAACAAAGGGATGAGTCTTTCAACATAAAGGAGACAATGGAAGTGTATTGTGGGTATGTATTTTTTCCTTAGATTCTTTTTTCTTCTCCACCTTCTCCATCCTGTCTTAGATAGTTTAAGCATGCAATTCTAATTTTAGTTGTTTCTCTTGCATTTTGCTGCTTATGAGTCTAGATTTGTGGGGGGGAATAGACCTGGCAACTACACTGGCTTTGACATTGATGAGGAAGATCTCTATGAAATGGACCAATGTGGTCCAATAGTCGTCGCGTCGGCCATATTTGGTATGATGAAAAGAGAGACTATTTTGTTTTATTTATTGGAAAATATACTGTAGTCCAATGGGTTATGGAGAACTATTGTCCACTAAGGTCATGATCATGCAATGAAACGAACCTCGATGTAGAGGGAGGGTGGAGGGGTTTTTCGGGGGTGGGGGGGGAAGCCTAGGGGTGGGTTTGAGGGGAGCGGTTTTCTTTCTTATTTTTTGTTTTTCTTTTTTTCTTTGGCATTGGGGGAGAAGGGAGGCAGGGGAGGGGGGAGGGAGAGAGAGCAGGGGCCGTGAGTGGGGAGTGAAGGGGGAGGTTGGGGAGGGGTGCCTCCATTGGGGTCATGTCCTGTTCTGGTGGGTCCAGTGGCCTCTCCATTGACATCTACCACCACTTGATAGGATTGTCATGTTACAAATGTACTATGGTTTCCCATAGTCCATTGGACTAGTGTATACTTTCCCCATGTACTCATGGTTGTTAGTACTGTTTGCATTTTCCTTGATCTCTTTTTTTCTCTTCTCACTATACGTTACCGGCAGCCAACTATGATGAAATTCAACAGCCCAAGAATATTAGTGAGGCTGCAAAGAGACATGTATGCTTTTACATGTTTATTGATGAGGTGACTCGAGATTTCATGGTGAACTCGTCTATTCTGAATGACACAAAGAAGGTGGGGCTATGGAGGATTGTTGTTGTTCGAAATTTACCTTACCAAGATGCAAGACGCAACGGAAAGGTGGGTGGGAATCTGCTTTGCATTCTCTTTCCACGCCTAGACAACCATATAGGTCTTGATGCAGTCCATTTGCACATGCTGATGGCTTATCAAATAAAGAACGAAAAAAAAGTAATACATGTTGCTTATTTTATGGTATATTAATATGCCCTCATATCCACCCCATAATTTGTATCGTCTATACATCATTGATGCTATTTTCTCTCAAGATTGATGCTACCTTCTAAGTTAATTGGATGATATATGCCGGTTCTTTTACAATGAAAACACTTTTTATTTGACTGGATTTGACTTTCTCAGAAATGGACAACAGATTGATGCAGCTATTTTGGAGGGCCAAATTTGTTCCTTGGTTTTTGCGTTGAGTTTTGTGATGACCATTTTGTGCTATTAGTGAAATATGGTCTCATTGCAGTACTTAATCAGTTGACATATCCTATGACACTATGGGCATGAACAATGTTTTTGATGAAAGGTTTCACCGTATTTGTTTGTGCTAATCTTGGATCTATTATGAGGGAAAGCTCTTGACTTTCATAGGTTGATATGTATTTTATTTGAGCTTCTTAAATAGATTTGTAATGTCTTGAAATTTCAATTTATTGGGTCATTCCTGGTACCTATATTGATAATATTCATGCGCTTTTATGGCTGTGAGGTGTGCCACTTGTACAATATATTTGAACGTAAAAAATTTAAGAATTATTGAAGTTCACAACTAGAATTAGGGTATATGGAGAATTCATGACTCTATGATACAGAATATAATGATACTTAAAGATGAATCTTTTTTTTGTTGGGTAAGTATTTTGGGTGAGTTAGTGGGGAGAGGGCCCCTACCCTTGATATGAATTGAGGCAAAGACATAGCATTGCAAATCGTCCAGCGCTAACCAATTAAGCCCAGGCTCTTTTCCTAGGATGACTCTTTTGATGTATAAATAAGATAAACAGTATCCCCTCTTGTTTAATGCTCTTCGTGTTCAGAATTTGGACTTGGATTTGTCTTTTACCTTCAAATAAGAGCAGGAGACATGCGTAAAGATTGTGTTTGGGCCCTTTGGGCCAACATATTATTGAATTGTTCTGGGTCTTGCAGCATTGTTGGCACTGTGATGTGCACTGGAGAGGGTCATACTTGATTGGACTATAATGCTAAGGTGATTCAAAAGAATCAGGTGGTCAATTTAAATGGCTTGGTCAAATTTTGGCTGCCTGTGACTGTAGGGTCGAATGTATTCTGATGAAGGGTTGAGAAAGAAAGATACCCATGCCATAGAAGCCCCTCTTTAGAGGGAGAGGGATCATTGAGGTCGTGGCTGTTAGTTGCATTTCTAGCAAGGTTTAAAAAAACAGTCCGCCCGGTGCCTAGGTGGCCTGACCAAAAAAACTGCATGGCTTGACCTAGGCGGCCCTACACGGGCGGTTGTACCTGGCGGGCGCCCAGGGCTGTAAGGCTTTTTTCGATTTTAAAATTAGCCCAAAGGGGCAGAGGGGATTGTTTTGACCCCCAAGTTTGTATAAAAATGTTATGGGGCTTATTTTTGAACCCCCAAAGTGGAAAAAAAGAAGAAACCCTTGCACCACAGGGCGCCTGAGGTTCTAGGCGCCAGGCAGGCTGCCTAGGGGCCGCCTAGCGTTTTTTGAAACCTTGATTTCTAGTGAAGGAGAAGCCCTCTAGTGAAAGAGATTTACAGGGTTTGGAATCTAGAATAGAGAAAAGAAACAAAGGGTGAAGAGAAAAGAAAGTTAAGGTGGATAGATGTCCTCGGGCTTGTACCCTCTCCTTTTTCGATGATAACCATGACTGACTGAAAGTTTAGAGGGGCTTGGTGATTAGCCATTGTCTATCACACCACTCTACTATCTGATCCTCTTTGTGCTTTCTTTCCTTCCATAATACAACAGTCAGAGTGTCTCCATTAGGGCATGGTTGGAGATATCCATCAAAATGATTTAGAAAGTTGAACAAGTTTAGGAATTTTAAGAATTGGTATGTTTGAGTGATGGGCTCAATGGAACTCTATGTTTAAGTTGGAGATACTTGGGCTTGTCCTTGGTACTAAGCCTCCGGTATAGAGTGCAAAGCTACTTCAAATTGTTAATATTTGAAGAATAATGCCCCTAGGCATGTTATCCACATCCTACTCCTCATTTAGGTATTGCCATGCCCTAACTCGTGGTTGGTTCAGTGTACATATACCATTTTATGAAGTGAATGGGTCTTTCTATAGGGGTGCATTATGAAGTATCAGCTGTATTTGAAAAACATTGACATTTATATCTTATTTCTTTGTTTAATTTGTGGGGTAATCAGTAGAATTTTGTAAAATCACAACTACGATAAGGTCCTTGATATTTGGCTACTGGTTTGATGGACTTGCATGAAAAGATTGAACAGAGAGCCACCTCTGATACAAGCCTATTCATATTTTTTTTGAGGTAAGGTCAACTTACAAGCCTATCCATTTTATTATGTTACAGGTTCCTAAGCTGCTTCTACACAGGCTTTTCCTTCATGCTAGGTATTCTATATGGATTGATGGGAAGCTTGAACTTGTTCGGGACCCATATGAACTTATTGAAAGGTACTTAACGCTAAGAGTAACCCTGTGCACGTGTGTCTGTGTCTGCATGTGTGCACGTGCACACGTGTGAAGTGTGTGTGTGTGTGCACACAGGCATGCATGCGCGCCCCCGTGCGTATGCGCAAAGCCTCTGAGTAGTTTTTGTATATTTATGTGCTTTTCTCTGGTGCTTGGTCTTGGGGGTATTTGCAGGTTCCTTTTGAGGCGGAATGCCACTTTTTCCATCTCGAAGCATTATAGACGCTTCAATGTGTTTGAGGAAGCAGAGGCAAACAAAGCTGCTGGGAAATATTACAATTCTTCTATAGATCGTCAAATTGAGTTTTACAGGAGTGAGGGCTTGACGCCATATTCAGAGGCCAAGCTTCCAATCATTAGTGGTGAGTAGTTCTTTTCATCTCTATGAGTGTGTGGGTGCCAACATATTTCATGTAGGTTTGATATTTAGTGTAGAAATATAAAAACTGCTGGCTGTTGATTTCAAAAGGTAAAGTACAAAGCGTACTTTTGGGATTTCAAGTTTATGGTATACTTCTTTCCTTTTAACAATGATGGCAAAATCTTGCATCTCTCTCACTTGTCAAAAAATAAAATAAAATTCCTTTTATCTATTATCTGTTGTTGGAAATCTCAAATAAAATAAAAATCCTTCTCTCTAATATTTGTTGTTGGAAATCTCAAATTGCAAACTTCATGGCAAATTCATGATGAGAGAGAAGGTTTTGCATGTAACATTATTTCATCATATTCCTTAGGTAATCTGGTCCTTATTATATTTTAAGAAATCAATGACACCCGTATATTCTGTGAAATTATGTTATATGAGCAACTGGTGGATCTTTCATAATTTCCTGTTTTATAAGATGACTCAGACTAAAAATTCCTCTCCCTCTCTTTCTTAAATTTGTTGTTGGATGTCTCATCTTTCTCTCTCCCCCTTTCAAATTTGTCATTGGGAATCTCAACTTCCTGTTTCATGGTGGATTCAATGATGGGGTCCCTTTTCAAAACGCGTGTGCTTGATGAGCATGCAGAGAGAGAGAGAGAGAGAGAGAGAGAGTAGATTTTTCATGGATGAGTGATATAATCTCTTTTGTATTTTTTTGGGGTGTCTTGTAGATGTTCCGGAAGGATGTGTTATCATAAGAGAGCACATTCCCATTACGAATCTGTTTACATGTAACTGGTTCAATGAAGTGGATAGGTTCACTTCGAGGGACCAACTCAGCTTCTCGACCGTGCGTGACAAAGTCATGACGGCAACAAACTGGGTACCCTACATGTTTCAGGATTGCGAGAGGCGGAATTTTGTCATTCAGGTCTGTCCTTCCTCCTTAAGATGTCATCCTAATCCATTTTTGTTGATTTTCTGAGAACCATGGGATTAGAAATATTCCTGTTTGTAAATCTCTCTCCCTCTCCACACACGCACAATTTAGAAATAGGCTGCTTGTACCTCTCTCTCTCACACATCACATGCACAAACACCTTTGCGTTAATCATGTAACTTGCATGGTGCACACACTCTCTCGCTTTCTCACACACACATCTGCACCCTTTTCCTATGGTGGGTGAGTTGGTTTGGGTTCTAACCACAATTCTGTGGACCTTACACCCTAATCCCCATGCGTATTCTGTGTTTACTTAGTGTAAAGTGCAAACTTTGTCTGAGGGTAGATTTGTTTTGCAAATTTTCCCTAATCACTCTGCTTATTTGCATACACACGGTGTAAAGTGCGGGCTTTATCTGAGGATGGAGTTGTTTTCTGGGAATGCTGATTCTAATTGAAAAGGATACAATGCTAGCATTCAGTTTTCAAATACGCTGCTAGCAGCTCCCCAGCTGTCTGATATCAACAATGGATGGTTGGGGCGATTGTTCCTCTACTAAGAATTTGTTGTTGACGATGTCCCGTTGTGGGTCTGCTAGCAAACTATTGAAAACCCAAATGCAAGCTTAGTAGTAGCGAGCCAAAACCATATCTCTTGATTTCTTTCCTCTCAAAGGAGGGAGATGACAAACATGAATTTTTACCTCGGAGGGAGATGACAAACATGAATTGTTACCTTGGAGGGAGATGACAAACATGAATTGTTATTCTTATAGCTCAAATTTTCTTACATGATCGTACACATGAGAATAATCCTAAACATGATGGAGAGTGAGATTTGTGAACATGATAGAGAGAGATTTGTGAATTGTGAATATGGGCACCATCGATTTTGCAGGCATATCACAGAGATGTGCGTAGACGTAGCAGGCCACAACCGCCAGCATTACCTGTTATTATTCTCCATCCTCCATCTTTGTATAACAACTTGAGTGAAAGGGCCCCTCCTTTGCCTGAGAAAGGAGCGAAAACCTCAAGCAGAAGGCAGCGTGCAAGAGATAAGAAACCAGGCTCGAGACGTAGGCGGCTTAAGCCCGGAAATCCAACTAGGGAACTCAATTTTTGAGTGTTTGATTCCACATTTTTTTTCTCTCCTCTTTCATTTTTATTGTTTTCATTTTATTTTATTTTTGCTATTTTTCCCCATAGATTTGGGGTAGAGGAACCAAATATTTTGCTTCATTTGAATTGTTATCTATTCTTTTTTTAGTATCAATATTAATTGTTAATGTAAATAGTTGTACTTGAATAAAATAGCACTTCAGTGGCTGTTCTTCAGGCATTGTGTACACATATTTTCTTGGTCTGATGTTTTCTTCTCTGCAGAAATTCCCTCTATCACCAAAGGGGGAGAGGGAAGGAGCTCCTTCTTTTTTTTTTTTTCTTGGCAATTAATGCAAACTTAATTTGTTGGCTCAAAAATGATTTGCAGGAAATAAAAGAAAACGATATTGTTTTTCCTTTATTAGAAATATACTTGGATAATTTCTTTTAGGGCCCTTTAATGTCCTTGAAAACTAATGTCGAGGATATTATCTCTTTCTTATTTTTTAGGAAAATGATATTTTGAACTAAATGGATAGGAAACTTATTTTTCGAAAACAAATCTTTTTTACCCTAATCATCTCTCTCCTACAAACTCAATGCCGTCTCTCGATCTCTCTCGTGCAAACCTTTGATAATCTCTTTCCTTAGAAAAATAAAATGAAACTTCTAGAGGTATGCAGGCTGGACCGTATTTGTACGTCTAGAGGTATAAAACATCTATTTTAAAAAGGGTGTGGTTTCTATAAGGTTGCAACCTTAAATAATCCAATTAAGGGACATCTCCAAGCACTTCCAAATTTTGTCATAACATGTAATTTTGTCCTAAAAAATTGTTAGGAATATCTTAAAATCTATTTTTATATCTAATTATAAAATTTTAAACTCAAAAAATGGTTAAAATCAAGGAGATCTATAAATATATGAAAATCTTCAAAATAGAGGGTTTTTCAACATTAAAATAACATTTCCGATAGATTTTTGAGGTGCATATGTAATTCGACATTTTAAGATTGCAACCTTATATAAACTTTTCCCTTTTAAAAATGGGTCCAAATGTTTTCTTAATACAATTATTATTACAAGTTTCAAAATTTATTTATTTTTCATATTCTTGATCTCCATTTGAAGGATTATATATTCTCTTAAAATCATGATCAAATTATATTTTAAAAGTATATTTATTGCCAAGTTTGTATTTCTACATGTGAGGGCTTGGTTGTATGCTAATTGCGTCCTTTATCTAAAGTTTTAGGGAAATTTGGAAATTATTTTTTTAAATAATATAAATGATATTGTTTTGAATTTAATTGGATTGTTTAAGGTTGCAAAAGATTTTAAGATTATCTATATTAGAGATGGACGTTAAATAGGCAAGAGATCTCAGGATACACCAAAGGGTGCAGTTGGCATACGGATGCATCCGTAGTTGTAGAGGTAAGGTGCATATTTAAATATTATGATGGTATACAATTTTGATGTAAAATGTTTTTAAGATTATCTTAAAATCTATTTTTATATCCAATTATAAAATTTTAAATTTAAAAAATGGTTAAAACTAAATAGATCTATAAACATATGAAAATCTTGAAAATGGACAGTCTAGATAATATGTTGCAAAATACACTATTTTTGAGATTTAAAAATAATTTTATTTTTCATGGTCATACATATATATATCCAGATAATCAATCAAAAGGTTTTTCAATATTAATACGATGGATTTTTGAAGTGCATCCGTAATTCTACATTATAAGATTGCATCCTTATATAAACATTTTCCTAAACGAAAACCTTGCGACTCTTCCCCCAAAACGCGCTTCCCCATGAGACGCAACTCCATCCTCAGCCTCAGGCCACGCTCCAAAACTGCATCCTTTCACTATTCTTCCCTCTAAATGACCCAATCTTTATTCAAATACCAAAAAAAACCCCACATTCGCTGTTTCGCCGACTCATGACCATGGCGATTAGGCTTATCACCGTCCAATGAGCTCCCTGTACGATGATGGAAAGAGACTGGGCACTAGGCTTGGAGCACCGTCTAATTAATTGATAGACGGTGATAATTGCAGGTCAAGGAATTATCACGAACCCAAAATTTCACGCGCTGTTGCTCAAATTACAAGGAGGATAGAAGAGATATTTCGGCTAAATAAGTGGGTATTCCCGGTAGTAATGTTCAGGTCTGGTCCTTTGAAATAAATTCACACCAAACCCCACACGACATCGCCATATCCAATTCTCAGCCACTGAGTTCTCACCCCACCCCCTTTTGTCTCCATTTGTGTTGATAGGAACCCTAAATCTCTTGAAAACCCAAAGGGATTCATGGCCTCTTCTCAACCTCAAATCTTCTTCCTCTGCAACTTTTATTACACCCCAAATACTCCACCAAATCCCACTCATAGTTTCTCAGGCCCTCTTGTCTCCAACTTTTATCACTTTCGAAACTCTAATTGTCTACCAAACCCTTGTAGCTGTTTTGCAGGCACTATCTTGTGCCACTTTTGTTGCGGTTCAGAGTTTTATTCACCACCAAACGCCATTAAGTTCTTCTCAGGCGTTAGCTTGAGCTTCTTTAACGGAGGATACGATGGATACAAGGCGCAAAAACTCGAGCAGTCAGCTCTTAGAAGAGATCGAAGCACTGAGCAGTTCGCTTTACCAGTCTCATCGCAACAGAAGGGCCGCCTCCTTGTCTTTGCCTTCGACGGATATTGTTGGTTTTCAAGCTGAAGAGAAAATGGCAGATTCTAGAGAGAGGATGGGGATTTTTCACAAGAGCTTGGATCCCCATGGTGAAAACCTTGACAGAGAGGAGAAAACTGATGGGGTGGCGATTTTGCATCCTAGCTCTGATCAAGGGGGGCGAAAGCATAGGTCTTCGACTTCAATTGTGGTTTCGTTGAATACAGAGGAGAAGGAGAAAGCAGCTGTCAAAGGCCGATCAAGGCGTACGTCTTTGAGTCCATGGAGGTCTAGGCCAAAGCCTGAGCAAGAGGAGGAGAAAGAGGAATCAAAAGTCTCTGACCAGAGCAACTTGGCATCAAAGCTCGATGGAGCTGCAGAGAAGAAGAAGGGGATATGGAAATGGAAACCTGTGAGAGCTTTGTCTCACATGGGAATGCAGAAATTTAGCCTCTTGTTCTCTGTCGAGGTGGTCACAATCCAGGGCCTCTCGTCTTCCATGAATGGCCTTCGAATGGTTGTCAGGGTTAGGAAGCAGGAAACCAGAGAAGGAGCTGTTCAGACCATGCCAGCTAGGGTTTTGCAGGGTTGTGCTGATTTCGAAGAGACGCTATTCATTAAATGCCATGTTTATGGTAGTGGCAAATCTGGGGGTCCAAGGTTCGAGTCCAGGCTCTTTTTGGTTTATGCAGTGGCAGTCGATGCAGAAGAGCTCGATTTTGGGAGGAATTGCATTGATTTGAGTCTTCTGGTTCAGGAATCCCTGGAGAAAAGCTTTAATGGTGGGAGAGTTAGGCAATGGGATGCTAATTTCCCACTCTCTGGTAAGGCCAAAGGTGGGGAGCTTGTATTGAGGCTAGGATTTCAGATAATGGAGAGAGATGGTGGGATTTTCAGTCAAATGGAGAGTTCTCGGTCAGAGAGAATGGGTAATTCTCTTTCTTCTTATTATGCTCGAAAGCAATCAAAGAACTCGTTCAGTGTATCGAGCCCTAGTCATGGAAGCCCACGAATTAACAGGTCCTCTGAAGCTTCAACCCCATCTCAAAATCCTAATTTGATTGAATACCCACCAATCGAACACCTAAATCTTGATGAACCTAAACCTTCTGAACAAAATTCACAGACCCAAGAAGATGATAACACTGATAATGGTGATGATATGCCTGAATTTGATGTTGTGGAGAAAGGGATTGAAATCCCAAAGGGCAGCGAAGAAGTCACAGACAAAGCTAGTGTAGAAGGGGATGATGGGCTCTCAGACAAAGGTTCAGGATCAAGCGAGGTAGTGAAGGAAGTGGTTGTTCATGACCCATTGCACCAGTACAGGCTCAATGAGTTAGACTCCATAGCAAAACAGATTAAAGCTTTGGAGTCCATGTTTGGAGAAGGCCCTACTGAGGTGCCTGATACTTCTTCTCAGGGGTTAGATGCAGATGAAGAGACAGTAACGCTAGAATTCTTGCAAATGCTTGAGGAGGAAGAAAAGGATTTGAAGCTTCAATTTCAGGATATTCCCATACTCCAACTTGAAGGAGAAGATGAACAAGAAAACCCAGTAACTTTCTTGCCTGATTTGGGCAAAGGTTTGGGTCCAGTTGTTCAGACAAAGGATGGAGGTTTCCTAGCTTCAGTGAATCCATTAAACCTTGAAATCCCAAGACAAGAAGCCCCAAAACTAGCAATGCAGGTCTCAAAGCCATTTGTCTTGCCAGTTAGTCCTGGAACCACTGGTTTTGAGGTGTTGCAAAAGATGGCAGCCATGGGAGTGGAGCCCTTGATTTCCCAAGCTATGGCTCTTATGAGCATGGATGATATAACTGGGAAAACAGCTGAGCAAGTGGCTTTTGAAGGCATAGCATCAGCCATTATAAGTGGGCGAAACAAAGAAGGGGCGAGCTCCAGTGCGGCTCGATCAATTGCATCAGTGAAGAAGCTAGCAAATGCCATGTCTGCGAGCCGAAAAGAGAGAATAACCACCGGAATATGGAACTCAGGTGAAGAACCCGAGCCCCTCAAGGGCCTGATAGGAATGGCCATTCAAAAAATTGAGGCCATGGCATTAGAAGGCCTAAAGATACAAGCTGAAATAGCAGAAGAAGAACCACCATTCGATGTATCCCCACTAATTGGAAAAGGGTTCCAAAATCTACCAGGTCAGGTTCTCTCAGAGGCCATAAGCTTAACAGAGTGGACCAATAAAGTTGACCCAAATGGTGGCCTTGTCACTTTAGTGGTCCTTGTTATTCTTCGAGACCCAGTTCGAAGGTTCGAGCAAGTGGGTGCACCATTCATTGTGTTGGTTCAAGCCACTAGCCACGGATACGATGAGGATGGACCGAAACTCAAGGTCGGGAGTGTTCATTTAGGGGGGTTGAAGGTGAGGCAGGTGGGTGCGGGCAAACGCCATGTTTGGGATTCAGAGAGACAGAGGCTTGGAGCTGCTCAATGGCTTGTGGCTAACGGATTGGGAAAGCAACGGAAGGGAAAACCAAAACAGGGGCAAGGGGTGAAAGGTCAGGACTTGATGTGGAGCATCTCGGCACGTGTAGTGGCTGATATGTGGCTTCAGCCAACGCGCAATCCAGAGGTCAAGTTCCCCAAAGTCCCATCTTTGTAAGCTAGTTAAGCTTGCTTTCGGGGTTTAATTGTTGCAGGTCTGCAACTTACCTCTGATTTCATTAGGCTTTCTATTGAGAGCATATATGTGTTTATTTGGTTATATATATATAATTTGAAAGTACTTTTACATGACATGTAGTAGTGGGTCTTATTGGCTATATATATGCAGTTTCTTTAGCATAGTTTTTTATTGGCATTTTGGTACATTTTATCCCCTTTTTTGTAAATCTGATGCTGACTTTCTATTTTAATTATCATTTTCTTGTATTTGCGGAGACTACAAGGATAATCTAAATAAAGAAGAAATTTTGTGTAGACCTAGTAATGTGCAACATTTTAGCTTGTGAATGTGACTGCCATTTTTTAGGAATGATAAGTAATAAGGTGCCAATTGTGCAGTTTGGGTGAAACTTCTCATTTGGATTTCAATATTATCTGAAAATACAAGCTATAGTTTTTTCACTGGGCCTATAAGCATGGCCAATCAATTTGTCTGAAATTGTCTAGTTTTTGCTCCATGCAGCTTAGTATTATCTCACTTTTAAAATGATCTCCTGAGGCCAGGATTTTGCTACACACTACAGTTGATGTTAGAAGCAATCCATATTTTTCTGCAAGAATCAAATGGATTTTTTCGATATTCTAGATTATCGGGCTTTGCATAAATGTAAAGATATTTTCATGCAAATGTGACATATCAAAGACAAACTTCTTCCGCTACTGGATCTTCTATTATTAATTTTATCTCACAAGTCGTGGATAATCAAATTGATTGTTCATGCCTTCGATAAGATGATATAACTGTAAAATTCTAGTTGGTCATATTTCATAAAGTATGGGTTTGCAAAAGATGAATTAAACATAAAGTGGGAGCCAATGTGACCACAAAGGGTGAATCCTCTCCCCCACGCCCTCAAAATATTAAAATAAAAATAAAAAAGAAAAAGAAAAAAGGAAAAAAGAAAAGAAAAAGAAGATCACAATGGGTGTACGAGGATTTCAATACTTTGCTTGTTTTAAGTTTCAAATCGGAAATGTTTCTTATTAAAAATTTTGTTATGGTTCTAGAACTCCAAAAGAGGTTAGGGGCATTGAAGTCATCTCCTTAACTGTGTTGGGTTCCAAAGGAATTAAATATTTTAATTTTTAGGTCTGAAACTTGAACCAGACATGGGTCATTCGGCTTAAGTCACTCCGGTAAGCCAAATTATCAAATTGTTGTCGCCCTTGAGGGGCTTCAATCATAAATTGGGGGCACTTTGGGTATTTATAATAAAAGAGTTGACTTTACATAAGTGCAAAGATTTTCCACAAGTAATGTTAATTTAATCTGGTACTTCATTTTTGAAGAGTATTCACCATTTTAATGATATTTTTCTTTCAAGATTTTGTAATACAAAATTATTTATTTTTGATACAACGAGATCACAATCTTTTTAGCTAATTGGATATAAAACTCAATAGATTGAAGTGTACTATAATATTACAAAAATTTATTTTCAACTGTGTTTAATCAATAACTAATCTTTCAACCACCGATTTCACATCCAACAGTCAATAATGGTTATGGCATCCTTGTATAAAAATTCTAAAAATTGGTCTCATTGTATACAGTCATTTTTTTAATTATAAACTAAAGATTATAGAAAAGTTCCAAAAACTCTTATTCTATGCTCTTGTATGAGCATATTGTATAAAGAAAAATATACAAAAAGACCATTTATTTTTGTATGAGCATATTGTATAAAAAAAAATATACAAAAAAAATATTTACTTTTAACACAAGGTCATAACCATTATTGTCCATCAAATTTCAAATCAAGTGGATATAAATGCAGTTGTGATCTTAATTATAAACTAAAGAGTATAAAAAAGTTCAAAGAACTCTTATTCCATGCACTTGTATGAGGATACTATATAAAGAAAAGTATAAAAAAAAACCATTTACTTTTAACACAAAATCACAACCATTATTGTCCATCAAATTTCAAATCAAATGGATATAAATGTACTTGTGACTAAACTCAAAAGGCCAACAATTTCAATTAAAATGGATATAAATATACTTGTAAGTAAACTCAAAGCCCAGCTAAAAATTACTTAAAACACTGTGATAAATCCCAAGCCAAACATCTATTCATTAGAAGATAAATGGTCTTATAGTATACAATCCCATTATATACCCCACCGGTGAAATAAGCTAAGCTATTAATTCATTTGGAACTTATCAAATGATTATTTTCAAAATTAAATTTAAGATGCGAGTTACTTGGATTTACCTATTAAAAGATTGTACAGTCTCTTGTCTAAACTTGGCCACTATTTCTTCAATCAAATTAAGAGTGAGTTTATTTCTTTTATTTTTTATTTATCAGGTTAGTGGCTATGTTGCAGAGGCTACATCGCCAAAATTTCCCACATGCAGTTCCTTCGTTAAATTTAGTGAACGGAGGAATACTCCCACTAGAGAGAGCAATATAATCACTCAAATCGATGAAAAATCCCTCTTATCGCCTCAATAGTAGAAATGCATATGGTCTTTTATGTCTCACAAAACGTATTAGCAAAGCTCTTTCTTATTTTCTTCTTTCCGCAACAACCGCAACAACAGGTAAAATGAATCTCAATGCCCTGAACCGAATCTCTAAGCAACAACCACTGCTGCTTGTTTTGGCTTCTCCAAACCAGTCGTATCCTTCTTATCCATGAAATCATCCTGATTGTAAATGACCGTTATGTAAAGGGAACAACTTGGGCACCGGGCAATGTCTTCACCCATTCGGAGGTCATCTTTTGTTATCTGGAAGAGGTCGCCGCATGGGCATGGATATGTGTAAGACTGAAGCTCTTCATTCCATTCCATGTCCTCAATCTCCACATCGTCGTAGGACATTGTATGCTTCTTGGTCGGGTTGAGATGAAAATAACTAACAAAACAAGGACTACTGAGAATGTGAATTTATGGAAACCAAACTATAGTAGCATCCAGATTGCACCGCTGAGAAGCTCTAGGACCTGCAATCGTCTAGAAGTGTTCTTCTAAACTGCAAACCTTCTTAACACTTCAACACAGAGTTCCTCAGTATGGCTGATGAATCTGTAAGTCATTGAATAAAGATTAATTATAAAAGTCAGTGAGCAAACTGCCAAACCATAAAAAGAAGGAAAAAGTGTTCATTGTCTTTTGGAAACAAAAAAACAAGTACTCAATTAACCCATTATAATTAAGTCAACAACATGGGTAAATAAACCACTTGGGAAACACTTTTTTAGGAAGAAATCCACAAAACACAGAACATGTTTTTTTTTTTTTAAGAGAGCATATTATCAGAAGCTGATACCAGACCACAAATTTTTGGCATCCAAAAATAAGAGGGGTAAGCAAAGATGTTCAAACCATGGTACAACGATGACGAGAACTTAAGAACACAGAGAACAACCAATAGCATTGTGAACACCAGAGAGGAAATACCCTTTGTGTACAAAGAAAACGGATGAGTACCCACACTCAGAAAAGGGGGATAAACATAACTACTCTCTCCTTCCCTCAAAATCGAAATGGTTTAGGACTTTCATTCTACTTCCCTGAACTTGTGTGGGTTTCAGTTGTCCTGAGGTTTTCCATTTTTAAGATGGAACAAAAGCAGTAGGCCTTGTTCCCTGTCCAACAGGTTGGACCAACTACTCCAATCCAAACATGCACAAATGGTGCAAACTCCAAAACTAGGACATTCCCGAGCATCATAATCTCAAACTATAGGAATTCTTATCTTTGCTGCAAAACCCTTGAGAATGCAAACCCCAAGCCCACACTACCTTTTCCAGCCAAACCTAGCCCAGAACCATAAGAATGGCAAATACTTGGGAAAACCTTTAAACGACATCACTTAGCACACAGCCAACTAAAGCACTATATCTTCACCAATTAGGCATCGATCTGCACAGATGCAAGTACGTAACAAACATTTTACTTGGACAAGGCTACACAAACTCCACTAACCCTGATTCTAGTCCTCAAATTTGAGGCCGGCACTATAGTGGGCTAGCCTGAGACCCTACTCTGTTTTTGTAGTTTCTTCAAGTCCTTAGAGTCACTTATTACCTCGTAGATCTGCTCTTTCCAGTCAATTCTAAGCACCTTATTAGTCAATGCCTAGCCATTGATCTAAAGGAGTAAATATCTAGATCCTACCCCTATACATTGGTTTTCCCCTCCTGGATCAGCATTTAAAAAGTAACTTTAAATATTATTGGCGGCATTACAAGAAAAAAAGGTAAGCAAGAGTTTCTGATTTTCTAAATGCCACACATGTTTTATATACGTGGTGTGATGACACATGCCAAAACCAAGGACCTGTGTAATCAAGTTACATAGCACATCATCCATGAAATTTCTTCCCTAGCGTCCATCTCAATGTGTTCTTCAGAAAAATGTCACACCAAGAGAATGGACCAGCTTGGCATCCTCAATGCAAATGTAATTATCGTACTTCCTGCATAACCAAGTTACATAGCCCATCATCCATGAAATTTTTTCCTTAGAGTCCATCTCACTAAGAGAATGGACCAGCTTGGCACCCCCTATGCAAATGTAACTGTAGTACTCTACTATTTCAGATAAGAGCTCAAGTGACCTACCAAGTCTACAACTACTCATACAATAACCAAACAAATGAAGTATTTTTTGCCAGCTTGCAGAAGATACCTAGTCAAGTAAATTACATATAATCTTGATACATCTAATTTTTTTCTTCTTTCTCTAGACCAGCTCACCAAGCTTGTGCAGATAACTCAATTCTAACAATGTACGCAAGCGTATAACTATATATCTTAAATAAAAACAAAGTTAGAACTTTGGATGAATGCTTTAGACTCTAAAGGTTTCAAAATTAGCTGGACTAATATAAAATATATGGAATGTAAGTTAAGTACAAATAGGAGTAAAAATGAGGAATTAGTTAAGATCATTGATGGCCAAGAAATATCAAAAAGAGACTATTTTCAATATCTTAGGTTAATAATCCATGAGAAAAGAGATTTTGACAAAGATGTTGCCCATAGAATTAGAGCTTGGTGGAGGAAGTACAGATGTGCTTACGAAGTCTAATGTGATCATCGCATATCAATAAAACTGAGTGGGAAGTTCTATAGGACAGCTATGAGACAAGTCACAATTATAGGAGAGCATGTTGGGTACTTGGGCAATCAAGAAACAACATACTGAATGGTTAAAGCTAAGATGAAGATGTTGATATGGATGAGTGGCAAGATAAGGATAGAATTCGGAATGAATACATTTGTGGGAACTTATGGGTAGCTCCAGTAGACGATAAAATGGGAAAAGGTAGACTGAAGTGGTCTCGTCATGTGCAACATCAACGCAGAACAATATCTACGAGGTGATTTGGTTCAAGTGGAAGATTCTAAAAAAGCAACGGGAAGGCACCAAAGGGCATGGATAGAAGTAGTGAGAAAAGATATGATGATATATGGTGAGATTGAAGGTATGACTCTTGATAGGGCGGAATGGCATAACAAGATTCGTGTAGCGAACCCAAGCAGTTGGGATAAGGCTCAGATGGTGATGGCGATGATGATATAAAGTATATGTTAAAATCAATTGAACATGAAAAATCTGAATGATATTTAAATTCAAAGTTTGGATTGTTTAGGAAAGTGGTAGATCACATTTCATACAACACATGTAACACAACAACAAAGATTATAGTGTTCCCAATGTCATATGGCTGATCGCACCATGTCCATGACCATAAACTCAAATAATCAAATACCTAAGCACAAGTCGACAATATAGAGAAAGGAAGATATTCTCTTGTAACCTCTCTTGATATTTCACAAAGAATTAACTCCAAAACTTGGATTTGATTTGATTTCTCAAATTTATTGATCATGAAAAATTTCAACAAAAACAAAAATTTGGAGCTTTCGAATTTACAAAAAAATAAATGAAAAAAGGTTTTAGAAACAATGGAGACGCTGTCATTAATTCATTGTTTCTCATGAAACCATCAATTAACTTGCTTCTTGGATCAAAACATGTTAGCTTAAGTCATTACTTTTGGTTCCTGAACATATCAAAGACGGGAACAAAGTCATAATTTGACAAAAGAGCTCTTTGGTGCCTTCCCGTATTGTATCTTTCTCAAATGAGTCAATACAACAACAAACTTGGTTTTGATGAAGACCTCGCTAAATCCCTTGAATCATGTGACCCTAAAGCTCCACAATGGCTAGCCCAATAGTTAGAGGCTTTTGTTTATTGGATTCTGTAAAAAATGCCAGAGTGCACCATTTAGGATGCAAGGAGGTTTTATCGACTCTCTAGGATTTTTAAGAGCTATAAAATAGTTCAAAATTAGGACATGATTCATATGGGCTCTTTTGCACAAATAAACATCTCAAGTCAGATTTGTTCTTTGTTTGTAAGTCAGATGTTATTAGAAAAACGCAAAGAAATAAACAATAGTAATGGTTTCCTGAGCCATAGTACGACATAATTTAGAGTCATGAGGAATGCTGAGAAACTTGGCACACAATGACACAAGGAGATAAACCAAGGAAATTACAATCAGTGGCATACCATTTCCTCCACATATTGTATCTTTCTCAATCAGGTGAAATTCAATTTTAGCTTTCTAAAATACTCAAAACTTTGCATTATCCATCCAAAATTTCCCCAAAATACTACCATCAAAACAGTCCTTTATATTAGCTGAAGAGAATAACATCCTCAGATTGAACAGAGGCCATCCTATTTTTAAATGTTCAGAACTGAGTAGTTAGGAACTCAAAATCCTTTATTTTTTTGTTAAAAAATATACTTATCTAGTGATGCTAAAGTGGATACCGATATTTCAGATTGAGAAAATCTTCCTACGCAGGTGTTTTGAGGGAGCAAGTGCACATTGTGCTCCAGTAGGATACAAACACACATATAACTCTCCTCACAACTTTTACCACTCCATCTCCTATGGCTTTGTTGTCCTAGCAACCCTACCTCCTACACGCCTTGTGGTGCCACCTCTGCACATGCCACTCTTCTTCTGCCTCCTCCCTTTCCCCTCTATCCATGCACGTCCATTCGGGTCATCATGCCAAGTACATCATCCAAAAATTGATTATCATAGAACGACAAAATAGCTATAATTATCCAAGTAATAAGTATCACGATGAATCGCCATTTGATGGAACTTTGTCCACACTATACTAACTTTTCTTTTTGGGGAATAAATGGTTACAACATACATGGATGAGCACTATAAGCAAAAGATGATCTCACGCATAAACGACTACTTTGTAGAGATTCTAGAAGACAACCCAATAATAGGACTGTTCACTCTCTCGAGGATATACAAGCTCATTAACTTTAACAACTCATGGATTCTAGGGCAATAAGTGATTAAGAAGGCCATGGAGTATGTAAAGCATCAGAAACCTTGAAAATTCTTTCCCAGGAACATCTCCCATGATTTCCCTTGAAAATTCTTTTCCAGGCCTATCACTAAATTCTCCAACACCTACCACAATTCAAAATGTGAAATCCTCTCCACTTTCATTCACCAAGTCTTGTATGGGATTATCCATGACTAATTTCTTGAATATCTCTTTATTCAATAGTACTCCACTCAAGTTCAAAAAAATAAACAAATTCAAAAAGTAATTGTACAGGAAACTCCTGTAAAATAACACAATAACGCTCAACACATCATCTGCAACAAAATTGAGTATTGGCATCAAACATACAAGCACCATCACAAACCTCATCACTTATCAAATAAAACTTCGTAGTAGAACTTACCACCCAAAAAAAAGACTTAGTAGTAGAACAAGAAAAAAAGAACAAGAAGGAATATGGGCCAAAATCGAAGTTAGTACGATTTCATAGAAAGTTCTCAATAATAAGACTCGGGAAACCACAAATTTCTTTCCTCGATAACTAAACAACATGATATATTCATTTGTTTCAGTAAACAAATAACTTCCATTAAATCTGTGATATCATAGGGCTTATTCAACAAAGCATAATAATCAACACAAAGCTCAAAATTTCATTAAAAAACAACATCAAACAAAACTCTATTAAAAGAAATACAATATTCATAGAAGCAATCAAGTAAATCAATAAAATTGAGACACCATGGATATGCTCACCTTAAAATGTACAGAAAGACCTCACAGAAGCTTTCTCAATCCACAACCTCAAAAGATTATTCAAATTAGCGTAAATTTTAAGGAAGAAGAGAGAGAGAGAGAGAGAGAGAGAGGAGAGGAAGAGAGCTTTTAAGGGGAATAAGGGAAAGGCGGTTGGAGAGGGAAGAAAAGGGAAATTTATCGAAATAACAAGAAGACAAAATACTTTACATTTTACGCGTCATTTAATTTCAGACTACTCATTAAAAGAGTAACGATTTAGTGCTCTCGCAGGAGCAAATTGTCCATATGCTCCTCGAGGGAAAAACCAAGCTAGGTGTGTATCTAGGACCCCAAAAATTGGGGATATATCCTATAGGATCTAGAGATCAACTCCTAAAAAAACAAAAAAAAAACTGAAAGACAATCTATGAGGTCAATAAAAATTATCCCAAAGTTGAATGTCTACTATCTAATTTTTGAAAGTACAATTAAAGTATTAAAGAGCTCAAAATCTAATTATTTTTATTGAAAATTATTGTATGGTAATTTTGAAATGGATCCCAATTTTTATATGCAACTAAATCTTTTCATGTATATAATTTTTTGCCTGTAGGAGTAAATGGACAATTTTCTCCAACGGGAGCATCGTACTCTTAAAAAAATGATCACAATCGTTGCACAAGGCTAAAAGGAAAAAATGATCAAAATCTTTTCATATATATATATATATATATATATATATATATATATATATATATATATATATATATATATATATATATATATATATATATATATATTACCTGTTACGTGTATTGCATTGCAGCCATTCTACTTTCATGCTTTTGAAAAAAATAATATCATTAAAATATACTAAAATAAAAATTATAATATTATTTAAAAGACTAACCCTCTCCACCTTAATTTGTAGGACTCTAAAAAGATTATTATTAAAATTGTGACATATCTCTAGCAAAGTTATCACATGGGTGTGGGACTTGATTTTTTTAGATATCGGTACCAACTTTAATGGTAATCTTTTGAGAGTCCTACACACATGGGTGGGAAAGGGTTTTATATGATCATTTTTCTATTTAAAAATACAAAAATAGGAATTTTTATTCTCACTCTGTTCTTCAAAGCCACAGTCGCATATTTAAAGTATGAATTTTTTTTTTTTTTTTTTAAACTTAAGCAAATAGATGCAGATTTCAATTATTGTTATGGAAAATCATCGTATAAATGAAATACTTTTTATAGCAAATCATTTTGTAAAGTACATCAATGTGTAAAGAAAATCATATACAAGTAAATTTATGTGATTATTTGTGATAATTGTTTTTATGAAAATACTGTTTATGGCACAAATTAGGGCTCAAAACATAGTCTTTTACCATTGAATGAGAAGCAAAGAATGTGACTACAGGACCAAGTAATCAACATTTTGTTTTTTATTATGTAATAACAAAGATGAACAATATAGTGTAAACTTACTGGAGAAAGCAATTGTACGTTAGGATTAGTTCTCCAAACTTAATCTTTCAGCTCTACTTGCTATTTCTCTAAGAAAATGAAAAACCCTCCTCCTTTTTTCTCTTTAAAAATCATTAGGGCCCGTTAACAAATCAGAATAGTTGGGGCTTTCTCTCAAACTACATCGTTCTCTCGAACAACATCCCAAATCATAGAAAAAAACCCTCTTCAAACTATCCCAAATCCGCATCCCTTCCTTTTCTCTCTAAAAATCAGGTTTGTGAAGTCAATGGCCTCTTCCTTCTTCATTCTTCTCTCTCTATAAACCCTAACGACTATGAGCCCAGTACTATTTTCTTCTCTTCATTCTTCTTCTCTCTCTAAACCATAAACCCAGGGATGTGAAACCCAAATTTCTACAAACCTCTTTTCAATTAAAGAAATTTATAGAATTTGAGCCAAAGTTATGGAGTGACCATAATCACCATACTATAGTTAAATTATTATAGTGAGAAAACAAAAACCATGTCTTTTTTTAAGTAAAAAGTTATGTTTAAGTATTTAATGAATAAATTTATATAGCATATTTGTCACCATACTAGTTAAAGCATTTAATGAATAAATTTATATAGTATATTTGTTTTTGGTACGTAATAAGTTGGTGTGATCTTTCTTAAAGTATTTAATGGGTAGATTTAAATAGTACATTGTTTTTTTTGGTATATAGTAGTTAATTTTGTATTTAATATTAGATGATTGGATGAGAGTCACGAGGCATCTAAATTAATTTATTTAATTATATTCGTTTAGTAAAGTTTTTATGGATCATTTAGTTATTGATGGTTTTGACATAATTTTTATTTTTTAAAATTTCAAAATTTATAATATTATAAAATTATCCGATTTTTTTAGTCTAATCTGATATATTAACGATATCTTTATATGAAGTATTTTTGCCGATCCGTATTTTTTTATCCAATTTTTTCATCCGACTTTTTAAAATAAAAACGATTTGTTTCTGATTTTATGGTGAGCTGACTCCAACTTGCTAACTATGGATACAACTCTAAATTTTGTTGGAATATGTAGTTCCATTATTGAAAACTTTATTATGGCTTGATAATCGAAAAAACGATGCAAATTGAACAAATCTATAAACACTTAGAAATTTAAAAAATAGACCATCCAAATAACTTGTTACAAGATTTACTATCTTAGAACTTGAAATTATTATTTTTAATTATATCTAAAAATTTCAATTACTATTTTAGAACTTAAAATTATTGTTTTTATTTATATCTAAAAATTTCAGGGTCGAGATGATTACTTGTAAGGTTTTCCAACTTAGGAACACTCTTTTTGCTGGATTTTTAAGGTGTACCGTATTTTTATAGTATAAATTTGCAACCTCATAAAAACAATTTCCATTGGTAGAATATGCCAAAAAAAAAAAAAAAAAGCCCTACTAAGTTCAATGAGGCACTCAAATCAACTTAGATGGAAAATTAACATTAACATTTGTTTTTGTAGTATATTATGAAACGTCCTACAAATTTTAAATTTACACAAATAATTTTCGTTCAAAATGCCCTTGATTCAGAAATTATTGTTATATAGTGGTTTGTTTCTTCATGGCTTGAAACCCCAAGTTCCAGCCTACCTTTCTTTTGTAAAAAATGTGGTTTAGATTTGGGATTGTATAATGTGAGACTATTTAATTTTCGTACAAAGAAATCATAATTATTTTTAGCCAGTGAAATCAAGTCATTTGTGTTTGTTTATACCAGTGTTTTAAAAAACGGCGAGTCGAACCGGACTCGCCCGGTTCGACTCGGAAATTGCAAAAAGTGGATCGTATCGGTTAAAAAATCGGAAATCGTCCGGTTCTAGAGAGAACGGGATGATTCTGTACAGTGAATCGCCGATTCACTGTACGGAATCGGCGAGTCCGAACAGTGAATCGGCGAGTCCCGTACGGATTTTTTTTTTTTTTTTTTTTTTTTGGTAATCCATGATAGATTTTTTTGTAATACTTGATCGATTTTTTTGTAATCCATGATCGAATTTTTTGTAATCCATGATCGAAATGTTTGTTTTTTTTTCTTGTAATCCATGATCGAATTTTTTGTTTTTTTTTTTTTTTTTGTAACCCATGATAGAATTTTTTGTAATCCATGATCGAATGTTTTGTAATACATGATCGAAATGTTTGTTTTTTTTTTGTAATCCATGATCGAAATGTTTGTTTTTTTTTTTGTAATCCATGATTGAATTTTTTGTTTTTTGCTTTTTTTGTAACCCATGATAGAGTTTTTTGTAATCCATGATTGAATTTTTTGTAATCCATGATCGAATTGTTTTTTTCTTTTTTTGTAATCCACGATTGAATTTTTTGTTTTTTTGTTTTTTGTTTTTTTTTGTAATCCATGATCGAATTTTATGTAATCTATGATCGAATTTTATGTAATCCATGATCGAATTTTATGTAATCCATGATCGAATTTTTTGTAATCCATGATTGAATTTTTTGAAAATTTGTGATTTTTTTTTTTAATCCATGATTGAATTTTTTTTTGTAATCCATGATAGAATTTTTGAAAAATTTGTGATTTTTTTTTTTTAATCCATGGTCGAATTTTTTTTTGTAATCCATGATAGAATTTTTTGAAAATTTGTGATTTTTTTTTTTAATCCATGATCGATTTTTTTGAAAATTTGTTATTTTTTTTTTTAATCCATATTATTCAAAGAGAAAATGAGAGAGATGATGATTCTGAGGCCACCCTATCCCAGCCATATTATTCACATATCGAGTCCCAACAACAACAGTGTAGGGATGAACACGACAGTGCAGGTGACCATGAAGGATGGACAATCTTCGGGGATTTTAGATTGGGAACACAACAAAACACTAACACTCAGGGATTTGGGAATAGTCAGACGCCTGCTAATATCGATGATTCGTTTTTAGATCGAATCAATGAATTGTTAAACGAATTCAATCAATGGCACCAGCGTGACCAAGAAGAACAATAACGTCGTCTATCATTTTATTTTTAGATCATATGTTACTAATTTTATGCTTTATTGTAGTCCATGTATGTTGATATACTTATTCCATGATAATTATATGTTTATCCTTTTGTGTGATGTAAATTAAATGCTGAATGGCAGTTCATGCAGGGAAAGAACATATCAATATTCGCATATTCATTCAAAAACATGAAAATTTTTAATGAAGTACCCTCATTTCTTATTGAATTCCTAAAAAACAATATTTATAATGAATTTTAATAATTTTTTCGGATTTTTTTTAAACTTTATTTTGACTGATTCACCCGATTCCCGATCCGGATCGCCCATTTACCGATCCGGATCGGTATTTTGGAAGCCCGATCCGGATCACCGATCCATTTTTTAAACCATTGGTTTATACCCAAAAGTCAGGTTTTTCATAACCCGTTGGATTTCAATAGGACTCGAACTAATTTGGAAACTGTACCTTCTCTGGTCTGAAACTTAATTTTGATGGTGGTAGCTCTTTTGGGAACCCATAATCAGCTGGTTTTGGAGGAATCACTCGATATCGTCTGTATTTTAAAACCTTTTTATTTTAAGATGACCGTGTGGGAATATACAACAATTAATGAGTTAATCTGTGTGGGAATATAACAGTTAATGAGGTTGCTGTATTTTAAACTCTTTAGTGTGGGAATATAAAAGTTGATGAGGCTACCGCATTTTAAACGCATTTCATGACCGTGTGGAAATACAACAGTTAAATCAGTTAAGCGCTTCTCAGGACCGTGTGGGAATACAACAACTAATCAATTAATGAGGTTAGGTTAGGTTCGGATCGGGTCGAATTCTGAAAGGTATAAAAATTTGAATAGATTTCTCGAATGTTATTGACAAAAGAAGAGTTTAAACCGCTTAGGGATAGAATGTTATTGGATGGGCAAGAGGAGAGGAGAGGAGAGTTGAAGCAGCTGCTCTGTAAGACTTAAGGTTACATTCGATGAAATTTATTTTGATGTGTTAGCTAAACGAGCACGGTGATCTCTTCTTTCACGTAATTCACTCTGTATTACCCTTTAATGGAATGAAATACATAGTCAACTTTTAAAAAAAAGTTTGTTTAAGCCTAGTAAATAACACTCTTACAACCATACCTTCACATTTGAAATCTGACAAAGAAGAGGCCTCCTTGTATGAAAAAGAAATGATATCTTTATATACTTTTTCATTTATTTAATTCTGTAAAGTTAAAATATGACTAACATTGTAAATTACCCGGCATAAAGTCATCTATGGCGATCCACTTTTACATTTACTCTTTCCCTCTCACGCCACAAAACTGCTCTCCTCCACCGAGAGCGGAGGGCATACGCCTAGTTTTGGCAGGGCTTATATTTTTGAGAATGAGCCCTCCTCAAAAATCAATTCGAAACATGGAAAAGACTCCCGAAATTAGATAGTATAATTTCAATTCATTTGAAATGGTCCCTCACAGATAAAATATTTGATTGGGGGAGAAGTTATTGGATTGGCCTGGGACATAAGAAGGTATCATTTCATTTGAATTGAGCCCTCACAAATTAAATAGAGAGAAGCATTTAGGTTTGGTTTCCGGCACGAGAGTGTTTGTTTTAGGATGGCCTTAGGCTGCTCTCATTCGAAATAAGTCCTCACAAATCAAATACAAAATGAGCAGTCAATTTATGAAATTCACCTTTGGTTTTGAGTGAAAATATTTTCCTGCCATGCGAAAAAAATTCCCTCATGCGGTTAGATTCAAGAGTATTTCACACAAATTGGTCATAGTGCATCTTTTCACACCAATTGACAGCTAATTGGTGTGAATATATTCCTAGACTTAACCCTATGAGAGAATATTTTCACGTGAAGATATTTTTTCACGTGTTAGAATAACTTTAATAGGAGGGGGACTTTTTGAAATAACATGCGAGTTGGAGAGAGAGAGAGAGAGAGAGAGAGAGCATCATCTATGCGCTTGTAAAATTTCTTCTCTTTCTATTGTTTAAGAGTCCATACAACGAACCAATGTCACAAATAATAAATACCAAACAAATTATCAGGAATAAAACAAAATGAATTAGCAAATGGGGGGTGTTTATATAACGTAAAAAATGCCCCCTACAATGCACATTCTATGCTCTCACAAATATCCAAACTTTCCCTGATCAGTTGTGTGGAATATGACCATAAGTATCACTGCACAATCAATTCCAATCTCCTTGTTAATGGTATTCTAAATAAAGGGCTGAATCAGTAAATTTCCCCTTTCTTCAAGCTCTTATATAAGACTGCAATCGCTTCCCCTCACCAATTAATCTGTAAATACATTTGAATATTTCTTGTGACAAATTTTAGTGATTACTCCTTTAAGAAACTGTTTATTTCGTTTAATTTATTGCAAAATAAGAGAACAAAGACACACAATCCGGTGCTTGTGTAGGTACACAGCGAAAAAATACCTAAAATGTTTGGCTGTGATTCAATAATTGATTTTGATTGGAGCTCTCAACTTGCTCCATGTAATTGTCTATCCCACCACTGGTTGGCCTGCAAAATGAAAAAAGACTAATGGCCATCAATCAGATTTCCTCAAAGTGACGGTCTATGTGTGTGCGCGTGCGGGCGTGCACATGCATGCATAAGTAGAAATGTGTTTTCGCAAGTGGAAACAAAAGAAAACAGAAGACTAAACTAGAATGTGTACCATAAAGTTACCCAAAATTTCATTATACCTAGAGGTTACATGTTACATTGTATCAAATAGGGTTTCCATACAGGAGGAAAACTTAAACCCTATAAGAAATAGGGTGTTTGTAATACTAAACGCATTTGGAACCACTCTTGGAGACGTCACCTGATCTTAAACGGATTGTGTAAATTTTAAAAAACGGGAACCTAAATTACATGCACTTGATTAATTTACGAAACAAAATAAAATACATTTGGTAGGATATTTTTTTTCTATAATAAATGTAATTGCTAGTTAGTGACACCACTAAATGTATACACTTAATGCTAAATTCACAAATTACCAAGTACAGAAAAGAAAAGTTTGTTTGCTTGTTTTGATAGTTCAATGATCAGTAATTACAGTCATATAGATCATGAGAAGAAGCGGATCCAATCTGTTACTGACACCTACCATTATTAGTTTACTCCCTCAAAGACTAGATTTTGCACATAAATTTAGGTATCAAATGGAGGGCCTGGTTTCAAATAAGCCTTTCACCAGTTATTTTACATTGCCAGATGGGAGAGGCACTCTATGTTGCTGGTTAAGAAAGGCAACAACCTCACTAAGTAGTTTTGAAGTTGTGATTGCTTTCATTTAATGCCAGCTTTCCATATCTACAAAACACAATTTATGAAAATGCACCTAAGAGATGAACTATAGGTATATTTTGATAAATGACCCATCTATGCATGTAGATGTGTCTTATAAAAATAGCATGCATCAATACATAAAGAGTTTTATCTGTAAAAAGGATTTTCAAACGTGAGCTATCACAACATAATGCTTGGGATTTGATTCCATAGAACAACAAATGGTCGCAGAAGCAACCTTTCAAGAAGGATGCTACCATCTTTAGTGTTATCCAGAGAATACCACTAGTCCAAGAAGAAACTCCAAATCAATGTGTAGGTCATCAATCATCAACTCATTCCATCAACACAAAAATTAAAACCTCGTGAGATGGAAACCGCTATGGTAAATGAGTTTTCTGCTAAAAATCATACCCAGTGCTTCTGTTCAAAGGCCTAATAGTATGTTCCTAGACCACTACAGCATGGAAAGATGATGCTGTCAGAAAACTGCCTAGACTAAAATCGACTTGATAGCATAGACAGAATCCATAAAGTATTTAGCGGGGAATACTGGAGAGAATATTAGGACATAGCTTACTATATGTGATGATTTATGGTATCCCTTTTTTATTGAGATTGTGAAGATGCAACATGGGTAGGCTACCATCGGGTATACGTTTTTCTGTGGCCTTGCTTAGTTTGCAAAGATCTATGTCTAATCTTTTTTGAGGAAAAAAATAAAAGATATCAAGTTGTATATCTAGATTCAACCAATGGTAGTGTTTATATGCAAATTTGGGAAAACAATCTATGATCTCCCTTCTCAAATTTGTATGCAATGTAAGAAAAACCTTAAAAATTGAAATATTGAAGAAAATTAATATTTTTGTATTATCCTAATAAAACTTAATCAAAATAGACCTAATATGATTAAAAAATGAACTAAAAAACATGAAAGGGGACAAAAATAATATATTTATAAACAATAGAGAAACTTACTAAACTGGACCCAAAGCCTGGCATCCAGGTTCGGCCCTACATCGGACTGATGAAATTTTTGAATCAGTCCTCTCCAATTTGAAAAGAAGCTTCAATATTGATTGATTCTAGAGGAATTTGGTGATTGAGAAGTTGATTATGATTCAAATGTATTAAGGAGCTGGTGGGGGCCAGGTCTAGGGTTTTCTAGGGTATGGGGCTTAATCTGGCAGACCTAAATTAGCGTGTTTTAAGGCCTAGAGTCCAAAGGCATTATTGGAATAGGGGAAAGATTGAGGAATAAGGTTTTCTATGTGAACCTAGGTCGAGCAACCTAGGCAGGTTTTCATGATCAAAACGACCAAATCTCATACCTAGTTTGATTGGAAAGCCTTTAGAAGCCTCTCTCCAAAATTGGAGAGAGATTGGATCTCCCACATGACAGAGGTGCAATGCATGTCTTCACAGGCATGTATAGTGTGTCATGGTCACCTAGTCTATCCAAATTGACTCAGATTTTGGATTTGGACAAATGGTTTATCTCAACAGAAACCAATTTTATAGATTTTGTACAATCTGAAGCTCCCTATTATGAGGTCTTTTTTTCATAGATAGTTCAAACTTACTATTTCAGGGTCCATTCTCTTTGGGAAAGGTCAATGGGCTTCTAAAAGTTGAGGACCAATGATAATCAATATTCTTTTCACATAGCGGTTTGCACGTCTCCAGAGGCATTGTATGTGTCGCTGGGGCATAGAAGGTCGGATTACAGTCAATTTAGACTAATTTGGGTAAGTTTTAAATTGGTTAAGGCAAAAGGTTATTTTCAGGGTTTCTAGGATGCTCAATTTGTGCTCAGGAATTTCTCTAGTGGTTAAAATAGGTTTAGCATGATTAAGGTAAGGTAAGTTCTCGGTTTAGGGTTTGCAAGATCTTTGAAATCCAGCCTGCTAAAATCAGGTATCTACAGGTATATTCATAATGACAAGCACCTCTGCTCAAGGGCTAAAGCTAAATGGAGTTGAACACTATGAGGTGATTAATTATCCATTTCTGCTCCACCTTGATAACATATTTAATTAATCAAAATTCTATCAGTTAATCATCCAAACGTTGGTTTTTTAAAGCAAGACCAGAGGCATTGAGCTAGAATACTTGTTCTTCAACGTTAGGTGCCACTAGGACAGCATCATATTAGCTTGAAAATATTTTAACAAAAGACCTTGTCAAATTCAATACTTGAGCTTCTTTAGAAACTTGATGTGCATCATGCTATATCCTCTCCATGAGAAATAGTGTTCGATATAATACAGATTACCATAGGGAAATCCCAATTTATCCCAGTTAACATCTATGATAATTGTGGGTCGTTTTCCAAACATATGCATAAATAAAAAATGCATGCATACATATATGTGTGCACTTAAGTACATCTAAGCATTGTTTTCAAAGTTAAGCACACAATATGTACAAAACTGCAAATATATATGCAATGCATGCATGCATATATATGTGTAACCATATATTCATACGGAAGCATTGACAAAATGCCAATAGGTGAAGTTCTATAGTACTTTACCTACACCTCATCACCGTTTAAAGTTCATCACACGGTCACAGTTTTCAGTAGTATTTGAATTTTTATAATTTTTGTACTAATCAGATTTATATAAAATTTGGGGTGTGTGTACATATGACCAAGTCTCACCAAAATAAAATATTAAAAAAATAATAGTCATAAAATAAAATGATGAAATTGCCCCTGAAACTTTATAGGGGTATGTTATGTAATTTTTATCACTAAGGCGCACACACCTACAAAATTTCAGATCAGTATGATTTGTACAAAAAAATATTAAAATTCAAACATTATCAGACATCTGTGGTCATGTGCTAAACTTTGAACGGTGATAAAGTTGTAGGTGAAGTCCTGTAGAACTTCACCTATAGGCGTTTTGCAATGTTTTCCTATTCATATATACAAAGATGTAAATATATAAAGACTCATAAACTTACCTACATAGATATCATGCTATAGACTCAACATGTACAAGAGTCAACATCATCATCGGAGCCTTTTCCCAACTATTTGGGGTCAGCAACACGAAACAAATCCCGGTCCACCATTCTACTCTATCACAGGTCATACCCTCAGTGATCCTATAAGTCCCCATATATTTTCTCATTACTTCCAACCATGTCCTTTTAGGCCTACCCCGTACCCTTTTTGAGCCAAATAATGAGAAATTTATCAAAATACTCATTAGATAAACTATTTAGCATTTTATCTTTTTGCAAGTATTTGACTCATGATCGTGTGTCTTTTGATGGGTATTTTGAAATTAACTCAGAAGGTATGAGTAGAGTGTTAAATAGCTCATCTAACAAGGGTATTTCAATAAATTTCCCATAAATAATTTTTAACCGAAGGAACCTATATGACATAATACACATCGTTTCATTCAATAGCCACTGTAAAAAAAATCACATACTGCTTAAAAATTCATTAAAGGGCAGTAACATTAATGCACAGGTATACATGCACATACAAACATGGACAGTCATAAAGCCAATCAAAAAGGAAAGATCTGCAAAAAAGTTGAACAGAAATAGCAGGCACCACAGGAATTATAACATATATGTCAAAGAAATGATCAAGGAAATGCAACTTACAGTCCGCTTAATAATTTGATAGTATCATATAAAAACCACTGTAAAGTGATGACAGGTCCTACAAGTGTGAAACGAATTGGAAGGCTTCTTGTAAACAGGTTGACTAGGCCAATACTTTTCATAGCCTAAAAAATGCAAAGTGTCAAACGCCATATGCTTCTTTTGATCAAAAACAAAAACACAATATGCCTCTTAAAGTTTGATAACAAATGAAATCCTTATCCAGAAACAGATCATCGAACAAATAAGAAGTTATCAATCGACTATAACAATTACTAACCTGCAAAACACTTTCAGCCTTCTTATTATACAGACAAGCAACTATGTTATCCGCAGGGGTTGAAACTATAGTACCAATGGCTCCTGAGGCATAACCTGCTGCAAATGTCACTGCAAGCTGTTGTGCCTTTGAACATTCCTCCCGCCTTCTTTGAACAACATTTTGATATAAAAGGTCCACAGAGTGCTCGAATGTGGAAAACATAAATATAGAAACTGACCAACAAAAAAATTTGAGACCTTCATCAAATAAAAATGAAATCAAATATCTCTTGAAAGAGGAAGAAACGATCTACTTTAAACAAGGAAGAGACAAAAATATGCATTAAAATGTCGGGTGCATGCATCAACTCATTTTGTCAAACAATGTCCCTTATAAGGTGTCCCACCGTGATTAGTCTCTATGATTCCGTTGCTTTATTTCCAAATTGATTTTCTCAGTGCTTTCTTCCACACATTCTGAATCTTCGAATTTGAGACATGGCCCTATTATCCTCTTGCTGACCCATCAAGAATTCAATACATTCTTATTCTTATGTGTTCCTTTCCAGTGCCTTAGTTAACACCTTTGCACAAGTTCATGTTTATAGTGTATGTGATGAATTCTTTCATGCTACTGCATACTTTCTATGCACAGGTTGTTCTTCATTAAACAATATGATCACAAGTTCATAACTTTCTACTTACTCTTTTGGATGCAAACTGAAAATACATTTAATAAGAATGTCTTTTCATGGATAGTTCCTGATAAACATGCATCAATGTGCAAGCTACCCAAGCAAAGAAAAAAATCCAAAATAACACCCTTGACTGACATGAAACAATAAACAACAATCTCATTGAGATAAGTAAATACAAAGTCTTCCTTTTATTTTGGTTACAACTTACAACTAGGTAGCAAAAGAAAAAAAAGTAAGGAAAAAACAATTTTCAAAATGCATACCCCGTACAACACCTGTTAGGAGGTGCAAGTTGGTTCAAGTGGAAGGCTCAAAAAGGGTGAGGAGTAAGCCCAAAATGACATAGTTAGAAGTAATGGGAAAAGATATGGGGACTCATGACCTCACTGAGAGTATGACTCTGCTGATGAATATGATGATGATGATTGTGGAATGTTTACAATTTATCATGTTAATATTCTTATTTTTAGATATTGTTATTGCTATGAATACAAAGAGGGCTAAGCCCTTATCCTCAAATAAAGACATCCAACAGATAATCATCTCAAAGAAGGCAGAGAGAGAAAACAATGAACATGATTCTCGGACAAATAAATCCAACAGATAAACATATCAAAGAGGAGAGAGACAGAGAGAGAGAGAAGGAAAATTACATGGAATGTTTCTTCCCCAAAGTGGAACAAGCCCCTTGTACAAGCTGCCAGAGAAACAAAAGACGTATCTCATCAAATGAAAATTCAATCGCTACAAATCATTTGTGGAACACATAGTGAGAAAAACAATAACATTCTTACCCCGATAACCCTTCCGCTAAATATACTTTCGGAAAACCATCAACTAAACCCTTTGCAAAGTTGGGTTGTGTCTGAACTCTTACTTTTATGGCTTCAAAAGGACAAAGAGCAACATCTGCAATTGCTTGAGCTGAGGCACTGCTTAAGAAGTAGATCAAGGTCCTATGCTTCATACTAGACGGGCCTGCAACATCACAATACAACTTCTTGAAGTATTCATATAGCCCAAATTTGAAGGCTCCTTGTACACCATAACCATAAAATTTCCCAGCCCACCCTTTCCAAAGAACAGAGGGACCCTGCTCTCTCACTAGAGTACTCAAACTAGAGGACATTTTATTATACTTTATGGGATTCACCTGTAAAACATCATAATTTCATCAGTAGTTAGTATTCTAATATGCTATTGAGATGTATTACTTGCTCAGTTTGTCCCAATTTGCATGTAACACAGATTTGGTGTTTTTGATAAGCAAATGTATACAAGAATTAACAAAGAACCAGTTTCACTCATACCAAGAAAGGGCCAAATTTCCATTTTATGATGATTGAAAGGGCCAAAAATTTCCATTTTTTTATGTTAAACAAACCGATTTTTGGAATCATGGGTTGTTTTCGGTTTTGGGTGAGTAAAACTTTAACATTTTCTAGGGGTTTTCTTTCTTAGTTTAAAGAAACAAAGATGGTCTTTTTCTATAAACCATAAAGAGAGAGAAACGATAAGAGCCAACCAATCAACAAATAAGAATAACATATAGTGATATAAATCACCATTCATCATTACATATAGGAAATTTCTTTCTTGGAAAAATGATTAACAAAAAAAGAAAAATAATAAAATGACAAACCCAGGAAAAAGAGATCATCTCCATCTGCACGGTTTCAAGTTCGAAATTTTCAGGAAAACATATTCAGAACGAAACAAAAGAGCCCCTATGTAAAATAAAAGGAGAACTTACCTGCATGTTAACTTTGAGGACATCAAGTGGAGTAATGGCGAGATGGGTTGCTCCAGCACTGAGCATCCCACCAGCTGTGCATACTGAATAGTAATACGCAGGTGACAAAACCCTCAAACCCTCTTTCTCTCTCTCCCCCACGATATAATCATTCACCATCTCTATATATCTATCTATCTATCTCTGCGCAAACTAACTAATCAGGATGAATCCCCATTGTTTCAACCTTTAAGAAACCCCAAAACTCAAGTGTTTGTAAGGGGCGGCAGTCAGATACCCATTTGCTGGGAGACTCACACATGCGTTTTAAACTGCGTCTCTCTCTCTCTCTCTCTCTCTCTCTCTCGCGCGCGCTCTTTTTTGGGGGAAGTTTCGTTCACTCTCACATGTGAGTTTCGAACTCTCTCTCAATCTCTCAGAGACCTTTCTAGGGGAAAGATCACAGGTGGGTTTTTGCGGGTCTGAACACAACCATCATATATTCTCTCTCCTCATGAAAAGGTCGGTTTATGTGTTTCTGTGTTTTGAAGTTTCACAGCTCTCTCTCTCTCTAAACTCATGTTGGTGATATGCGTCCACGTTAGCAGGGAATTTTACACGAGGTTTCCGACTTTTCGGGATAAGCGATTTGAAAGAAAGGAATGAAAGTCAGACAAGGAAGAACCCCTCTGGTATTTAGAGAGAGAAAGGAATAAGTCCGAATAGGAAATGTTTCGGGTTATCCCCATTTAGTTTGCACGTCACACCCACATCATAAAACTCTTCATTTTCCTCTTCTGTGAAGAAGATAATGCAATGCCATTTTTTTTTTGGTTATGAACTGTTCTTATTTCCACTTTCATGGAATTTGATCTTAATTCACTTTTAAATGGATCTCTCTCTACATTTGAGTGCGCAAAAAGCTATAAAGAAGGATGCATACGTATAGAGAAAGGAGAGAGGAGAGAGAGTTGGACACAACGCATGCGTTTGCAACGAAACATGGACCACGGCCGCCCCAAGGAACCTTTGATCTTTGCCTACCTGTTTAAGAGAGACAAAAAAGGCTTTGGCAATATGCCCGCACACCACACTTGTGTCATTGTTTAAGGGTCGGGGGTCATAAGTTGGAGCCACAACCAACTCAGATTGGGATTAGGTCGGGTCCGGGTTCATAAAAAAAGTATAAAAATATTTTTTTTATATTATATTTAATATTATTAATATATATTTGTACTAATATCTGGGTTGCCTTGAACCCACCCGAAAAGATCTTGGACTTGGACTCGGACCCAACTTGGGTTGAATTAAGGTCGAATAGACCCACCCGACATGTCCAGTCCATCTAGGTTCAGATTCTGACTTGTATATGGCCAGGGCGACCCGACCCAACTTCCACCCCAATGCAAGAGAGAGAAATGTGAAGAATCTCAAGTTTCTTTGAAAAGGTTTCTTGTGTCCGTTATTCATATGCATGTTCGGACTTGTCTTTGATAGAGATACCTAAACTACATTTAATCTTATAATAAAGTACATATACTCTATCAACCCTTTCCATAAATTCTGAATGCAATATATACTTTTTATATTAACCCAATGCACAATATACACTTTTCTTTTACACTCCCACCTAAATTCAAGTTACGAGAGAGAGCAGTTGTAGTTTCAATACTAATTGCGGAAACGAACAGTTGGATCTTCAAGTGCATACTCAGATTGCTTGATCAATAAGAACCGAAAGCAGTGGCAAATCAACAAGCCTCGAGAACAAATGGCTTTACGAACTCTTGGAAAAGATCAAACATATCAAATAGTCGAAACACGACTCGGCATAGAGACAGATCAGATAGTCGAAATACAACTCAGCAGATAGACAAATCAGAGAGTCGAAACATGACTCGACAGATATGACTGATTAGAGAGTCGAAACACGACTCGACAAAAATTGCACCGATTGGGTGAACAACAAACTTGTCTTGAAAATTGGCGACAATGCTTCAAAGACGAGGAATGGAAACAACTAAGATGAATCTAGCTCTGAAGAGACTCATTGTGTCTATTATTCATATGAATATACAGACTTGTCTTTTATAGACAAATTATAAATGATAATAATAGAATCGTAGATACTTAAATCGTATCTAATCTTATAGTAAAGTACAGATACTCTATTAACCATTCTTATAGATACTGATTGCAATATATACTTTATATATTAACCCAATACATAATATATACTTGCCTGTCACAAGAAAGACATGTCTCATACATGCATGACAGAGTTGTCCGAAATAAGCTGCTCTTAGACATGGTATTGGATTAAACAATCTTAAATAAGCGCCTTACACTTCATCACTACATCATTAGAGATTTATAAATTATTATGTAATTTTGTTTATTTAAATATCACTTTAGAGATTTATAAATTATTATGTAATTTTGTTTATTTAAATATCACTTTCTTTTTTCGAGAGGGAGTAGAAAACACAAAGCTCGTCCTCATCAACAAGGGAAGATAAATAAAGCAACAAGCACACTTAAACTTTTCACCGGTATTCAAAATTGCATAATGGGAATCGCCCCATTCAGATTGAGAATTAGTGGGAACTGAAGTTACTCCTGTCAAGATATAATAACCGGCTGGATCCCCCTAACCTCCCTCTTCTTTTATTTTTGTTTATTTTTAATTATTTTTGGGGTGTATTTTAATGTTTGAAAGACCCTACAAATTCTCGTCATTTTTTCCTTCGTTGATCCATTATCAAACTAACAGATGATTTTCAGATCAACACTTCATATAGAAAAATTTGAGCAATGAATTTTAGGTTTGTTTTTTAAATTTTCTATTGCCTCATTTTAAATCTCTCTGATCTTTTGTCCATTTTGTGTGAAATTGGCGGCACTTTTTGACTTTTCAATCAGCCGCTAGATTTTTATGAACAATGGAATAAATTTGAAAAACAAATTTAGGGTTTTTTTATTTTTTCTGCCCTAATCTACGATCTTGCGTAATTTCTCTCGATATGGATCCATTTTTCACAAGAAATTGATCATTTCGATCTTTTTCCAATGCTCTACCAAATCTATACTAATTTTTTGTGGATCTGAGCACCAATTTGAAGAAATAAGAAGATTCAACTCACTTGGGAACCACTATCTTACTATTTGGTTTTCTTGACAAATTCATAGAAATAACCAATGGAAATATTTATAATGAAACCTTTTACTTTTAATAGAACGAAGTTACAATCGCTGGTGACCATTGAATGTAAAATCTGGTGGTTGGGGAATGTGAATGTGTCATTGATTAAGCGAATGTCCAAAATAAATTTTTTCGAGTGTTGCGATATACTTCAATCTATTGAATTTTGTATCTAATGGTTAAGAATGATTGTAACCTCATTATACCAAAAATAAAAAGTCTCATAATATACAATCTCATAACCAATATAATTATATTTATTCTCTCACGAAACACAATAGCATTACTGTTGGGAATTGTCTGGCAAATTGTCCCTTTCTTTTAGCCTCAAAAATCTTTTTGCCGGATCAGCCCAGCTGGGTTAGTCTGAATCACTTGGGCTACTAGGCTACCAGCATTTCTAAACCCTAGGTTTTATACGAGAAAGCTTAGATAAACTTTGAAGATTAGTGAAGAAAATAGAATAGAGAAAATGGCAAGAAACTCGTACTTGCTGACTTAGGCATCCATGAATGCAACGATAAGTATCATGCTCCTTAACGAATTGAGCTGAACATCGTGCTCTGTTACTTTTTTCAAATTAATTGTCGCTTAATGAATACACATTTTCGGAAAAAGTTTATTTATGACTTGCACATTAAACTATATAAGCAAAGTTTACCTCAAAAATCCAGTAGAAATCAGTGCTCGAAAGTTGAGAAACCTTTCGATTAATCATCTTGATCACAAGACATATAGATGTCAAGAAAAAAAAAAAAATTTCTTAAAGATAGTGCATCTTATAACAAGTTATATGAATAATTTATTTTCAAGTTTTTCAAGTGTTCACAGATGAATTGATCCACATTATTTTTGAAATTTCAAGTTTTATAATTAAGACGGGATATAAATTTTCAAAGCATCAATTTCGACACAAGAACTATTTCTTACAGTAAAATTTAAAAGTGCGCCTTACTTTGAGGTGGGCACCTTATACAAATCTCATCCCAGATTTATACATTGAATTCTCCCATATTAGATTATTATTAATCAATTAATTAATGAGTTAATTAATGGGTTTTGTTAGACTACATCACTTGGTGGTGTATATCCTTAAAGTCCTCAACATATTTAGACATAGGAAAATTTTATATAAAGCCGAGGCTCTAAACAATCGAATTAGAGCGTCCCTCAAAAATTTCACTTGAATAAATTGTTTTGATGCCTAAATGTCCTCAATTTGATTATCTTGACATCAAGATGCATAGACAGGAGAAAAAAATGGATTTCAAGTTTTGGAAATAGTATATTTTGTAACGCATATTTAGACCGTCAATTTTCAAGATTTTCAAGTTTTCATAGATCTCTCAATCTACACTATTTTTGTAGCTTTAAACTTTATAAATAAAGATAAAAATATTTTAAGACTATAAAAAAGATTTCTAGTATGTAAACCACATTTCTAGACACTATTTGAAGGTAAGCTCTAATTGGATTGTTTAGAGCCTAGGCTCTATACAAACCGCACCCTTTAGAGACTTAGATACCATTATCCTATAGTGCAGAATTTTTTCAAGGAGAGGCATTTTTGGTTATTTAGGAGGGTAGAAAAAAAAATAGTAGCATTCTATTCGTAATTAAAAAACATCTTATGGCTGATTTCACACATCATGTTGATGATGTCATTGTTCTCTATTGTTAATAAATATTTTTATTTTTATTAGGAATTTCTACTTTACTTTTGACTAATTACTTAAAATACCCTTAATCAAAAAATTACTACGCTATAATAATATAGGTACAAGCATATTTGGTTATATCAAAGGGTAGAATAGATATTTTATAAAAAAAAAATAATGGCATTCTATTAATAATTAAAAAACATCTTAAGGTTGATCTCACACATGTTGATGATGTCATTGTTCACTATTGTTAATAAATATTTTTATTTCTATTAAGAATTTCTATTTTACTCTTAACTAATTATTTAAAATACCCCTAATAAAAAAATTATTTCACTATAATAAGATAAAAAGGGTATATAAATGTCTGGACTTTAAAGATATATACCACCAAGTGGTGTAGCCTAAAAAAACTTTTAATTAATTAATCTATAACCTAAAAAAAACTTTAATTAATTAATCCTTCACACGTGTACACAAGTACGCATTTATTTAGTTTATATTTTTAATCGAATTCATTCATTCTCAATTATTTCATGATGAACCTTCTTTATAGCATGTTTTTGCATCAAACCCTGAATAAATATTGAAATAAATTCTTATCCTATGATTGAAAATAACGAAAAATGATATAAAAACTTATGACAACACTAAAAATACGGTTTTTGATAAAACAAAATGGTAGACCAAAATTCATATAGCCGACCCCAAATAGTTGAGAAAAAACTCTGATGATGATGCGTTCTTATACCTACCCATGATAATTTTTATAAAATTCCCCAAATATATACCAAAACTCATGTAGTCGACCTCAAATCGTTGAAAAAAACCCTGATGTGTTTTGACATCTACCCATGATAATTTCATAAATCGCCCAAATGATTCTCTCGAGAAGAAAATTATCATCATCATCCTCATGCGTGCCCGATCCCTTCTATTTTTGAAAAAAGATAATATTGAACTAAAACTTTTGAATACTGACCGCTCATTTCTACTAAGGGAAAGTATAAAATGAGACCATTTACCTTTGATACAAAATGGTCAAATTAATCTTGACCATTGGATTTGAAATTGCATGGCAGCAACTATTCCATTGACTAAGCTCAAACTTCAAAATAAATTTCTTGAACTTTGTAACACATCTAAGCTATCAAATTTCACATCAAATGGTTGTAAGGAATTGTGAACACCTTGTATCAAAAGTAGATGGTCCCATTGTATACAATCCTTAAGCTAAAACAACCAAAAAAATGGCATCTGCTGCATATGGTAACCCATCATCATAATTAGTGAAATCAAAGCTCTGATTTTTACTATAAACCACCAAGTCTCAACAACTCACCATCCAAATTGCCACTATACAAGAATCGATCATACTCATCCTTCCATTACAATATAGACATGTGACATCTTTAATTTATTTCAACCAAATCAGATGACAATTCCATCACTAAATAATAAATGCAGGGAAAGAAAGCACAACCAACATGCAAAATAACCTTATCAGAGAAACAACAGATCAAAGAGACAGACAGAGAAGCCCGAACTGTACATACCCCTCTAGTAAATTAGTGTACAAAGGGCTCAATAGGATCTATGAGACCTCTATTTCCTCATTGCTGGTAAAAGCCAAAAGACCCCCCCTGATGAGCCCCAAGTCCTCCATAGTAGTAATCAAAGGGCTCAGAGGTAGATTGTGGAGTAGGCGTTTGGCTCTGAGGACCAACCACTTGGTTCGAATTCACAGAAGAAGAGAGAGAAGGATCTTGAGGAGCGCTTGCAGTGTCTGATGCATTTGCACTAGTTATATCATGGATGCTTGGCCTCCTCCTGTCTTTGCTTCCTGAGTTGAGGCGGATGAAAAATTTCTGAGCATGGCTGGCAACTTGAGTTGGAGTTCTTGTCACCACAAAATTCCTCGATATGCTCCTCCAATCGCCCTTCCCATACTTCTCTAAGCCCATCAGAAATAGCCTGTAGCCAACAAGGATTATGAGTCGAAGTAACAGCCTACATAAAGAGTTTTATTTGCATTGACATCGAGAGTGTATAGGATTTCCACTGTTTAAAATCAAGCTTGGAGAGAAGTTTAAATTCATTTGCAATTACATTGAAACATTTGTCTGGTTTTCACTATAGATTTGCATACAAGCATGGACAAAATATGAGAACAACCTGAACCAGCAACCAGGCTGCATTGATATTGATGGTCATTCATTTTTCCTATATAGATGAGTTTATAAATATACATTTTTAGAACATAATGACAGACTAGGATTCGTGTAGCCAATCCCAAACAGTTGGAAAAAGACGATGATGATGATGATGACAATGATGTCAATTTATAAGTATCAACATGGAACTTTGCTAATGAGAGGTACCAGGATAACATTAGACTTGTAAATTCAATAAATAATCAAGAACACAATTTTGGGAAATGAAAGAGAAAGGAACACTTGAAATGTTGCGATAGATATGCATGAGAGTACACAGTTTCAAGAGAAAGGAGCACTTGAAATGTTGCGATAGATATGCATGAGAGTACACAGTTTCAAGAGTACACAGTTTCAAGAGAGGAGCACTTGAAATGTTGTGATAGATATGCATGAGAGTACACAGTTTCAAGAGAAAGGAGCACTTGAAATGTTGCGATAGATATGCATGAGAGTACACAGTTTCAAGAGTACACAGTTTCATGGAGTCCAATTTCATAAAAGGTTCCAAAATCATGCTTAAAACATGATATATAAGTACTGCAAGAAATGCAGAATTATGGAATACAAAGAAATAATATCTATTAGTTTCAATTGACCATGAAACTTAAAGAAAAGCTTCCAGGTGCTTAAAGCATTTCTAAAATCCAGATAAGTAGAATCAGACAAGCAAAACCTCATAAGCCTAACAAGGACAAAAAATATTAAGTTATTTCCAAACCTTCAAATGCCAACATGAACAAATATCACTGATAATATCAACTTGAAAACATCACAGGTGACAAACTGAATTACAGAATGGTAAACCTAAAAAGTTAATGAAAAAAAAATTTCTTGTGCGATGTCAGGAACACATTTGTAGGACCTTGGCCTATTATTATCACATCAAGCCTATCCTGGGCTTCACCATGGCACCACCAGCTTCCTATGTTGAAACCTGAGATTTGGGAAGACTCCTTATAACTCCCTTCTCCTCCTTGTTCCTCCTCATGAAAAAATTCATCAGTAGGAAGTACAAACCATAATGCAAGACGATCAAAAGCAGCTGACCACCTAATTATATAAGGCAATAGATAGCCATCATCACTTTCAAAAATAAATATGGTCATACTCTGAAGTTCTATAAAATGCCGGGCCTACAAAATCTTTGGTTGATTTTAAATTACAGCTTTCATTGTTGAAAGGGGACCAATAAGCCAACACTGCTAGAATTAAAATATCCTCAAACTGCCTCCATGGTCCACGACCACCTCACCAGTTGAGGGAACCGCATTTCAATAATCATGTTCTATATAAGAAGACCAAAAGAGAATGACTGCATCCTAAGGCAATTAAAGAGGGTTCAGGCATCTACCTCTATGGATCCCACCCAAATAGCTCTTACAGATGCCTTCTTGACTGCACCAAACTAATGAGCAACTAACTCCCACCACTACTGCCAGTACCAGGTATTAAATGAAACCCCGTTAAAACACACCTTCAAAATCTCCACTTAAAGACCATCTCCATACTCACCTATACTTTACGAAAATATGAAGGAGATAATACTAAAGGATAAAAGACAATCCTAGATCCCCAAAGCATAACTGAAGTTAATGTATCAGGCAAAAGGTGGCAAGCTTCATAGTCTACTTTGCCTTTTTATGAGAATAACTGAATGAGGAAGTAAAAATCCCTCGTGCTAAAAAGATCATTAGCCCATGTTGATGTTATCACCAATAAACAATGTCAAATGCATCAGAACTGGTGGAGGACAATGAATCCATCACATGAACCCTACCGTGGAATTACCACCTCCTGCCCCTACTCTACGAAGGAAGGACTCATTAGATGATCTCCTAAAAACGTGAGCATAAATAGCAGTACTCCCTATCCAAAGGGCAGCAAAAATTTCAATTAATACTGTAAGTTATCATAACAACAATGTTAACCATCAATAGAGTGGAAATCTGGCGGTAATGGGTCATTGCAATTCTGTCTTGTACATCAAATTAAGTCAAAACAGTATGGTAGGTACACAATCTATACAACTTTTCCAGCATTCATTTGTAAAAGAGGTATTAAATGTGCTGGGATATTTCATTTCAGTGTTGTAATCAATATGCATATCAAGGAACATGCAACCAACACAATAATCATAGCAAAAGAAAAAAAAAAAAAATGACTGATGTGTAACTTAAATCATTATCTATCACATGTTGAACAAAACTAACTGGTTAAGCGAAAGATGATATAAATCAATAATATCAATAGCATTTTTCCTAATTCCAAATCACATATTCTGAGTTCCAAATGAAGATGCCTTTGAGACAAGGTAAGACATTAAAGTTCGGACAACTCCTAGCAATTAAACATAAAGAGTACAACCTAGAATGCACACACAACACACGCATTAACTGGCCCCTTATTATCACCAGTCTTCCATAAAGATGCACCCCAGTTGCACTCACAGTCTTTCTGCAATCAGAATGCATCCAACAGAGCATGTTGAGAAGGAATATATCAGATATGTCACAAAATTATTCTTGTTTACAAATATAAAATCCACTCCATGTTATTAGATGCAACATCTTATAAAAACACATGCCATAGAACAGTGAGGCCTTTCTCGTTTGCCAATCATCTCTGATAGCAATGCCTTCAGTGAGGACATACTAGAAAAAGTTATCCATATGCAAGCTATGTCTCACATCAATTCTGTACACCAGTTGAAGACATAATATAGATCACATTCATAAAAGCACTTATTGCAATACCAACAATATTCATGCTAGCCACGTAACAAACCAAAAATAGGTAATCTCACTCTAATAACATGTTGAGAGGGTGGATATGATTCCCTAAGAAGGACAGACAATTGCTGAAGACTCATGGATGTCACATTTTTTACATTTTTTAATATTTATTTTAAGGGCAAGAACGACATACTTTCCGTCAACCTCAATATATGATGCTACAACATCGAAAAGAGATGCAAGTGATGACATGATATTTCCTTTCTAAGAGTCATTATTTCAAATCACATGGTCATAAACCCCAACAAATTTCATAAGGATACAAACAATTAATTCAAGGTTGACTACTAAATGGACCCCCCATGGTTTTGAAACCAATAGATGAAGCATACACAATCTCTTGACAGAAACTCAAAATTTTTCCTATGGAATTTACTAATTTATATTAAATTCATTTATGGAGAGGAAAAAGCCTGCGCTACCATGCCATGACAGGCCCCTGGAAGCATGGTACATTAAAATTACAAAAGAAGGTACCAGTTTCATATTCGACCTCAAACTTCCTGCAAAATCAACATAATTTCAGACGGATTTATAAATATCATAGGTATCCCTCGCCACCCTGACCAAATCATATTAGCAATCCAGACACCACCTTGCCCATCTACAGGTTACATTAAAAGAAAGTGCAGTCCATTAACTCTGGTATAAATTCGCCAAGATGTATATCTTCCATGGATCACCTTTAAACAACCCCCTAGCAATTGGATGATCAAACGAACACATGATGATAAGCAACCGACACGGGTCCTACTTTTCACGCAACATCCGAGAACGAAGTATTGGATGATCATGTAACCACAAGTCTAATGCAATTACAAGCCCCCAATAATCCCACTTAGTTCCCTCAGATACGGAATAGGCTTTAAGGTTGAAATGAAGCCATGTAGCCAGGAGATTCTCAACCTACTAACTCTGGACATCACAAGCATCTTCTACTCCCATTATCAGGCCAATTATCCTGTGGTTATATAAGATCCAAAGATAGCATTTGAATCAGGCGGCCCTCAGTGTTCCAAGCTATAATGAAAGAATTATGTTGCAATCACTGAGAACATTAAAACAAGGCTAAAGATGCTCAAAATTGGTAACTACGCATAGAAAGTGACGCTACCAAAAATTAGCAAATGATTGTCAGAAAATCATGGAAACTTCATTATGGTGTCTGATTATATAAGATGAGATCTTCTCAATCATAGACCATAAATTGACAACTATAGCTGATGTGCATGTAGAACAAAGCTTTTGATGGACACAGCAAAAATATGACAAGACCCGTAGTCCAAAGCTCATTGCATATCTTTGAATCTTCTTGATTCATATGGACAATCTCTGCATATACTTTCAATCATAAGATATGCACATCTTCACTTTATAGAACTACAAAATCAGCTCAATTTATTTATCTCTTGTTCTGCAACAAGAACTAAAACAAAGTCCAACATCCTTTGAGTGATGTATGAATATATCTTAATTTTTGCTTGGATTTTCATCCCATTCCATGTCCTTTTCGTTCTCAGTTAAGGATAAAGCCTCAGTAGCAGGGACCCCGTCGATACATACATACATGAATATTTTCATCAAGGCCACAAATCCAGTCTAATCATATCCAAACTGTTCTGTAGACTGCAGAGTTTTTGCCAGAATGATCGTGGAAATTATCACTCAAGTTCAGGAAAAAGGGGGTGCAAGATTATTGTACAAGCCCTCAGAAGCATCCTATCCAGTTGTCTTAATCACGATATTTGTTAGTTTATTAAGGGAGGTTTAATATTTTTCTGCCAAGATCTTGGGTACTTATTTGCAATTAAGATTGTTTGAAGAGAGACAAATGTTCTCCACCTATTTCTGCTTATAGATGACTCCCTTGTGTCTTGCAACTGTTCTCCTTTACTTTCACACGACTATCACTTCAAAGGAAAGTATAGTATAAATATACCAGAAAAACTGATGATACAGAGGCATATACAGAGGCATGTGCACTACAATAAATTTTAAAACCAACACAGAAACATCAAAAGTCACCAAGTGACTATCCACATGAATGAATATAAACAACCAAAAATTCAGAGATTAAAAGCACCAAGCCACAGAAATAAATACATCATGTCCAATAACCAAAGATGGCACGTGTTAAGGATGAATAACCACACCACACCAAATTATTCAAGAGAAGAAAACATCCAAGGGAAAACAAACAAGAGAGAGAGAGAGAGAGAGAGAATGAATGAATGAAACTTAACTAATTCCATCAAATGCCAGTCCTAAACCAACCAAATTGAAACCTGAATATCTTCAATCCAGAATCCCCATCACCCGAACCCAAAATCCAGTTGTAAATATAGATTAAACAACAAAAAATGAAAAAAATAAAATCCAAGAGACACCATTAGTTCCCTTGATAATTGATACACACACCCCTATAATCTTTCTTCGAAATTGCAGCTCCCCATAATCATGAGCCGGTCCAAAATTAAAACCCCATCATCACATTGAGAGAAGAAATGAACTAGATGAACATGACCCAAGAATCGCAACAAAAATAAATGGCGCCAGAGTTGCAGCACGTACAATAGAGAGCAGAAATAACAAGAGATAGAAAGAATTGCACAAAAAAGATATGGCATGAACATCCAGAAATAGAAAGAGTTAGAAAAAGAAATGCACCAATGACAGAGAACATAGGAAACGGTAGGGAGATTGGTTAGGGTAGTGTAAGGGTTCAATAAGGAAAGATGCATGTCAATTATGTAACAAGGAAAGGGCATACGACAAATCAATTAATATGGATTATGGAAACACATAACATATCCATTTATGGGGGATAATTAGGATGACATGCAAATTGATTTTAGGGAATAAGAGTAGTAAGTAGGATGAATTATGGTTTATGATTTCCAAATTTCCTTTTATGACTTAATTGTTGCTATAAAAAGGAGGGTTGGGTTGGGTAGGGTAGATGGCAGCGCACAGAAAAGAAATTACATTTGAGTCATTTGAGTCTTATAAGGAGTCAGAACCCTTGAACTGGAACAGTTAGAGGTAGCCCTGGCAGAGCACAGAAAAGAAATTACATTTGAGTCATTTGAGTCTTATAAGGAGTCAGAACCCTTGAACTGGAACAGTTAGAGGTAGCGCCTTGAAGTGGCTAGTGAGTTCTTGATTTTCTAGTCGTTCTTGACTTAATGATTTTTTTAGCCATTCTTGTTTTCTTTTTCTTTCTCTATTTAATTGGTTTCTGTTCATTTTCCTTTCTTATATTGTTTCCTTGGGTTCGTTGGAGAACACAAACTATCAAGAACAAGAATTGCACCAGAGAATATATAGCATGAACAAAGAAAAAGAAAGGAGACAGATAATGAACCAAGAAGAATTAACATGAAATATCAATAAAATGAGAAAAAATTGGACCGAAAAATATCACATGCACATCCACCGATAGAGAGAGGAGAGGGGTAGGGAGAGAATTGCACCTGTGCTCGTCTTCAGTCCAAGGCACCCCCTTCTTCCTCTCAGGGTCCCCTCCCCTCCCACCCCTCCCACCTCCAGGAACCACCTGAAATTCGGAAACCTCCACGAGAAAATCATCACATAGCCCATGATGAGCATAGGAAGGGATCGGAACGAGCCCCATGTCAATGAAATTCACATCCTCTACCAGAGATTCGTAATGTTTCTTAATCTGAAATGGGGTTTTCCCAGGAAGCCTATAAGCGATCTTCTCCCACCTATCTGGTGTATCAGAGTCGAACTCGGCTAGAGCATTCTCGAAAAGCTTGTTCTCATGAGGTGTCCAATCTGTGAAGGAAGACGAAGACGTAGCCCATCTCATCCTGCAAAATCAATGGCGAAAAATGGGGAAGAGAATTTAGAGAGAGAAAATGGTGGAAATTTGTAGAGAGAGACGTAGGTGCGCCTTGGCTCCCTGAGAATTAGGGCACTCACAGTGGATCACACATCTGTTTGATGTTGGGCTGAAGCTTTATTGGGGAGCAAATGGAGTTCTATTTATGTCGAAAGAGAATGACTTAAAATATAACCTTATCTTTTTGTAAATGACTGGGAGATCCAAACTCTTTGGAGTATATCCAAACTGGGTCGTCTTGTCGTGTCATGCTCTCTAAATATCAACTCCTCTTCAAAATTTAAGGTATTGAATGAAGTTTATTTGGAATATTTAGCTACACCATAACTAAAACCAAAGAGCTTCCCCATTCTTTTGCTCAATTGATTGGTTGGGTTTTAAGAATAAGTAATTATGTTTTTTCAACTTTTACAGGCCAATCAGAAAGCTGAAAAGCATGTGTTTCATTTATTGAACCGGGTACGATACTAACGGTTAGTTTTCTTTTTTTTAGAGTTGTTTTTGTTATGAGGATACCAAATTGTTAGTTCCGGTGTTTGGGGTGGGTTTCTCTCTCTCAAACTAAATTTGGAGATTTAGCACTCGAAGACAAAACATATGTGTTTTAAAAGCCGGCCTCCAACTCGCCAAGTGTTCGAGTCCTATTTGTTTGACTCCAGCATGTTTGATTCTGATCGTGCTATATTTAACAAACAAAATAAATAGAAAGGCTAAAAAAAGGGACAATCAAGACGATTCCAAGGTTCCTCAATCTAGAATCAACTAGCAACCACTTGGCAATTTTAAAGTAATGGACGATACCTAATATCCATTATAGCATTTAACTCTTACCGATCGAACACGAAATTCGAACTTTAAAATCTCCTTAGGGATTGTTTGCTGAGTAGAGCATATATAGGCCGATTTTAGCTATCTTAGATAATAAGGATAGGTTTTTTTCTCTCATTTATCAAAAGAGATGGGTAATGTTAGGTTTCCCAAATGGAGAGAGAGGGGTCTCTTATGTGAGGAAGAAAGATAGCGTGGCTCTCTCTCACATAAAATGCAACGTTGGTTCCAATCAACCCAACGTAACCTAACCTATTACTCCCTAACTATTCCTTTGCTATTTATGGCATGTTCAGGATTCACCTTGCCAAATTAGGAGACGAAGGGCATTTTTGGAAGTGAGAGGACCGCATGGCTATTTTCTATTTGAAGCAGAGGTATTTTGGGCATCGATAATTGAAGCACTCAATGAGCATTAATGGAGGTGGAGGCGGTGCCTTCCGGTCGCTTTTTGGGATACTTTTATTTGTGCCGGGCACAAATCACTTTCCACTTGGAATGAGATTTCTTAAAATGAAACACGAGTCCTCTCTTGTTGATGAGATTCTCTAACTCTTTGACTATATGCCTTTTGAAGCTTCTACCCAATTGGATCGCTACTTACTTTTCCTACTCATGTTTTTTCTTTTGTGGTCTGGTGTGGTCCTCAAGATTATTTTGTACTACATATTTACATGTACGGAGAGATTCAAATATCTATAATTTTTTCCAGATTCTTTATTCGACTTTTAGATTCAGTGTTGCTCATTATACAACTCGTTATTTATTTTCCCTCTTCTCCACTCCATGTCTCGCGGATACGGGGCACACGTGGGGCTGGCAATCGGATGGCCTCGATGCGGAGCTGATGTCTTTTTTTTTTTTTTTTTATTATTATAGAAATGAGACTCAAAACATAATTTGTTTTATTAAAATATCAAACACTAACCACTCAAATCCAAGTTTTATTTTTGATGGTCAAGCGCTAACCACCGAGGCCCAAGTCTTATTTCTAGGGCTATGGGGTGGGGCTTGGGTCAATTTTTTAATTTTGGAGTGCCAAGGCAAACCCAGCATGAGCCAGTTGTGGGTGGGTCGCTAAAACTCTGGTTGATTGGGCTAGGGTTTGCTTCTGAAATATTGTGTCAACCAGAGCTAGTTGTGGTTGGGTCGCTGAATATTGAGCGTTAATTGTGGATTTGGCAATTCAGACTTGGGTCGGCTTCTTGAATCTCAAGTTTGGCCCAGATAAATGGCCAATTTGGTGCGTCAGCTCAACCCATTCAGCTAATTATTTAAAAAGTAAAAAATTATAAAATTTAAATATTAATTGTTTAAAACACTTAAAATCATTCTAAAAGCAATAGTTCGTATGATATAATACTCTAAAAATTTATTTTTTTGGGGGTATAGATTCGAGCTCCGTCTCTTGAGAACCTTGAATAGGTCCCCCACATACCTAACTTGAACATGTAAAATCGCCCAATACGAGCTGATATTTAAAACACCAGCTTTAGTAACTTGGAAGTAGATCCGACCCTTGGTCTGGGTTTGGGTCCTAATTAATAAAATTGACTATGGAGCTTAAGTCGGCCTGATCGGGTCTGCAGGCTCGATCAAGTCCAGCCCAGCCCGCTCCAGGTCACTCGACAACTCAAATCACATGCATCATCACCATCCAATTGAAGAGTGCACAGATGGCGTTAAAGGGAGCGGTACCAACCAAAAAGATGACTAAGTAGGTCTCCCTCCTACTCCATTAATTTCCATCTGCAACCGGACCCAATGTTCCTTTATTTTATTTTATTCTCATTGCATACTTTCCAATTTGGTTTTCAGCTCAAAGATTGTCAACCAAAATTAAATGTTAAATTTTATAAGTCAAATACTTGGAGTTGGGCACAAACAAAATGATCAATGAAGCCTAAAAGTGAAACAGACAAACCAACGGCGATGATCCCACCAGAAGAGGGGAGAAACTTATTGAGAAAAAGGCCACTTTAACCTAATCTACCATGAATGGAGATTAGTAAGGTCTCAGGCAGAGAGAGAGGACATTGACAAGGCAGGCTGAAAAAGAAGAATTGTTGCCCAGCTCAGAGAGAGGGGAGAAAAAATAAAAAAAAGGAGAAAGAAATGCATCAATAATAGCTCCCCATGCTGCAACTCCCCCTCAACATATAGGCCCCATTTCGATTAAAAAATTTAGTAAAAATATTATTTTCTTTCTCCACCTATTTAAAAGTGATAAATAACTCAGTTCGTTTGGTCACTATTAATATAAGGTTGTAACCTTAAAATGTAGAATTACATATGCACCTCAAAAATCTATCAAAAAATGTTGTTTTAATGTTGAAGAACATTCTAATTGATCATATAAACATTGAGATGTATGAATATGAAAAAAAAAAAAAGAAGATTTTACGTCCAAGAAATAATGCATCTTGCAACACATTATCTAGACCGTCTATTTTCAAGATTTTCATATGTTTATAGATATACTTGATTTAAAATTTTAAACCATTTTTGGAATTTAAAATTTTATAATTGAATGTGAAAATAGATTTTGAGACAATCTTAAGAATTTTTTACACCAAAATTACATGTTATGCTAAAATTTGCAGGCACCTATAAAACTCCACCAAAGCGCTTATAAAACTGAAAAAACAAAAAACAAAATCCATTTTCACTCCATTCTTGTCTCGAGAACACACCATGGTTTGTGAATTTAAGCAGTGCGTCTATGCTGTGATTATTAACTTGTCGAATGGAACCACATATTACAGCAAACTTGCTCCTACCCTCCTCTCCAAGAATCCGAATTGTATCAAATCATGTGTTGGTATCCCCAAAGGTTTATGTTCATCCATTAAACTTCACAAGAAAAAATCGGAAAAATTTACTCTGCAGATTCAGTATGGATCATGGACTAATAATATCGAGGCATATGGCTCCAAAAACATACAATTATATGTGTGTTTTCCAAGAGACTACTATAACCAATATTGAACGTACCTAACCTCAAAACTACTCCCCCTATTTTCTTTTTTCTTTTTTCTCAACATGAGATTAAACACGTTCAGGGTCTTGTTCATGGTATTTTTCAAACAAACAAGGTTAGAAAGTGGATGTACACAAAAATTGTTGGAATAGTTCTGCACTGCAATATTGATGCAGAAGTAAAAACATTTAGCACTTCATCCAAACAGGGCCTTTCCTTTGCAATCTGAGTGGATAATGAGTAGCCATACTATTATGATTTCTTTTTCTTTAGCAAGAGCACTCACATAATTTTTTTTTGATCAATTCAGTATTCCATTAATTAATTCAAAAACGGGTAGGGTTCTGTCTTCTTCACTGCCTTACCCAAAACATAAAAAAAAAACTAATAGCTGAAAATGAGATGACATTCACTGAAATTTATCATATGAAATGGAGTTTTGAATCGATAATTCAAATGGCTCTATGATTACTAGATATAGTGCTTGGTTTCCGGATGAAGTTTCTACAAGGCCTAGGCTCTTTATGAAAACAAAATAATGCCTCACTTAAAATTCTCTTTCGGAAAGTACTTTCGGCAATTGCAATAGTCTAACAATCACATGAGTTTAACTTTGGTAGGTTAAATCCAACTATCCGACTCGAGGTTGGGGTTTTGCCAATGGGAGCAAGTGCACAATTTGCTCACATGGGAGCATACAATATCATCCGCTACCAAAAACCTCATTGAAAAACTATTTAGATTCTAATTGAATATCTATGAATTTGGGAAAAAGAGAACACCTAAATAGAAGTTGGATTGGGTTTTCCTTTTTTATCCTCACGAAGATTGATGTTCAACAAGAAAAAATAAGGCTGAAAATCCTAGAAGGAAAATGCCTTAGGTCGATGAGTGGATGACACAATGTCTCATGTTATAGCTACACAAAATGGAGTGATGCGCCCTCTGTCCATTTGATATTACGAAGAAAGTTTAAGAGAGATTGTCTATAGGTGTCTACTTCTTTGTTGCCTACTTATTCATCGAAGGACAAGGTGTGTCAAATAGGGACAATTATAGACCCCTAATTTCAAAATTAGCAATTTTCCCTAAGTTCCTAAAACCTAGGGACCGCCATAAACTTACGAAGACCAATTCGAGAAATGCCTCTTTAAAACCCTCAATAGAGCTACCTTCAAAAAAGTATCATCCCTTTGGAAGCAGATGGCATGTTTTGTTTGGGTGTCATAGCAGCTGCGCAGTATAACAAATACACCTTCCTACGGGACGAACTCTCCAAGAGGTACGGGCACGCCATTGCCAAGTTCTACGATGAAAAGGCCTAATGAATCATCTGGGAGCAGTGGGACTACTTTGAGGAAATGAGCCGCAAACTCTCCCCATTGAGAGAAAAATACAAATAAGTTGGTCACCTGCTTCATTTTCACTCCTCATGCACAGTTCCCTCTTGATATCAGCAAGTTTGTGTGTGTACAGTGTCTTGATCAATTTGGTCTAAACTATAAAAGTTGGCTCACTTGAGAACTAGTCAAAATCACCTTTCAGCCTTTTTTTTGTTTGACCAAACCATTGGGCTTTAACAGTTCGACTCGTTAAACAATTTTGAATATCTTTTTTCTAATATGGTTTATATATTTAACTTATTGTCTTATTTTTAAAATATGGTCCAACATATTAGATCGACAGTTAAATTGTTTTGATTTGACCAAATCCCCCTGTAACCAAGGGATGGTCCCATCTCATAGCTATGCCTAATATAATATTTATTCGAGTTTTTTCATTATGATTATAGTATTATGAAATCATATCATGAAATTAAAATCCACACACATACTAAGAGAGGCAGGTCACTGCCAAAACACAAAAAACTAAGTATCCAGATAGTTTCAAAGTTAGACTTTGAAATAAATCAAAGCACAAAAGAAAGTTTTTTGGTGGTTCAAAAAGTCTAAGTTTTGAATCGTCTAAAGCAGAAAAAAAGTCCAACTGTCAAAACATAAAGTTTTTATTTTTTATTTTTTTATTTTTTATTTAATAATTTTGGTGGTTCAAAAATTCCAATTTTTTAACAGCCTAAACACAAGGCATGTTTGTTTTGTGGAAGAAGTGGCAGCCTCCCAAAATCAACATCAATTGACGTTGTTTTGGGAACCTACCCCTTCCAAATAGTGGCTTCCACTCTCACATAACAAATACATGAGTGATATAGTTTTTAAAAATCACGGCACGACTTCCTCAAAATAAGGGCTAAAAGAATGGATACCTCAAATTTCAACTCATTTACATGCGAGCTATGATTTCAAAATCTCATTAATTTAATCAATATCACACTCTCATCAATGATAACTTTAAGAGTTATGTTAGAGTCTCACACTATAGAGTATTTTATAATTGTATTAAAAATAATTTGGACACTTATATACCGTTGTTTTATACATAGAGCATTTTTTTTAGTAAGTGTAGCTTTTATCATTATGAGGGGTGTGACATCATGTAAATGGAGTGTGATATCATCCATATAGAGTATTAAATGCTATTAGTATGCTTCATGTGAGCGATGTGACATTCCATGTGGACAATATCACATCCCTCTTAATGACAAAAAACATCATTACTAAGAAAATATTATATTACAAAACAAGGGTATATAAATGTCTAAAATTTGTGTCGTACAATGCCAAAATAATGTGTCATTGTTCCCTTATGAGAGGAACAAGCCCCACACTTCACCTCTTTGGTGGTTGGGGTGGAAGCTCCCATCTCTTATTATCCTTCGAGGAGTGCGGACTTCCAACTCATCCTTCTTCATGTAGCAGTTCTTACTTCTTATTTGACAAACTATAAACTGCTACACTTACCATAAGTTTTGGCATTTCACGCTAGAAGTTTTGATTTACCAAACACTAAGTGTATCTAAAATAAATGGGGTTGTATATTATGGAACTATTTACTTTGTTGCAAGGATGTTACAATTCCTAACAGCTATTAGATATCAAATTGGATTGCTTGGGGTGTGTCATAAAGTTCGAGAAAAATATTTTTGAACTTTGTGTCTAGTTAATGGCCCATTCATAATCACCCAATTGAAATATGAAAGACAAGAGTGATTGTGATCTCCTTATATTAATGGTCTTTTTGTACAGTTTTTGAAAATACAATTGGTAAAGCTAAAGGATGCATGTTAGCAATAAACAAAAAAAGAAAGTAATGTTAATGCACATGACAATTAATGTACATGACAATTTTAGCTTACGAGCCTGCTTGCAATGATATCTACACTCAAAGGAAAATAGTTTGATAGAGTTGTAGCGATATCAAAATAAGTAAAGCCTCTTCAAGTATTGTAAAACCTTTACATTGATCATCTCGGGTAAAACATTATGGATGTAAAGAAAAATTAGGATTTTGAGTTCTAAAAAGAGTGCACATTGTAACAAATTATCTAGATTGTCTATTTCACTATATCCACAATATTTGTACATTTTTTTAGTTTCAAATTTTTATTATCGGTAATGAAAATTGATTTTAGACCGATAAGGACGATTTCAGTTACCAAAAGTGCTTTTAGGACGAGGATTTGAGGTGAGGCTTTATTTTGTTTTCAAAACTTCATCCATATATAAAACATAAAACACATTTCTAATAATTATTAGCAAAACATGGACCTAACAAAGTAAGGGGACGTTGTGCCAAGATTCGTCTAACCCACCATAATATGTAACATATGTTTGATTGGGCATCAGCATCGCATAAAAATCCATATCTATATTTGTTGATTTTTCCTTTTCTCGTGTAAATGAGAAAATTGTAGAAGATCGTCGATTTTGAGAATGCTTATTGTCGAAACAAACTTATCTCCAACATCAACGGACATCAAGCAATGATATAGCTCACGTTCGATTCCTGCTACTAAAACTTATCTCTAATGTGCATAGGCTCCATCCCAATCGCAAACATACACATTTATTTTCTCTCTATACCTTTCAAATTACATAGGTTAATGATAGAATGAGTTGTGAAAGATGGATTTACTAATTGTATGGTTTATTTTCAAAAAAAAAAAAATTTGTAATATCTATTCATCAAGTAAGAGTGTGTGTGGTGCATAATGCATGCATGTGAGCCTTTCAACCTTGCATAATTATGCACTTTTTGGGTCTCCTTAGATGCACTTGTTATAATTGTAATATAATGTTTCATTACAATTAGTCTTGATGATGAACTATATGTTAGTTAGCAATGTCCGTCGTAACGTTATTTCAGATAAACTTGGAAGTTGTTTACATATAAATTTATATTTCTTAAAAGTTTATATATTGTTTGCTCTCACTCTCTTATTTCATTTATGAGCAGTTTGTTTCTTGGGTAAAACCAAAGTCTTATAAAAGACCTAGTTATGTGAAAAAACAACGTTGACAGTTATTCCTTATCAAAATAGAGGTTTTAAACTATTTCATAAAGCCAGTTTTGGTGCAAATATGAATAAGTCTGGTTCCTATAGTAGATACCTAAAATATTTACAAATGGATGAGTCCATTAGTAGGAATAACAAACCCAAACTTTATCCAAATGAAATCCAAACAGCATATACTCACAACCCCCTCATTACCCCCATCTTAGGTAACATCGTCTTTGGATAAGACTATGTTTTTTAACCCTAAACAAACACCCCCTAGTGGAATACCCATTATAAGAAATCTAATTGCAAATGAATAACTAGGCATAATATCAACTTCATATGGTACTCCAAAACGAGCAAAATGACATGTGAATATGCCTCTTGGTAGCATATGTAAAGTAGTGTTCGCAAACTCGGACAGTCTAATTTGGAACGAACCGGTCGCTAGCCCGATCAGGTTTTGGTGACCTAGTCAGATATTTTGAAAAAATTCAAAATAATATATATTTTTAAAAATAAAGGATTTGTTTGTAATGTATTTTTGAATGGATTTTATCATTTTGGTAAAAATTAGAAAGTGTTTTGGCCATTAATGCTTATTTTTACATTTTTCTATCTTTTTTGATAAGTTTTTAAAATACCTTTGGGCATAAATCAATTTTTTAAAATCAATTTTTTCACTACTTTCCTATTCCACGTTTAATCATGCTATAAATATAATTTTCATTTTTTTTTTGGATTTTTTGTATTTTGTTTTATTTTTTTAAAACGTTTTGGACTAGTTGGGGACCTGGGCAATTAGGCCCGTTGAACTGGCTGGTTTACCGATTACTTGGATTTGGCCCTTGGCTGGTTTCTGAAGCCCGTTTGATTTTTCGAACACATGTAAAGTTAAACAACTTTAAGCCCCATACCTTTTTTGATATTGAACACAAATAATAGTCATGTTTTTTTTTGGTATATGTTAACACTTGGATAAGAATTTTGAAGACAATGGCACGTTAACATTTGGTATATGTCAAATCCTCTATTAAACTCGCACTAGCGAAAAATATAAAAAATCCAATAAAAAAAATAACCAAAATACTTTTGAAAGTTTCAAGGGGTATTTTGATCATTATATTTTATCAAAAAATTATTTTAATATTTCTATAGATGTGCCCCAATGATAAGATGGCACGTACCAAATTTCATATCCGTATAATTTTTATAAAAAAAACTAAAAATAAGATGCTTTGAGACGTCGGATCTAAGATCAAATAATGAGTGGCTCTATTGATCAAAATTGGACGGCTGAATGATAGGGGAAACATAGATCTTCTATGTTGTATGGGAAGTATAGAAATCTTTCCCTTCTCTATTTTATATAGGTAATGTCATATCTTTTGAGTTTTGAGTCCTATTTGTAAAGCAACAATGATAATTTAATTTGTTTCTTGCCGTGTTTAAAACAACGAATCAGGCCGACTAGTCAGTCCTGGCCCGATCCGATTAACTGAACCGATTCCAACTAAATCGCCAATTAGTGCCCCGGTTTTTTCTGAAAAATATAATTTCAGTAAAAAATTTCCAAATAAAAAAATAAAAATTTACATATATTGTCTATTTATATTTTCACATAAAAAAAAAGCAAAAAAAAAACATTACAAACATAGTTGGGTCTCTCGTGCTCAACAGTTAGAGAGAGAGGTAGGAGAGAGAGAGGTAGGATAGTTTTTTGCCCAACAGTTTTAGAGAGAGAGTGAAACACGTTAGACCTGCCCCAAGAGAGAGAGAGAGAGAGAGAGAGGATGGGGCAGGGACTTGCCCCAACCCAACAAATAGAAAGAGGGAGAGAGAGAGAAAGAGAATCCAACAAAACTCTCGATATCAATGATGGAGATTCTTCGCAAGATCTCTTTTCGACATTGGGAAAAGAAAATGGGGAATAATAGAGTACAAACTCATCTTTAGAATAATAGAGGGCAGTGTTCATTTTTTAACACTCGAACCGTGCACAAATTGGGTGATTTTTTCTGATTAGCCGATTTTTGTTTATTAGTAACGATTGGTTCAAAATATCGGCGGATTGGTACACTGGAATGTTTTTTTGGAATATATAACTGTTAGAATCGGAATAAATTGGAATCGATTCCGATGTAGTCGGCTGATTTTTAAAAAATCAGCCGGAACAATGGGTTCTTGAAGAAATCACATTGGATGTATAAAATAAGGCGAAAATGTAACATAGATGGCGTATAATGTGGTGCACTACAATGAGTAGCAATAATGGACGATGGCCCAATGACAACCGATAGCTAACAGCAGTGTTTTAAAAAACGCCGGTTCGATTTGGAAATCGTAAAAAGTGGATCGTATCGGCTAAAAAATCGGAAATTGTCCGGTTCTAGAGAGAATCGGACGATTATGTACAGTGACTCGCCGATTCACTGTACGGAATCGGCAAGTCCGAACTGTGAATCGGCGAGTCCCGTACGGAATTATTATTATTATTTTTATTATTATTATTATTTTATTTTATTTTGTAATCCATGATAGATTTTTTTGTAATACTTGATCGATTTTTTGTAATCCATGATCGAATTGTTTTTGTTTTTTTGTAATCCATGATTGAATTTTTTGTTTTTTTGTAACCCATGATGGAATTTTTTGTAATCCATGATCGAATATTTTGTAATCCATGATTGAAATGTTTGTTTTTTTTTCTTGTAATCCATGATCGAATTTTTTGTTTTTTTTTTTTTTTTGTAACCCATGATAGAATTTTTCTTAATCCATGATCGAATGTTTTGTAATACATGATCGCAATGTTTGTTTTTTTTTTGTAATCCATGATCGAAATGTTTGTTTTTTTTTTGTAATCCATGATTGAATTTTTTGTTATTTGCTTTTTTTGTAACCCATGATAGAGTTTTTTGTAATCCATGATTGAATTTTTTGTAATCCATGATCGAATTGTTTTTTTCTTTTTTTGTAATCCACGATTAAAATTTTTGTTTTTTTTTGTTTGTTTTTTTTTGTAATCCATGATCGAATTTTATGTAATCCATGATCGAATTTTTTGTAATCCATGATTGAATTTTTTGAAAATTTGTGATTTTTTTTTTTTAATCCATGATCGAATTTTTGTTTGTAATCCATGATAGAATTTTTGGAAAATTTGTGATTTTTTTTTTTAATCCATGATCGAATTTTTTTTTGTAATCCATCATAGAATTTTTTGAAAATTTGTGATTTTTTTTTTTAATCCATGATCGATTTTTTTGAAAATTTATTATTATTATTTTTTAATCCATATTATTCAAAGAGAAAATGAGAGAGATGATGATTCTGAGGCCACCCTATCCCAGCCATATTATTCACATATCGAGTCCCAACAACAACAATGTAGGGATGAGCACGACAGTGCAGGTGAGCATGAAAGATGGACAATCTTCGGGGATTTTAGATTGGGAACACAACAAAACACTAACACTCAGGGATTTGGGAATAGTCATACGCTTGCTAATATCGATGATTCGTTTTTAGATCGAATCAATGAATTGTTAAACGAATTCAATCAATGGCACCAGCGTGACCAAGAAGAACAATAACGTCGTCTATCATTTTATTTTTAGATCATATGTTACTAATTTTATGCTTTATTGTAGTCCATGTATGTTGATATACTTATTCCATGATAATTATATGTTTATCATTTTGTATGATGTAAATTAAATGCTGAATGGCGGTTCATGCAGGGAAATAACATATCAATATTCGCATATTCATTCAAAAACATGAAAATTCTTAATGGAGTACCCTCATTTCTTATTGAATTTCTAAAAAACAATATTTATAATGAATTTTAATAATTTTTTGGGATTTTTTTGAAGCTTTATTCTGACCGATTCACCCGATTCCCGATCCGAATCGCCGATTCACCAATCCGGATCGATTTTTTGGAAGTCCGACCCGGGTCACCGATCCGTTTTTTAAACCATTGGCTAAGAGTGTTAATGAGGATGCTAGTATGGTGAACCCTGTACGTGGGTATGCTTTTCCCATAATAGAAAGAGGGGAGTCTCGTGTCTCTCTCGTCCATGGTTCTCTTGAGTTTTGCATCCTACACAGAAAGATAAATTTAAAAATTAGAGCCCACCTCAAAAATTTCACTAGGGGTTGTTTTGATGCTTAAATATCTTTAAATTGATCATCTCGACATCAAGATGTGTGGACATAAGAAAAAAAAAATGCATTTCAAGTTTTGGAAATAGTGTAACGCATTTTTGGACAGTCAATTTTCAATATTTTCATAGATCTGCTTGATCTACACTATTTTTTAAGCTTTAAATTTTATGGTTAAAAATAAAAATATATTTTAAGACTATCACAAAGATTTTCAATGTTGAAACCACATTTATCGACACTATTTGAAGGTGCGTTTTACTTTGATTGTTTAGAGCCTCGGCTCTACACAAACTGTACCAACGTTGGAAAATATTTTCATAGAGATGTAATCTTATTAAAAATAAAGCCTCGTATCTCAAAAACTCAATAAAAATTGCAGTTTTGGCATCAATAAATCTTCAAATTGATTATCTCGACCTTTTACATTATGGTTCATCATCATCAACATAACATTTTTCCAACTATTGAGGGTCAACCACACGAATCTTGGTATGTCATTCTATTCTATCAAAAGTTATACCATCAATAAGGTTATAAGTCCCCATATCTTTTCTTAGTGCTTCTAACTATGTTTTTATTCATTATAGTTGTAAAAAAAAAAAAAAGATTTCAATACCTAAAAATAATGTATGTATTGTAACACATTATCTAGATCATCTATTTCCACCGAAAAATAAGTGCTCATAGATCCACATAATCTGTAATATTTTTTTATCTTCAAATTTCACAACCGCGTTGAAAATCTATTTTAGAGCTATCATGAAGATTTTCGATGTTCAAAGTGTTTTTTGGACAAGGATTCAAGGTGAGACTTTACTTTGTTTTTATAAAAATCTAGGCTTTATATAAATTGCATCGTTAGCCCTTTCATATTAAGTAAATCGTGGTCAAATCGCTCAAGACTTCGATTCTTAGTAGAGAGAGATAGAGAGAGAAGAATTCCCAATCAAGCCAATTGTTTAAAAATTTGTTTAAGCTGAGGTTTAGTCATTTCATATTAAATATAAGCCATAGAATCATGGTCACATTGCTCAAGACTTTGATTGTTAAAGTGTGATGTTGAAATTTTAAGCATGCTCATTTTGTTTAAACAGACACCCCTTTGAAAGCTAGGACTTAGTACCATATTTCCCTTTAATATTCTTTGTGTGCAACACCGGGTTGTTTAGATATGGGTGTGCAAGGGCCCATGTGCATGGCTTTGTAACCGACTTAGGGGCAGTTGAAATGTTATTTTCAATTGAAGATAGCGAAAAGGGCCAGACTTTGCTTTCATGGCCTCCGTAAAGGACAAGTGCATAAAGCTTCTATATTTCCCCTTATCCAACCGTCCATTTTGAATGGAGGGTTAAGATTGTCTCAATCACAATATCACATCTTTACATTATTTTTTTTTTAATTTTTTTTCATAAACTATTTTGACACCAAATTTTGGACGTCCAATCCTCTATTAAACTCGCACTGGCGAAAATTATAAAACAAATATTTTCAATAAAATAAGATGACCAAAATATCTATGAAAGATTCAAGGGGTATTTTAGTCATTATATTTTATCAAAAAAATATTTTTAATATTTTTTGTAGGTGCGCCCCAATGAGAAGATGGCATGTACCAAATTTTATATTCATACAATTTGTATAAAAAAAACTAAAAATAAAATTCTTTGAGATGTCGAATCTAAGATCAAACGATGCGTGGCTCTCTTGATCAAAATTGGACGACTGGATGGTAGGAGAAGCATAGATATTCTATGCTATAGGGGAAGTATAGAAACATTTTCCTTGATCTTTAAGGGATCGAACCCACTACACGGCCTAAAGTTTTGATTTCATTTTAAGGGGGAAGGAGGCGTCATTGCACCGATCCCTCCAAACGATTCTCTCTCTCTCTCTCTCTCTCTCTCTCTCTCTCTCTCTCTCTCTCTTTGTCTCTACACACCCCTCTACCCAAAGGCTAGCGTCTCTTTTAGGGGTGGCAACGGGTCGGGTATGGCTGGACCTGGACCCGAACCCGAACTCAGACCCGAATGTATTCGAGACTAGGTTTTGGACTCAGACCCAACCCTTCGGGCCAAAATATTGGACCATACCCGTACCCGTCGAGTCTCGGGTATCCCGTCAGGTCCCGGGTCTGGTTGGGTCCATTGCCACCATCATTATGAGCTTCTTTTTTTTTGCCCTTTTTTTTTGTTATCATATACTCAACAAGGTCACAATCACCTGCGATTAGATTTTAACTTTTATGATTTATCTTTTAATAGCTAAAGATGACTATGATTTCTTATTGTCTATGATCATTAATATACTAAACGAATAGAGGTTGAAGTATTTTATCTCCAACAGTTTACGGATACGGGTCGGGTCCAACCGGATTCGGACCCAGACCCGAATAGTATTCGGGGCCAGGTTTTGAACTCAGACCCGATTAGCGGTTCCAAATATTGGACCCATACCCGGACCAGTGTTAAGTATACCCGCCGGATCCCAGGTCGAGTCCAGGTCCATTGCCACCCCTAGTCTCTTTCACATCAAATGAAACCTTGCAGTTACTATTTTCGTCTCTTGCCCTACTGCTGCAAAAGCAAAGATGATTCCCCTTTTCTAGATAGAGGTGCACAGAGCAAAAACTGGTGAAAGGGTTGGTGGAACTGACGCTTTATTTGGGTAGTGCTTATTTTCTGATGGAGCAATATTGCTATAAGGGGTGGGTGGAACGTGTAACGAACGAGGACTGAGAGATGATAGAGTAAGCGAGATAATGCGGATAGAGAGATGAAATATGAGAGAGGGTGGATATAACATCCCCCTTTCCCTTTTTAAGTGAATGAGACTTTGAGTTTGACCCTTAGTCGAACTCGGCTAGTTCTTCCCTTTAAAGAGTTAAACATTTGGTCGCCTTTTTTTTTGTTTTTCTTGCTGAAATAGGTTTTATAACTTTTAGCTATTTGTGAACTTATCCCAGTTTGACATATGAAGCGTCAAACTAGGAGTATTTTGGTTAATAACAAAAAAAAAAAATGATGCAAAAAGAGATTAATTTGAGTAATTTATTTAGGGATGGTATACAATGAGACCATTTATATTGGATACAGAGAGGTGACAATTCTTGCAACCATCCGATGTGAAATATGATAGCTTAGGTGCATCATAAAGTTCGAAAAAATTTCTTTTCAACTTTAAGTTCGATGAATGAAATAAATGTAGTGACCCAATTTCATATCTAATAATCAAGATTAATTGTGACTACTTTGTACGAAAAGCAAATGGTCTCATTATTTACTTTACTATTTATAAAAAATAAAAATTTTAGGTTCCATTTATAAAATATAATAATTTTTGGACTCCCATGTTAATATCGAAAAGAAAAAAGTTTATATAGAACCAAGGCTCTAAACAATCAAATAAAAGAGCACGTCTAAAATTTCACAACAAGACGCTATTTTGATGCTCAAATATCCTCGAAAAAAATGGATTTCAAGTTTTGGAAATGGTGCATCTTGTAATACATATTTAGACCATCATTTTTCAAGTTTTCATAGATCTTTTCGATCTGCACTATTTTTAAAGCTTCTAATTTTATAATTAGAGATAGAAATATATTTTAAGGCTATCACAAAGATTTCCAATATTGAAACCACATTTCTCGACACCTGTTCGATCTGCACTATTTTTAAAGCTTCTAATTTTATAATTAGAAATAAAAATATATTTTATGGCTATTACAAAGATTTCCAATATCAAAACCACATTTCTCGATACTATTTGACGGTGCGCTCTACTTTGATTGTTTAGAGCCTCAGCTCTATACAAACGACGCCCTATCGAAAACGATAAAAGGATCGGTGTGTAAATTTCCCAAATAAAGAAGACAAATTTGCCGGTGGTTTGTTATCGTGCCACTTCCTAAAACCAATCATGCCTTTTGCATCCACCTTTTGTGCTACACTTGCTTTAACATGCCCAAGGGGACCGGCATTTAGAGAGAGAAGGAACACGCAACGAGAGAGAGAGATGAGCACATGGCTAATTTTCGAACTAGTCACATGAGAGAGATTGTTAAATTTTCGGTTCCAGTTAGGGGTGGCAATGGACCCGGACCCGATTCGGGATCCGTCGAATATACCTAACACGTGTCTTGATATGGATCCAACATTTGGGCCCAGCATGTGTCCGGGTATGGGGTCCAACATTTGGACCCGGCAGTTCGGATCCAAGTTATCTGAATACTATTTGGGTATGGGTCTCATTGGACCCAACCCATACCCGTAAATTCTCCAGATCCGAGACTCGATGGGTATGGGTATGAGTCAAACTTTTGGAGCCGATGAATCAGGTTCGAATCCAAAACTTGAACCCAAATACTATTCAGGTCTGACTCCAGGTTCAGTTGGACCCGACCTGTTGCCACCCTAGTTCCTGCAACATGAGGGAGCAAGAAAAAGAAGTACATTTCGTTGGTTTTGGATAAAAGAGACATGACATGGAGAGAAAGTAAATTTTGGATTTTACAACATAAGAGGGAGAGATCGTAAATTTTGGTACCAATCACATGCTCAAGCCAGGAGAGAGAGAGAGAAAGAGAGCCACAGGTCATGGGTCAAGGCTCAAGGCTCAAGAGTTTGCAAGTGACTGAAATATAGATGTACACAGTTTATGAGACCTACATTTTAGCGACATAGATTCATACATGGATAGAAGTGTCAAAAATATTAATTGTAAAAGAGAAAACATAGAATGAGGCCATTTACCTTTGATACAAGATGGTCACATTAATCTGACCATTGGATGTAAAATTAGGTGCTGCAATTATTCTATTGACCTAGCTCAATATTCAAAGGAAATTTTCTCGAACTTTATGACACATCCAAGCTATCAAATTTCACATCAATTGTGACGACCTCATGTCAAAGGTAAATGGTCTCATTGTATGCAATCCCATGTTAAAATTCTGTTTTTAGATATAAAATATTTACACACCATTTAAAGAAAAATAAAATTATAGGTGAAGCTAATTATTTTAATAGTAAGTATAAAAATAAATAAAAACTATAAATTATTGTTTACAACTACCGGATGACTCTGGGGAAGGAACCCTCTCTAATTTGTACTTTCAAATAAATAATTAAATTCCAATAGATACTGTGGGGTTTGTCAAATTACGGTTTAAAGATAGGTTCATAATATTGAAATATAAGCCCTAGGCACTGATATTGAAAGATGAGCCTTCTCTGATAACTGTCGGCAGTGTTGGCTTGAAATCACACAACACACAAAAACCAATAAAAAAACATAAAAAATGAAGAAACTGAATAATTTAGCTAAATTAAATAAAATTTAAATTAAACTAAAATTAATATAAAAAAAAACTTACCTGAGCCATGCCAGTTGGCCCGAGACAACCAAAACTCATACTTGAGACTCATATCAAAATCGTTGATTGAGTTACAGCTTTGTGCCTTTTCTTTTCCTAGAAAAATGGCTCGAAAGGGTTAGGGCTTTGAAAATTTTAGAGAACTTTGAATTAGGATTTTGGTTAGGCTTGAGTCTCACAAGGTTTTTTAAGGTTTCCTAGCTCTAGGGTTTCTCAAGCCCAGGGATTTTTTCTAATCTCTAAGGATTTTCAGTGAATTTTAGGTCTCAAATTTATATAAAATTTCAGTTATGGGATTTTAGGTTTTTAATTCAAAAGAATTTAGGTTATGGTATGAATCGTAGGAGGCTAGAGGGGGTTCACAATTGAACACGAATCTCAAAACCCAATGTGAACCCATTGATTGCCGATCTGGATAAAAAATAAGTAGGAGCCAACCGGGTTCTTGGTCAGAATTGTGAACCAGCCAATTCTATCAGGAAATTGGGTACCTGAATCATCTGATTCCCATGATTTGTATATTTTATTATTGTTTTTTTTTTTTATTCTTTTAACTTTTGTATTGAGCAATTCTCACCAGGGACAATCGGTTTAGATCGTTGATCTAAATCGGCTATTAGCTGCCGATCTAGACCAATTTCTTGAATGGCCAATTCAATCAGCCAATCTGAGTTTTAAAATACTCCAACAAGAAAACACAAAAAAAACCTAAAGATGTGTCCATGTCATGTCTAACTGACTTGGTGAGAGTCTTGTAATGAATATCATTAAGTGAACCATAATTTTCATTACTCAGCACTTTGTAGGGTCAACAAAAAAAATATCAAGGAGAGGTGGACATCTACTTGCCCCAATCATAAAGTAACAATTTATTACTCCTTTGTGGCGTATGCTTCTAGATCTGCACTGTCAATATGTGCTAATGCTGAAAGACCAGACCACAACCTAGAAATATCTACCTCATTGTTGGCAATATTCTACTTGTTTCCAAAATTAAAATGGAGGACGCATGATTTTGTTGATGGACTTCTACATCTTGTCAAATCCACCACCCACCTCTCTCTCTCTCTCTCTCTTGATTGATAATTTAAAGTGAAGGGAAAGGTTTATATACTTTTGAATTTTTATATTTTTCTTCCATCCGGTCGTTCAATTTAGATTAAATAAGTCATTGACCGTTTGATTTAGATTCAACACCTTAAAATATTTTATTTTTAGTTTTTATTCTACAAATCATATGAATATAAAATTTGATACTTACCATCATCTCAATAAGGCGCACCTAAAACAAATATAAAAATAATATTTACAACGACATAAAATGACTAAAATGCATCTAAAACTTTCATAAGTATTTTGGCCATTTTATTTTATCGAAAATAGTTGTTTAATATTTGTTGAAGGTACGAGTTTAAGAGAGGAGTGGGCACCCAAATTTTGGTGTCAAAATATTTTGTAGACGAAAATTTAAAATAAAATAGTGTCTAGATATGATATTGTAATTGGATCTATCTTAGCCATTCATTCAGATCTGACATGACAGACAGTTAGATAAGAGGAAGTATATAACTACCCTACATTAGGAGAGGTAGAGAAAGCTTGCCCTAAAGTGAAAATTCTTGCGGCTCACTCTCTCTAACGTTCACTTCATATGTGTTTCCATAGAGTTGAGGTACATATGGTTCAAGGAAACGTTGTGTAATGTTTATTAATAATAAACAAGGGCAGTATTAAGTTTAATAAATACTAAATATATGATTGTGAGAACATGATCGTGAGCGACGAATATTTTTATTTTCCTAGGTGGGGAGATTATTTTATAGCTCATCGATCAGGAAGCAATTTCGTGGAGGACCATGAAAGATATAAAACTAAAGAATTATGCCAAAGCCTGTGTACTGTATTAAAATCACTAATCATGAGTAGGCGACAAAATGACACGCCATTTAGGAGGCTGTCGTTTTATTTCTTGGAGAATTTGAAAGTAATCCTTTCTTTTTCTGTATAAAAAAATGAGTAGCCGGCTGAGCACAATAATTTAATTTGCAACCCATGAGATTGAATGTGCTTGGACGGCAGATATTCATGCGGTCAACAGTTTCGTATACTAATGCGGATTATAGAATTGGTGCATGTGCAGGCGGGAGGGAGATCTCATTTAATGGAGTGTAAGAAACTGTACTTGCCGGACGCAAAGTAATACATGTTAGCAGGAGAGATCTAGGGATGATAATGGGTCGAGCGGACAGAAATTTGCTAAAGGACCGGGCCTGCTTTGGGCTAAGGGGTATGGTTGGCTCGGCTTGATTTTTATATTATTATTTTAAGTTTTATTAAGCAAGGCACTACCCGGCCAAGGCCTTGATTAGGTTTGGGCCAAAGGGGCCTTAGGCCTTTTTTAGACCGGGCCAAGGCTCTTGGGTGGGGCTTGGCCCACCCTGTTGCCTCTTCGCGAGAACCTCTCAAAATTACACTTCAAGGTTTATGTGAGAACCTCAAAAACTAAAATTTGGTGTCCCCATATTTTCCTCGTATGTGACACTAGGTTATAAGGAAATATGATATTTGCACTGTTTAGGTACACTTTAAGGTACCTGGAAATATTTTGCATATGAAATATATTACTGGCATAATACATTACTGCGTAATAGTACTACGTTACCTGCAAATGGATTGTCACTGTTTGGGTAATGAAAAAATATGAGAAATGCATTGACTATATTTGGCTAACATGATTAGACTTTGGTTTCAACATGATAAGTCATTAGAATAATATGATTGGAATAACATGATTTTATTGTGAAAAACCTTATTTTATTTATTTATTATGTAAGTCTTTTAAATGTCTCTCTATATATAATTTCAAATAAGCAATAAATTTATAATACCAAAATCAAATCCTTATGGTACAAATCAAAAAATGGAAAGAAGTTTGATTAGTAAACTAGACGGTTTGGTAATTGCAGTAAAAAATTTTGAAGTATTGGATGAGACTAAAGAGGTATCTTACTTCAATTGAGTTTTTACTAATCTATTTATGAGTGTGTTGTATAATTTATCATCGATTATCAATTATTATTTTTATTTTTATACGAGAGCTAATGGGGGTACAACCTAAATTGGGATAGAGATATGTAAATTTTTTTTTATTAAAATCAATTTAGATTTCTTTTTACTTTCACTTACTAATTATTAAAAAAATTTGTTTTTATATGAGAGTCAGATGAGGTTTACAACCCAAATTGAGGATAAAGAGATGTACAAAATTTTTATTATGATCGCAGTAGAAAATTGTCATCGTACACCAGTTCAAATCAATTTAGATTCCCCTTTTCATATCCCCTATTTTCACTTTCTACTCACCTTAATAATTATACAATATAACATATATGTGAGAGAGGTAAATGTTTTTTAAGTGCGTTAAAGGTTTCCAAATATTACCAGTCAACCTTGTAATAGATTTTTCACCTTTACCACGTAATGGATTTCAAAATTTTTGGGAAGTCTCGGGTAATGTCTTTCCATTTTTTTACTATTAAAAGTGTACTAAATAATGTAAATGTCATATTTGTTTGTAATCTATTGTCACGTAATAGATTTCTACGTATCCAAACCGCCCCTAATAATAAAGAAATAGAAATACATTATCGATATTATTCGGCATTTCCCCAAAAATCACTAAATCCATTATATATAAAAATCTATTACGAGGTTGACGGGTAATCTTTGTAAATTTTTTGGGTGCATCTCTCTACCCTATTCCCATTTAAGAAAACATTTCACTCTTGCAAGTATATGTTATATTGTATACTTGTTAAGGTAAGTAGAATTTTCTACTGCAATCGTAATAAAAAAATTCTACATCCCTCCATCCCTAATTTGGGTTATAGCCCTCATATGACTCTAATGTAAAAGCAAATTTTTTTAATAATTGGTAATTGAAAGTAAAAAGAAATCTAAATTGATTTGAACAGTTGTAGAACTTGATGAGGGACGATTTTCTACTGCAATAATAATAAAAAATTTATACATTCTTCTATCCCCAATTTAGTAAAAATAAAAAGAATAAAAATAATAATGGGTAATCGACGAGAAATTACACAACACAATCATAATAAAAAATTTTTACATAGCATAATCAAAATTTCACATAGCATAATCCTCATAAGAGATTAGTACAATAAGATATCTCTTTAGTCTCATCCAATATTTCAAAATTTTCTACTACAATTACTAAAACCTTCTAGTTTATTAATCAAATTTCTTCCCATTTTTTAACTTGTACCATAAATATTTTGATTTTGATTTGAAATTATATATAGAGAGACATTTAAAAGACTTCTATAAAAAATAAATAAAAATAAGGCTTTTCACAATAAAATCATGTTATTCCAATCATATTATTCCAATGACTTATCATGTTGAAACCAAAATCTAATCATGTTAGCCAAACATAGCCATATTTGTCATATTTGGATGGTAATGCATTTGTATTTCTTCCAGATATAGCTGAACAGTAGCAATGTATTTCTCAAGTTGCATCTAAATACTACCCAAACAGTGACAATCCATTTACAAGTAATGCATTACGCAGTAATGTATTACACCCATAATATATTTCACAGACAATATATTTACAGGTATCTTGTATATTTATAATAGGCTTGACAGCGGGCTAGGCTTGGGCTGGGGATGGGCCTTGTAGCTCACACCACGTATTGGAGATTAGTGGGTGAAATGTGGGGCAAGAAAATGGTACGATTTGCAAAATTAGATCTCGAATTCTTCTTGTTTTTGGGCATGGATGAGCGTTATTTCAATACAATATTTGCCCCCTTTCGATGTAGTATTTATTGTGGATAAAAAAGGCAATCCATCCCCGAGATACATGAAAATCGAGAGGTATTTTAGCAATATTCCTGAGCTCTATGCACCCGAGCTTGGAACCCACGCCATAGACACCATAGTCTTGATAGTTTAGAGAAAGAAAGAGATAAAATCGAGTAGAGAGAGAATTAGCCCACTGGTTTGCTTGCTAGGATTGCAGAGAATGGTCTTTTGAGAGAAGCTAAAAAATTGGAGATAAAATCGAGTAGAGAGAGAATTAGTCCACTGGTTTGCTTGCTAGGATTGCAAAAAATGGTCTCTTGAGAGAGGCTAAAAAATTGGTGTAAAAGATGTATGGGTAGGAGGGCCCTTGTTATATAGAGACCCCACACCCTTGCACCCACTCCCTCGCTCATGCGCAAGCACAAATACGTCACATATTTTGTATGCTCTGCACATGTGACTTCTCTCTCATTTGTACTTAAGGTATATTGTATGTGAATGAGTGCTCTTAAATACACCTCAACAATAAATACACCTCAACAAACTCTCCTATCTTCAATGTGAGACTCAATCCCACATCTTTCTCTCTCTACAAAGCAATTTAGGAAAGAATAATATATCATAGTGTTGTTTTGAAATACATATAAGTATTTTTCAAACAAAAAATACTAACACCACGTGTGGCTGAAGCCTTTGTTGTTTTAGGTTTGGGCCACCCCCATTGCCAATCCTAAATTTTTCCTAAAATTATTTAAAAATTGAAAATTTTGTCTTTCATATTGAACTTTATAAATATGAGCAATGATTTCATGCAACGGTTGTATCATAATATAATGTAACCACATTAAAAAACCATGTTAGAGTTATTTATTTGATGCAATTTTTTAGATGTATACTCTTTCAATTCTAAAGAATAATCACAAAAAGAAAATTTAGTAAAAAATCCCTACAAAGTGTTTTTCTAGCGCAATCAATATAAGTTGTTTATTTTAGTGAGAAGGTTAGATATAGGCCTCAAAAGGAATTTGTTATTCCCAAAATTTTATTATAGTGTTATCACCATTAGATTAACAATGCTAAAAAAGACAAAAATGATTTTGAATTTTTCAAGGCTTAGATCTTCAAAAAAGTGATTTTGAAATTGTCAAGGCCTAGATCTTGAATTTGTTAGAGGGTACTAACTTTTACCATATCTAGAGTGCAAATTAAATTTTTTTTTTCCCCCCAATAAGATTGATTATGGGGATGAAGAGAATATGTGTATAAAATTTGGAGTCATACAAATGCCAAAAACATGATTTTTTAGAAATGTGGTTGCATTATACTATGATACAACCGTTGCACTATATCTTTGCTTTATGAATATGTTTTGGGAGTTTTGAAGCTTTACTATAGAAGGGCTTTCAGCATTTTAGTGAAGGGGGAGAATTTATTCTCGAAAGGATTCAAAAGTGGAATTATATTTATTATTAAAGGTATAGGGGAATAATTTGAAATGTTAGAAGTGAAGGAATCTGGCGTTACGGTGAAAATAACAAGAATTGTCTTAACCTTTTTCCAAGTGATTAATGGCATTTTGACATATGATCAACATGTATAGTTTTTGGACGTGTCTTAAATGTTAGTATTCAAATTTATCATCATGCTTGACCATCTTGGGTTGAACCATTCGAGCCAGGCAAATGAATTCCCGGTTCCGACAACCAACTTGGTCAGGAGGTATGATTTGTCCAGAAAGACAATCCCAGATTTAGACTGGCAAAGCAAATTTTAAATGATTGCCATTGCACTATAGTCAATTACAATGTAAAGTTCCTAGGCTATTAAACATGGGCTTTTTTTTATACAAAGGCAAATAATTGGCAATGTGGAAAAAAGGCAAAGGCCATCATCATATTAACAGTGAAGACGGGCACAATAGTCCAATTCAAATCAAGAGGGGTATCCATGGTATTAAAAAGTAGTTCGTCGAGGGGCACAATCGTCATTTTGAGATAAACAGACTCCTTTGTCATTTTGAAAAAAGAACGATCTACAAAAGATATTTCTTCGCAGTTTTGCGGGCAAATGGATCCAGCGTACGATGTACAGATCAGCAGAGGGGTCGCACCGATGTACAGATCAGCAGAGGGGCTACCCACCAGAAATGGCCGCTCTATCTTTCTCTCTCTCTCTCTCTATTTTTATATGTTCTCTCCCTCTCTCGAGCTATCACATGTTTCACCTCCGCTTATTTTGTACCCATTCCCAGACCAGGTAAGGAGGGAGCCATGAAACCCAACCCCGCTTTGTCAGGTAGCTGAAAAAAATGCCGGTAATATTAGAAGAGGAGAGGAAGAGGAGAGAGAGAGAGAAGTATAACGCTTAAAAATAACCAGGTGTATCAATATGCTGACGCTCTTCTGACATGACAGTTTTCAGTATAGGAGCATGGAATTCGCAGTTGAATTTCAGGGTATGTAGTTGATCGAGTTGTTTTAGGGTTCTGGGGGAAATAAAGAGGTTTTTGGGGTTTTCCCTAGTGGAGAGTGTAGCGAATTTTGGGGGGTCAATTGAGAGAGAATTTCAGGGGCTTTTGAGAGAAAAACGGAGCTGTTTTGGTTTTGAGCCAGATTCTGTAGAAATCAGGTGTTATTTTGAGCTAACCTGTAAATTTTTAGGGCATAGAAATGTCGGAGTTTTTTAATTGATTTTGATCAGATAGAAGGAGATAGAGAGATCTGTAAAGTAGTGGGAATTTGAATGCAGAACTTTTGAGAATTTCGAATGAAAAATTGTGGATGATCAAAGACATAACGGTTTTGAGTTGAAATCCAGGTACGGATCCTTATGTCTTGAACGATTAGGAAAGCTGAATATTCCTAGAGATTCTGCTTTTACCAGTAGAGGTTAGAGATAACTGAGAATTTTTCTAACTTCATAGCTCTTTAAGAACTTTGGATTTCTCCAATCTTTGAGAATTTTCAGTAACATATTTAGCTCCTTGAGAAAATTTGAAGGATCAAGAAGAGAACGTTATGCTATATGAATTTTAATGGTGTTACAGATTTCAAATCCTTCACTTGTTAAAGGAAGGGATTTTTTAAGGAAGGGATTTTTCTCATTCAACTATTTTTGCTGAAACTCCAAGGATTTAAATTTCCATTACTCTTTTTTTCATTAGATTTTTAGTACCACTTTTAGCTTGAGAAAACTGATATTCCAATGACATTTGAAAATCTTGAGTACAAGAATTGCATTTTGTTATCTGTTATTTTGTTCGGCTCGATTTCACTGATCCTCTACAGTTTCCAGTGGGAAAAACATTCGTTTAGTGCAGAGATATTCAGCATCACTATGAAAAAAACCATTGATTATCAGTAATCTTAAAAAATTTCAGCAAAACATGCAATTCAATTGATCAATCCGGCGATTTGCAGTAGAAAATGGGATTTAGGGAAACCTTGAAAGTCTTACGACCAAAAGGCCATGGCATAAGAGAGATATTTCTAACTGTCTCCTTATAAAAGCAGACTTTGTCGAGATCTTTGATGGTTTGCCTTTCTTAGCACAGTGACCAGTTAAGAGTTTCAGTCTTTTCTCTGAAGAGTGATTTTTCGATGCATGTATTCTGCAGCTGTTCCTCATGGAAAGGGGGAGTTGGAGGGTGACACGTGGGCTTTAAGGTGCAGGTGTTATAACGGGAGCGCGCCAAGGGTTAAAGACTTTGTTATTTAGTTCGAGTATTAATTTATTTGTTTAGGGCTTTGTCTGGACCTATCTAGCCAGCTTGCTGTACCAGTATCTGTCTGGTTCCAAGCCTTAGGTCTCACAGAAACTTAGTAACGAGAACTTTATAGCCTGATCTCGATCCAGAGCCATTGAAGTACAGAGGAGGAGTTTCTCTGTTACTCTCATAGGTGAAAGATTTATTTTTTTGGAGTTTATATAATTATTGTTTCTTGATGGCTTGTTGCATTGCTTGAGAACAGGTGTTGAAGATCAATGTGGTTTGAGATGATTCTGCAATAATTTCGCTTATGTCTGTGAGCTTTTGTTGTTTGATGGTCGAGAGCCTTGGATTTTTGGCCTAGATTATCTTCACTGATGTGTTTGAAATTTTCCTTGAAGAACTTTGGATATTACTATTGAAATTCTTGTTTTTATGGTTTGAATGGTTTTTGGGCTGGCTTTTCACACCCTTGTCTGAGTATATTTATTTATTTATTTTGTAACTAGAACAAGAAGGAAAAGGATTCTACCCTTTAAATGGGTAACGTTTGTCCGAGTATCTATGATTCAGCAGTTGAGCTTAACATTAAAAAAAAAAAAAAAGGAAGAAGAAAAAGATTCAGCAGTAGAGTAACAGTCTCAGACTTTATCCCTTGATTCAATGTCTGAATTTTTAATAGATCAAAGGTTCTGGGTCCTTTATTTATGGCGATTGTAATGCTCGCTTATATGAGGGATTCCTTTTTGCAGGCAAGGACAATATTTTTTGTGAATTCGAGGCTTAATTATAGTTCAAGAGAATGAGAGGAGCTGTGCTTGTGGCAATAGCCGCCTCTATTGGCAATCTTCTGCAAGGTTGGGATAATGCTACAATTGCAGGTAAATTGGCTTGAATCAAATCTCTTTTTCCAAAATAAAAACTACGATTCTGCTATTGGTGACATGATGTTACTTCATTAGTTGCGTTCGAAGTTGCTGTTCAATAAAAGAGTAAAGAGTCAATTGCTTGTCTTTCTTGTCAACAACTAGGCAATTTCCATTAAAACCTGATTTTCTGGATGGTTTGCGATGATACCAGTGAAAGGTTGATAGAGTACTCTAATTGTTTTCTATATTCTACAGCGGCTGTACTTTACATCAAAGAAGAATTTGATTTGGACAATGAACCGACTCTTGAAGGCCTAATTGTGGCCATGTCACTCATTGGAGCAACAATTATCACCACATGTTCTGGACCGATATCAGATTGGATTGGTCGGCGCCCAATGCTTATTTTTTCTTCGATTCTTTACTTTGTAAGTGCTTTGATAATGTTCTGGTCTCCAAATGTTTATGTCCTGCTCTTGGCAAGGCTCTTGGATGGTTTTGGGATTGGTTTGGCTGTCACCCTTGTTCCTGTTTACATATCCGAGACAGCGCCCGCAGAAATACGAGGGCTCTTGAATACACTTCCTCAATTCAGTGGGTCAGGGGGGATGTTCGTTACATATTGCATGGTCTTTGGGATGTCGTTGATGGCCAACCCCAGTTGGAGGGTGATGCTTGGGGTCCTATTTATTCCTTCTCTGTTTTATTTTGCCCTGACTTTATTTTACTTGCCTGAGTCTCCAAGGTGGCTTGTGAGTAAAGGGCGGATGCTTGAGGCTAAGCAGGTCTTGCAAAGGCTCCGAGGAAGGGAAGATGTATCAGGTATGGAATAGTTGATGAGCCTGATTCTTGTAACTGCCATGTTGGTTTCTTTAATTGTCATTGTGATATTTTATTTAATAATCATTTTCCAAAAGTTAATGGGAGGTCTACTTCTTGAATTTTGATGCCTGTCACAATGTTAATAATAAATTTCGTAGTTAATAATTTTCACGTTGTTTAGTAATAAATTAATTTGATAATCATTTAAAAAATAACTTGTAGTTTTGATCTATTCTTCTGTTATTTTCATTAGTTTTTCTCATGGGGATTTCTTTTTTGAGTTTATGGTGTTGTAACGTACCAACAGAAGTCGAAATTGATAATCATAAGCCCAACACGGGATTTACTGAACTGTGTTGAAAGAATCTGTATCTGACACTGTTCAAATGGATAGTTTTTAGGTGTTAAAAGAGGTGATTAGCAATATTTCAAGTTGTTTCAATACTCCAATGTGTTAAGCAACATATGTGGATTTAAACAATGAAATATCAGGTGGTCGCCCTTGATCCACTGCGCGTCTGTCTTGAAGTAAATCTTTGACTTTCTTTCATAATATTTTAGGTACTGAATTACTGAACCATAAAAAAGGGGTGGTTTAAGTTGCTATATCATTGTCATTGAGTTCTGAGGATCATGAACATATCCTTTTCTTTTAATTGATCTTTGTGTTTTCTTCTTTTCTATTTGGTTGAAGCAGATTTAAAGCAATCTGTGATAAAATCACAATATGCCCTTTGAGTGAAGACCTAAGTTTCTACATCTAGTCATCTATTGTTTTCTATATGTAACTTCAAAATACATATCACTATCCATTCAAGATGACATCTTCAGAAATCCCTTCTCTGATTTGTAGTGGTGTTGTTCCAATTCATAGACTCACTATGCTGTTTGAGCAGATGGAATTCACAAGGTCTTTCATCTATGTTTTCTTGATTTATGCCTAAAATCTCTGCTCTGAATGCCGTCTTCTAACATGTGGCCTAATCTTGGGACTTGAAACCTCATAAATCAGTAAAAATGTGTAAAAAGATATGAGGAACAATTCTTCTGCACTACTAATAATTTGCAATTGCAACCATTTGTAAAAGAGTTTTGAGTCCAAGGTTGACTTTAATGGAGAATCTCAAGGCACCGAAGGAGCTATTTGGTAGTCTCGGTCTTCTTTCTTTGTCCTCTATTATTTGAGGGTCATTGTTATTATGGTGTTTGTTGCTTTTTGTATGGGTTACAGAAGAGCAGTTAGATGCTGTGAGTCCTATTTCAGAATGAATGATCACGTTCATGAGGCCTGTTTGTAATCCGTAGCATCTTGCCCCTAGGTTCAGAGGTTGCTCCTTAACATACTTTCTAATTATCAATAGGCAACAGTGCTTACATTTGAATGTTGAAATTGAGAACATGTTCATCAAGTGAGCATTGAGTTTCTTGGCTATGACAATACAAGTAGGCACCAAGTTTCTGGATGGTTGTTTAGGACCAAAGTCATGATCCCATACAAGTAGATCTAGGCTTGTTGGTGTTTAGGGCATGAGGTTAGGGTTAGCTTTGGCAATTCAAAGGGTTATGGGTTGGGTTAGATCGATCTTTTTGGCATGGTTAGTATTTGGGCTTGCTAGGATGGCTAGGGCCTGGTTTCTGCTTGTGATTGTGGGTAGAAAGAGAGAGGGTATGTTGGCATGAATGGGGTTCCATGATAAATTGGGCTTGGTTTTGGTCATGATAAAAAGATGTCATTGTTGAAGCAAGAAGTGGATGGAACGGCTGGTTGAGAGGATTAGGGTTTTTGGTGATGATGTGGGTGTTTTAGAGGAAGAGATGGTTGACAGATAGGGTGGATGTAAGAGAGAAATTATTGAAGATGGGGCATGGATGGAAGATGAAAGAAGATGAAGATGGATGAACTAGGATGTCTAGAATTGGCATTATACACAACTAAGGTTACCTAGGATTTGTAGAATTTTATACTCAACTAAGGTTACCTAGATTTGTGGAATTGGCATTATACACAACTAGGGTTTTGTGGAATCAGCACCACAAAGGGCTTGTGGAATATGAAAGAAGATGGAAGCAATTTCATTAACCAAAGAATTTCCTGGCCATTGCCCATTCTTGACTCCCATTTGTATTTTCGCTTGGACTTTGAGTAAATCCAAAACTTGACCAACCCTCTAAACAATGCCAGAAAAACAGATTCTATGCAACATAGGGAAGACCTAGGCAAAGACCGAATCATCATAGGGAAACCCAAACAGCTAAATAGGAAATGAGTAGAACCTTTTGGGTAAGTCTTGTCCGTAATTAAACCTATAATTTATCACCAATTTATGCATTAGGCTTCTGGTCAAGATTCAAAGCCTGAATTAGGAAAAATTATAGAAATAGTGCTTGTAGCTCTTGAAAAGATCCTCAAAGTGAGATCTTGATCACCTGGGTAGTACATGTGGGGCCATTGATTTGGATCCCCATGCCACTTGAAAAAATACCATCCATCCATCTCTGGAATATCTGCGGTGCATTGCAGAGTCCGAATGTTATTACTTTCCATTGATAATGGCTGTATGGAGCACTGAAAGCAGTGAGGGGTCTGGATTCTTCTGTTAGCATGACTTGCCAGAATTCTGACTTGCAGTCAAACTTACTAAAATATTTAGCTCCTTTGGTTTGATGTATTAATACATCTATTCTGGGTATAAAATATCCATCAAACTCAATATTTTGGTTACGCCTTTGATAACGTCGATGGGCAACAGGCGCATGTGGTGGCTCCTGTGTCAACCAAAATCAAGGTGATATGGTTTATAACCTTGAAAGTTAAATTCTCCCAAAACAAACAAATATTTTTTCCTGTTTTGGTTGTGTGAGAAGATTATTTCTTCCCCATCTTGAAATTTCATATTTGAAAATAAAACAGTTTTTTGAAGTTCTTCATTTTCTTCATTTTCTGATTTACTGGTGTTTCCATTTTCAAAAGAGTGTGAGAGTCCAGGGAAAATTGGTATCGTGATGTTTTTGATCCTCTGAGGAGGTTGTGATAATCCTCTTTAATGATTTCCTTTGAGTTTGGTTTTGAGTGAGGGAACAATTGGTGGATAATGGGAATTAGCTGGATCTTTCCTATCGGTTTAGCTTGTGGTTTGTATAATCAATGTTTTCCAGTGAATATGTTTAATCAAACCAAGATCATCCATATTTTTGGGAATCATTGAGTGAAATGGGGAGAGGAGAGTAATGGTTTGTCATGTGTGGGTCAAGGATAGTTTGAATGGGGTGTTGTGGTGGGGGGTGGTGGTAGAGGCTTATTGGTTGGGAGCAGGTCCCGAGGGGCAAGTGACTAAGGGCATTAGTCATAATCATATATTAGTAATGTAGTAATTACCAAAGTGAAAATATTTTACTCTGATAATAGACTGGCTTTATTTATTATTTTTTTTCATTATATGTCGTCTTCTATTTTCCACATTTCTTAAAAAATTTAAATATAGATTTAAGGTAGGCATCTTTGATCAGATTCAAAAAAAAACAAAAAAAAAAAAAAGGTAGGCATCTATGAGTTCACATTGGAACTTGAAAATATTAAAAAAAAACAGACGATGTTCAAAGAGTCCTTAGTATATGAAGTATTTAGACCAACAGTTTAATAAATACATGACATCTATTTTCCTTCCCCACTCCTTTGTAATCTTATCTTTAATATTAGATCGGACGTCTTATGGCTGGATATTTATGGCCTAGATCATCTAGTAGCTGATTCATATGTTCTTCCTGTTTGAGGTTTATCTTTTCTACTTTATCATTCTTCTTGTTTTATGTATGGAGTTATTGCTTGAATTGGGCACATGGAATTTGGATCAAACTTTAGGGGTTTGAATGATTGACTTCCCTCACCCAAACCTGGATGTCTATCGCTGAGCCTAAGCCTTCCTGTTATCAATTAGTTGGTCAGATCACCATCCTACCAAACGCTTGCGTTTCCACCTCCACAGGTTAGGGGTTATACATGCTTGAGAAGGAAAGGGGGGGGGTTTGTTGGGGGCGAAGATGGTGGGAAGGAGATGCCTTCACTCATCAATTTTGTTGCAATTTAAGGGTTGTTAAGGGCAATTTTGTTCTTTTACTTTTTCCTTTTACCCTAATGTTGTTATGTTGTACATGCTGCTTATGAGTTGAATGAAATGAGAGCTGAAGCCTTTTGCATCCTGTGTGATGTTTCTTTCCTTTTTTTTTTTTTTCAACTTCTGTTGTTGTTGTTGCAGAGAGAGAGAGAGAGAGAGAGAGAGAGAGAGAGAGAGAGAGAGAGAGAGAGAGAGAGAGAGAGAGATTTATGTTTCTTTACATCTAGTCCAACCACTCAATAACACCCTTGACATGCAGGAGAAATGGCCCTATTAGTTGAGGGGCTGGGGGTGGGAGGTGAGACCTCGATTGAAGAGTACATAATCGGCCCTGGCACCGACCTCGATGATGACCGCGACCCTGCTGCTACCAAGGGTCAAATCAAGCTCTACGGCCCCGAGCAAGGCCTCTCATGGGTCGCCCAACCCATTGCTGCAGGCCAAAGCACCCTTGGTCTGACGTCACGGCGAGGGAGCATGGAAATCCAATCAAGTGTTCCTCTAATGGATCCTCTCGTTACCCTCTTTGGAAGCATTCATGAAAAGATGCCACCTCCTGAGTCAGGAGGAAGCATGCGAAGCATGCTCTTCCCCAACTTCGGAAGCATGTTTAGCGTAGCCGAGCAGGCACCTCCAAAGCAGGACCATTGGGATGAGGAAAGCCAAAGAGACAACGAAGACTATGATGCCTCTGATGCAGGTGCGAAGAGGATGATCTTTTATTCTAGTGACAATATGCTATAATCCTCATGAACATAAGGAGTCCATGATCATGAGTCAACGGGGTTGGATGATGTTGTGGGGAGAGTGGGACCCATCTAAATGTGATGTAACTTTGATCATGGTTCCCACTGTCTCTACACCATTGTGCAATCTCAACTGGGCAGCAACGAGTCCATACTTGAGGATTATTATATGCACTTACTCTATCCTCTTTTCCTCAACTCAATGATATGTTCTGCTTATTAAAAACAGATGCAGGTGGGGGTGACTCAGATGATAACTTGCAAAGCCCATTGCTCTCGAGGCAGACGACTAGCATGGAGGGCAAAGACATGGTCCATGGGAGTGTGTTAAGCATGAGGCGCCATAGCAGTCTAATGCAAGGCGGTCATGAGTCGATGGGCATAGGAGGGGGTTGGCAATTGGCTTGGAAGTGGTCAGAGAGAGAGAGAGAGGACGGCACAAAGGAAGGGGGCTTTAAGAGGATATATTTGCATGAAGAAGGGGTGCCTGGTTCAAGGAGGGGGTCAATTGTTTCATTGCCTGGTGGAGGGGATGTAGGTGAAGGGGCTGAGTATGTGCATGCGGCTGCTTTAGTTAGTCAGCCTGCACTGTACTCGAAGGAGCTCATGGCACAGGATCCTGTGGGGCCCGCTATGGTGCACCCATCTGAGACTGCGAGCAAGGGACCCAGGTGGGCTGATCTCTTGGAAGGGGGTGTGAAGCAGGCTTTGTTTGTTGGTATTGGGATCCAGATACTTCAGCAGGTATGGGTTTTGTCAAAAAATTTTTATTCTTTTTTGGGTTTGCTATTTTTTACGATATTTTGCTTTATAAGTGAGACATCGTGGAAACTCTACCGAGTGTAAGTTTTGTTAATGTTCTAATCAATGGGTCCCACTCATCTCGGCTCCGGTTGCTCCCCTCTGCTGGGGTTAGCAAAAACGGGGGTGCATATTGCAAAACATGGGTTCAGGTAGCCATTCCCTTTCTTCTATTATGGACATCATTGGAAGTTGGGAAAGTGTAGCATAATCCAATGGACTATGGTATAGGGGATTCCAGTTCCACATCAACTGCCCATTCCAAAGCTAGTATGATTAATACGAGCAGTGAATTCATATTGGATGGGCTGGTGAACAATTGAAATCCCTGCCTATGTGATTTTGACATTGGTGGATGCTGATACCTGTCTTACAGACTGGTATTGCTATTTCTACTGAAATTGACCTGAATGCAGCTTAATTTATCAGTCACAAAGACCCATTATCATCTCAATAGATATTCCTTGAATTTGTTGTTTGTCAAATGGGCTAGTTTCCTTGCACTCTTCCTGTTACTTGGCCTGGTTTTGATCGTCACCTATTCTATCCTCTTAACTAATTAGAAGAATCCTCACTTAGATTTTGACAAAAGATCAATTAAAAATAAACGAAGGATAGAACATCAAATCCACAACTGGGCCGATGTTTTGACATTGACCTACTTAGTATTCGTTTCTGGTACAAAAAGAATACTATTTAAGAACAAATTTGGCTCAAACTATCTGAAAATTGAAACCTGGCCAAAAGCAATCTGAAATTTTTGTTTGCACATGTACAAATTCAGCATGAATTGAATCATGTGAAATCATAATTTCCGTTTGTTCCAACCTGACTTAAGGTGCTTCATTTTTTCTTGCTGTTTGCCCAGTTTGCTGGTATAAATGGGGTGCTCTATTACACACCTCAGATCCTTGAGAAAGCAGGTGCCGAGGTCCTCTTCTCCAGTTTGGGCATTGGGTCTGACTCTGCCTCTCTACTCATCAGTGCTTGCACCACCTTTTTGATGCTTCCTTGTATTGGCGTTGCCATGAGGCTCATGGATATCTCTGGACGAAGGTATTTATTTCTTTCCTTGATTGTTTGCACATGATATTTGTATGAGCTCATCTGTTCATGTGTGTGATTCTCCAACTTGCATGTATTTAATGGTGAACCACGCAAAGTATGCTTTGCATTTTTACCGATCATGTATTGCAAAACATCTTCTAATGGGGTTAACTTTTGTTATGTTTGCTGATCTCATAAAAAGAAAAAAACAGAAAAAAAAGAGAGAAAGGAAACATTCCCATCCATTAAGCTGGTATTTTCACATGTACTTGGTAAGTTACAAAATCCACCCCTACCGCTACTTTGTTTGCACCATTGGAGAAAAGTTATCTAAGCTTGAAGATTGTTGTAATATTATAACCAAGTCCAGAAGCTTTATGTATGTTTATTTATGTATAATGCACTGATCAATCCTTGTTGGAGGTGGCTACCTTAGAATTTTTCCCACCAAATAGGTCTACATCAAGGGTCAACATTGAGTCCGTACATCTTTGTCTTAGTTATGGACGACACCTACCGGATGAGGTACTGTGGTGCTTGTTGTTCGCAGATGACATAGTTTTGATCGACGAGACCCGAAACAGTGTCAACACAAAGTTAGAACTTTGGACGGATGCTCTAGAATCCAAAGGTTTTAAAATTAGCCGAACTAAGACAGAGTATATGAAATCCTAGTTTAGTAATAATAGGAGTAGAGACGAGGAAGAAGTTAAGATTGACGGCCAGGAAGTTAAAAAAAAGAAACCGCAGTTTCGATACCTTGGGTCGATAATCTAGGCAAATGGAGAGATTGAGGAAGATGTCGCATAGAGTTGGATGGGCAACGTGGAGATGTGCAACTGGAATTTTATTGATCGCCGCATACAAATGAAGCTGAAGGGCAAGTTCTATAGGACAGTTGTGAGAACAACTTTGCTCTATGGGGTGGAATGTTGGGCGGACAAAAAACAATATACCCATAGAATGAGTGTAGCGGAGATCAGGATGTTGGGATGGATAGTGGCAAGACAAGAAGGGATAGAATTCAAAATGAATTCATTAGGAATAATTTAGGTGTGGCACCAATAGGCGATAAGATGAGAGAGAGTAGACTTAGGTGGCTGGCCATGTGTGGCGCTGACCAAATACAACAACTTTTAGAAGGTGTGAGTTCGTTCAAGTGGAAGGATTGAAACGGGCAAGGGGTAAGCCCAAAAGGACATGATTGAAAGTAGTCCGAAAAGATATGGGGACTTATGGCCTCACTAAGGGTATGACCTTTAATCGAGCAGAATGGCAGACCAGGATTTGTGTTGCCAACTCGAATTAATTAGGAAAATGCTATGGTGATTATGATATTTGAATGCCTAAAACACCAAAACCTTGTATGGTCAAGAACTAAACTACCATATTTAAATGTGAAGTAGATTCTACAATTTCTTTCTGGAAAATGTTTTGATAGAGCTGCAGCTCTATCAAAATAAGTAAAGCCTTATCTCAAAACTCACCAAACATGGCAGTTCTGGCAATGAAAAACCTTCAAATCGATCATCTCAGCTCTAACCATTATGGATGTGAAAGGAAAAAAAATTTAAGCCCTAAAAATAGTGTATGTTGTAACAATTATCTAGACCATCCATTTCACACTAAAAATAATGTATATTGTAACGATTATCTAGACCATCCATTTCTCTCTAAAAATAAGTGTTCATAGATCCGCAAGATCTGGACTATTTTTTTAGCTTCAAATTTCATAGTCAATGTTGGAAACTGATTTTAGAGCCATCATGGAAACTTTTGATGCCCACAGTACTTTCCAGACGAGGATTTGGGTGAGGCTTTACTTTGTTTTCATAAAGCCTAGGCCTTATAGAAACTGCATCATTTCTTTTTCAATATACATGATAAAGCTTTGATGATGATGATCTCCCCCACCCCTACACTACCTCTAAAACCTTCTGCAGCGATTACCCCTTATCTATATTCCGAACAATATGAACCATTCCAGCCCTGCCCCACCTTGCTGCACCCAAAAAATAAAAAAGCAATAAAAAGGAAATCTCTCTCTCTCTCTCTCTCTCTCTCTCTCATACAATGCCTGTGATATTACTTATTCAAACATCTGTTCTTTTCCCTTGGAAACAGGACATTGTTATTGACGACGATACCTGTGCTGGTGGTCTCACTCTTGGTGCTTGTAGTAAGTGACTCCTTCTTAGATGAAGGTGTAGCACAAGCCGCCATCTCATGTCTTGGTGTTGTGGTCTACTTTTGCTTCTTTGTTATGGGCTTTGGCCCCATCCCCAATATCCTATGCTCTGAAATCTTCCCAACCCGAGTTCGAGGACTTTGTATTGCCATTTGTGCCCTAACCTTTTGGATTGGAGACATTATCGTAACGTACACTCTCCCTTCGTTGCTCACTGCTATTGGCCTCTCAGGTGTTTTCGGGATTTACGCGGTGGTTTGCGTTATATCATGGATCTTTGTATTCTTGAAGGTGCCAGAGACCAAGGGGATGCCCCTTGAGGTTATCACTGAGTTCTTTGCAGTAGGGGCAGCAGCAAAGAAGGCTGCCGGAAATTGATTTTTTTCCGGATCACATATTTAAGAGGTCGCTTATTCTCTCTACATATATATGCTCCTCATCTCTCTCTCTCTCTATCTCTCTATCTCTCAGAACCCTATTCTTTTCTCTCAATCTGCATATGCACCCCATCTCTTATTTCTCTCAATCTCTCTCTTGATGAAGCATGTTCTTTTGGGATTTTCCTAATGGGTTCGTGGGCCCCATTTAAGGTTTTCCGGCTGTTTGGTGGTGTTGAAATATGGTGGTGCTGGTGGGTTTGGATTTGATGTTGGGTTGGGCATTGTAGTCTTTGGGTTGGTGGAAATGTGTTTTTTTTCTTTCTTGAAGGTGTTTGACGCAGGTAGATGTGGTATTTCCCCCATTAATTTGTTCTGTTTCAATTAAATTTGAATTTTCAAATGCTTTAGTTATGTAGCCATTAGATATGAGAGTTTGCTGAGGAACAACAGAGATGATAAAGTAACCTCACAGAATTGCTAAGGCTTTTCATCTTTTTTACTTTTGCTGGGTTGTCATGGCTCTCTCTCAACTTGGGATCTCACTAAGAATGGAACACTAGATGTTATGTTGTGGCGTCCTGCCTACTTGACCACAAGGCTTGAACACAAACGCGAGAGCAAGAGCAGAGCGAGAGCGAGAGAGAGATCCTATGGGTGTAGTTTATCAGGGATTTGAAACCTAGGCTTGTGGTAGGGATTTGATGATGATTAAACCTAGAGTTTTAATGTGATGAAGGTTAAACCTCTTTTAGCGTTGTGGTTACAGATGCGCTGTGCAATGTCTCAAGCTAATGATAAGACAAAGACTTGTGAAAATGGTCAAACCTCTTTTAGATTTGTGGTTACAGTACTTATGGTGTGAAATGCACGATGCAATGTCTCGAGCTAATAAAATGAGGAGTCTTTGTGAGAAGCCAGATTGTCATTAATAATAAAATTAGAAATAGCTTAGTTCACTTTAAATAGTTGGGAAGAAGTTCAGATGACAATAAATAATATAATCAAGTGTGGTTGTTACTATTAGGGTGTCTTTAAATAGTTACGATGAAGTTTAGATGACATTAAATAATAGAATTAAGTGTGGGTGCTACTATTAGGGTGTGTTCGATGGGTAGAAGAGGTGGTGCTGCTGCAAAAGCCTCCTCTTCTATTAACTTCGGAAGCTGCGGCTTCCATTAGGTACCATGAAAGCTAAAACAGCATTAGTACTTTTGAGTTTTATTGTTTCCAGGGAATCAAATGCACCTTTAATTTCCCGTGATTATTTCCTAAAATGATTAGCTTTTTAAGGTTTGCTTTTGTCACTTGAGGCGTTGGAGCCGCTCCTAAAAGAGAGTGCACAAAGGGTAAAGTGGATGAGCTATTTGGAATCCTTAAGATGCTCTAGCTTGGGGCAGTTACCATTAGAAAGATATAAAAAAAATAAAGATGATCTAGCTTGGATTTCACGAGAGGAAGAAAATGTATACCTTGCTTTCTCACACAAATAAAAAAATCGGTTTAGGGTTGCATGCTCACTTGTTTCTCCCCAAGAAATGCTGCACTTCGGTGGGATCAATGTAAATTTGCTCCTCCCCTCCGGATAAAAGCACTCTAGGATAGAGTGCTTTTTAAGATCCATGTGATTATTCGACCTAAGCTATCATCCTTAAACAAGAAAGAGAAAAATTGAATAATAGGGAGATGATGTGGGAATCACCATTTCATGATTTACATAAGATAAATTTTGAATCGGGTGCGCAAGAGCTCGCTGACTCTTCATCATTCATCTGAAAGATGGACGTTGTGCAAAGCGCACAGGGTTGAATTAGATACGGATGGTGCCAAAAATATCCTAAAAAAACACATTTCAAAGGTCAAAACATTTTTTTTCCCATATTTATGATCAGCTTGGCTTAGATGATAAATTCTTAAAATTTTGGCAAGAATCCATTTTTAAAGTGAATTTTAGAGGGGGGCCGTGTGTACATATGAGTTGACTCATAGAAACTCCATCCCTATGAGAAACCCGTAACCGGCAAGAGTGGATAGTTAAATTAGAGATCATTGGGGACATGTACTTCTTTCATATTCAGGTCCCTGTGCCAGTGCAACTACTAATGAAGCTCAATTGTGTGTGTTTTTACAGTAGTTAAGAGTTAATACTTTTGGCAGGATCAATACTCTATAGCGGAAGTCGATTCACAAAGTGCAATATGATCCTGTCATAGAGTAGACAATTCAAACTCGGATGGGCATGGTTGTGAATTACAGACTTCATTGGTATTTTCAATATTTTTTTTAGTGACGTCTATAGAGAAGCAAATACAGATCATAGGGTTGGCAATGAGCTGAACGGCTTGGCTCGGCCCTCAATAAGTAGGACTTGGGCCACAAGCTATGGCTCGAGAGCCGAGCTAGGGCCAATGCTGCTCTGGGCCACTAGCTATGGCTCGAGGGATGACTTAGGGCCAGTGCTGGCCCAGGCCACAAGCTATGGCTTGAGGGCTGCGCTAGGCCCGGTGCTGGCTCGAGCCTCTTTTTCTCCTTTTTTTTTTATTTTTATTTTTATTTTTTTTTCATATGTTTTTAGCCTGGCCCTGCCTTAATAGGACCAGGTATGCTGGGCTGGCCAGGCCTATGGGAACAAGGGCCGAGTACCCAAGGCAGGCCCGGCCCATTGCCACCCTTGGCGGATGAGTTGGCTAGACAAGGCGTCATTTTTTTGGGGTTATCTTATTAATGGGAATATTTGTTGTTAGTTTTCTTTTGATTTTGATAGTGTAGTTCCCTTATATTAGTAAATTTAAGTAACTTTTGTTAAAAAAGAAAAATAGAAACACTTACTCTAGAAGTACTTGTTATGAATAGGCCTTTGGATACAAACCGCCCGAAAATTTTGAAGGGTGGATCTAGGTGTGTAAGTCTATAGGGACTCACATTTTTTGCTTCTTTTTTTTTATTTATCGTCATGTGCGTGTTTTGTCCGGGAGAACAAGCATACAATTTGCTCCCGCGGAGACAAAAGATAGCACCTTTCATTTGGTCGTGAGCGGATCACACGATTCACATCCCCGCCGACAAAAGGGGACTACCTTAGCTATGTATTTACTGCGAGGGACCAAATTTACAGTATGCTCATTCGCGAAGCTGCAGTCTTTTCGCTTTTCGCTTTTCTCGGTTCCCTTCCCCCAAAAAGGACTCGAGACAACGAGGTAGGCACAAAGAAACTGAAAGACCCTGCGCAGAGAGCGAGAGCGAGAGCGAGATAGGGTAGAGAAATGAGCGCGGATTCATAAGAAACTGAAAGGTCCTACGGAGAGCGAGTGAGAGAGAGAATGGGAAGGGAAATGAGGGTGGATTCAGTAGATCCTGAGGAAAGGCCAGGCATCTTATTGGTTGGGGCCCCAAATGTTGGAAAGCGCACAATTCTCTCAAGTAATTCTTCACCCTTCTCCTAATTTCCTTCATTGATTCCAGCTCACCCTCAACTTATACTCTTTTCATTGTTTTGCATCATTCTTGATTCATGCCGGATCGAAGATATTTCACTTAATTTTTTGGTGATTTGATATTGGGTTTTCATATTTATGTTCTCAAGCATCATTAGAGAATACCCAATCAAAAAAATGTTAAGAAAAATTTGCTTATGGTTTACCTAGTCTCTTTTTGTTCTTTCACATTTTGCGGAAACTAGGCTGTAAAAACTTCATAAATGAAGTTTTTTATTGACTCTTTTACCTTTTGATGCCTAGTTCTTTTGAGCAGAGTCTTAAGATTATTGCTATTTCGTTAATCTTGTTGCTGCCAAGATCAAATCTGTACTAGGTTTTTGCAATTTTCAGGATTCCTACATGGATGTGCGTTATTGGGGCTTTACATAATATGCTACCATTCATTAATATACTGTTTTCATTGAAATCAAGTAGCTTGATGGATTTTTTGGCTGTGATATGATGCTGTATTTTCTGTTTAAAGATCAGAATCTGCCCCTCTGTGCATTCCAACCTTCTCGAATAACCTTATGCTAAATCTATCCCTTTAATGAATCATGATGAATGCCGAGAAAGGTTCAGCTATTCAGTAGATGAACTGCATGGGTTTTTTATGATTTCACTAAATAAAACGGGATAAGTAATTTATGGATCTTAGTATGCTGAAAGTAAATGACTGTAGGCATCATTTTTTTAGTAATTGATTACTTTTCCTTGTGTATCAGGGATGCTTTCAACAGATTTTGTCTCTGATTCGTCATATGAGCCTTCTTGCTATGGGTAGGTACTTGCTGCACCTCTGTTTATGCAAGTTCTTTTTCTTCTTAAAATTTTCATGGGTAGCTTATATCCTATTACCTTTATATGGATAGTGTTAGTGTTCTATTTCAATTGATGAACTTTTGTTTTTGTGGGGTTCAAATTTCAATCAGTTATGTGTTGAATTTACTGATAGCAAATCAGTTATTCTTGCGCATGTTTTGTTCCTCATATGGCAACTTAATTTTGTTCTCTCTCTCTCTCTCTCTCTCTCTCTCTCTCTCTCTCTCTCTCTCTTCCATAAGGTGGACCATCGATACAAAGTATTACGCAGCTGATGTTTCTATATGGATGTCACATCTTGAAACTGGAACGATTATGGATACTTCCCCAATTGCCAATCACTTAGCAGCACTGGTGATGGTCTTCGACATGAACAATGTAAGAACCCCAGACTTTCTTTTCCACTCGAACAAGCAGCTGGTTTTGCCCAAAGATAGACAACTACTTGTTTTTATCAAAGAGAACCTTGTCAAGTTGGGAACCTTGGCCCTTGATGATTTCATATAATAAAAGGGATAGTATAGATTATATTCCAAAGGCTTACGGAAACCATAGTCCATTGCGGTCGACGCCAACTGATAAAATGACAGGTGGTGGTGGAGAGTGGGATCCTCTAAATTAAGACCTGCCCATCCCATTCTCTCCATGACTGCCGTTACTCGTCCAATGGTGATGAACTCAAAGAGCTACTGTCTTCCATAGTGCATGGGAATATGATATACTTAACCATGGGAAAATACATTCATATTCAGTTTTGCCATTTTTAGCAAAAAATGAGAGTATTATGTTGGGGAAACAAATCCTCAAATTGAATTCTGTAAATGATGCATTAAGCTGTTGATTACGATATTTGCAGATGTCATCATTTGGGGTTCTCCGAGAATGGGTTTCTTCTGGTGTGGACATCGAAAATTTTGATATATTATTGTGCATTGGGAACAAAGCAGATCTTTTGCCCGGTCACTTTGCACATGCAGAGTATCGAAGGCGATTACAGAAGCTTGGGGAATCCTCCAGCGATCCACACCCTGAATTCATGGACTACGGAATCCGTGAGACTGATGGAAGCAGCTTGTTGGGGGAAGAAGAAGATGAACAATCCTCAGAGATCAAGAAATCATGCTTGGAATGGTGTGGAAAACATGGTATCGAATACGTTGAAGCGTGTGCAGCCAATGCTGACTTTGATAGATGTGAGTTTCTCCCCTTGCTCCAAGAATAAGCTGCTCTCATGCAGAACTGATTCTTACGAGGATTCCTTTGTTACACTACTTGTACTAGTAATGAACCTCAGTTTACTTTCTTTCAATGATAAGCATTGAACCTAGTTTTTTCTGTCTTCTGGTAGGTAAAAAAAATAAATTCAGAGTACACATGCTTGTGTTTGCTTTACGTATGTAGGCATGTATGTATATATACACACATGCATGTATCATGTATGTATGTATGTATGCATGTGCCACAGATCTCTTGAAGCAAGTGAAATTTCATCATATGTTAAAAGACCTTATCCGACCTTCATACAGATTGATTGATATCCCTCAAAGTTCCCAACACTCTATTAGCCAAGTGATCACCCAATAATCAGGCTAAGTAATCACCCATGAACTGGAAATCATAGCTTAAAGCACATGTGAGTTTTAATTGAAATTTGTGCATTTATATGTGGTCTATTCTGTGTTTGAGACAGTAAATCATGAAAAAATTTATAAGTCTTCATGAAGAGTAGGGCAAGCCTTTGAAGGGGTTATATCATGAAGATCCTTAGTTTGGTTTCAAAGAAAGTTACCTATAGAAAAATGACATGGTTTCCCTGACATTTAGAATTCCATGAAGAGGAAATTGTCTCGTCTTCTTGGATATGTATGATAGTAACTATTGTTTGTGTGAACTAGTGCATATTGCTTATGGAGGCTGATTTGCTGGATAGTTGGGCGGTAACTAGTTCTGATATAAACTCTAAACTGTTAAGACACGTTCCTGAGTTGCTATTTTGTTTCTTAGTGGGAAGCTTTTTATGGTTGTGTTGTTATCAAGTATCAACCGAGTATCTCTCGCAAAAATGAAGAAAGCGCAAACACTAAGGGCATGCTTGGGTGGATCACTGAACGTGCTTAATATGTTAACGTAACACAGTATTGCGGAAACTCTTCAACATGTTTTTGTATACTTTCTAACCCCGCTTGTTAGGAAAATACTACAATTAAAGCCCTAAATGCTATGACTTCATTTCAGAAAAGAGTGGTTTTGACCATAATGGTGTTTACTGCTAGTCAAAATAGACTGGGTGGTACACCCAAGCAGCCCATAGGGCTCTTTCTATATTCTAATTTACATTGTACCATCCCATCTTTATTGTTGAATGAAACATATTTATTTGAGGCTAAGTATGTCGAATGAAATTTCAAGGATTTTTTTCCCATATTTTTGATAGGTTTGTCAATAGATGGTGATCTACAAGGCATTGAACGACTCCTAGGAGCTCTTTCTGCCCACATGTGGCCTGGAATGATCATGAAATCTATGAAAAACAAACTGGACATGCATCCTCCTATTGACAGAGATGGTAAGTATATTTCCTTCTTGCTTTTCTCTATTGAAACTGCAAATTAGAAATAATATTTTCTCTGATGAAACTGCCACAAAACACTAGACAACCTAAGTTTGATTCTACCGCTGAACTACACAAGAAATAAAAAAAGAAACTGTCGCTAAACTCAGAGAGAGAGAGAGAGAGAGAGAGAGAGAGAGAGAGACAAACTAGTTTTGTTACTCTCTGTAAAAATTGATACCAGTTATATTGTTGTGATCTATATCAGCAGATTTCTCAGATGACTCAGAGTTCGAGATTGAATATGAACGGCTATCCAATGGCTCTGCAGAACCATGGGATCACATGGAAAACTCATCAGCTTCCTTTAACACCCCAACTGAATTGTCGGTCTCAAGAGAACTAATAAACGAAGTTGGTAGTGAGTTACAAGTCCGCTCCTTAACCGATGAGGCTAAGGTTGAGTCCTTGACTGCAACAGGAGGCCTAATTTCTAAACAAGAAGAACCAGCTAATAGGGAGGCTGAAAACTCTAGTTCTAAACAAGAAGAGACAATTATTAAGGAGGCTGAAGACTCTAATTTTAATCAAGAAGAGCCAGGAATTATGGTGACTGATGATCCTCTGTCTAAACAAGAAGACTCGGTTATGAGAGAGACTGAAGATCCTCATTATAGACAAGAACCTGTTATTAGGGAGGTTGAAAATGGTAATTCAGAGGAAATCATAGAGGGTGGTAGGGATGAGAATTTGGAGCAATTGATGTGTGAGATTAGTCATATGCGTGAGAATTTGAGGTTGATGCCTGATTTTCAGCGGAGGGAGATGGCTGCAAAGCTGGCCATGAAAATGGCTGCAATGTTTGATGATGGAGATGAGGATGACTCTGACTGATGCCAGTGGCGGTATAGATACTGAGAAGTGGTAATTAGATAGGCGAAGTATAATTTGAGGCCTGTCCATTTGAGAAAAGGATTCCAAGGTATTTGAACCTTTGGGTTAAACCAGATGCCTCCCTCTTCTGCCATGCCCCCCCCAACGTCCCCCTCTATTTCTCTCTCTCTCTCTCTTACGCACAGGTTACTGACAAGTCTGGGAGGTTGTGTTCAACTTTCTTAGTGTCCTTTTATTAAGAATTTCATGAGTGAAGTACATTTTCTATGCCATCTGTTGTAGATTTTCTTGGAGGGCAGATGTTGCCAATTATCTTGTGAAGTACAGCATGTTTGGAGGCCTCATGACTGAAACAATGAAGAGAGAGAGAGAGAGAGAGAGAGAGAGAGAGATTGTGTGTGTGTGAAAGAGAGAGATGTTAATAGTCATTTTTCAATAAGTCAGTTTGATTAGGTACCAAAGCAGCAGGCAAGGAATCTTTATGCAACAAGAGCATGAAATATTGATTGATTTATAGCCTCCCCATGCAAACTGATGCGGTAGGCTGGGCTTTCTTTCTTTTAGAGTTGAACGCCATTTTTGTAGATCAGGGATGGGATGTATTGTTGCACCTCTACTGATTTTATTGCAGGGTTATATTCCTCTTTAGTTTTTCAAACAGGTTCGGGTGAAATTGATCTACACTATTGAATACAATTAGACAATTCAGATGTGAGAGGCCCAGCCTCAATGCATAGAATATATAGAGCATTTATGGGAGCCCTTCCTCGATCTAGTACATGCAACTTTGGAATTTTTTGTCCATATTTGCATTTTTACACAAAATAGTACAATTTAACGCCAAATATACTAAGAATAACTAGGTAATAGCCCAAATCTCTCTCTTAAAAACAGTAAATGTAAAGTTACGGGCCCAAATGCTTGACTTCGAAATTTAAAATCAAACTCAGCAAACAAAACAATCTTGGCATACCTATACTTCACATAGAAAAGCAAAAAAGAACAGAACTCATTTACAACAAATCCAAGCAGCATCTCTGCATTTGAATTAATCTTCTCGACTATACAGTCCCCTTTGAATGATCACCACATCACAGGAAGTACACAACCATCGACTGAAAACTTTTCCTTCTGTTCTTAGGGTCTTAGGGGAGTAGCTCCTTTGTGGAGTTTGTTGGTGATGTCCTATTCTCAAATGTTGATTGGGGTTCCTCTGGGTTAAGATTATCAGGGCTTGGGTTATCAATTAGGCTCTGTTCTTGTTGCTCTTGTAGCCGACCAGATGGTTTAAAAGGCCTCTCGAGTTCTCGGATGGAGCCAGTTTCTATTGTCATGGAGTTCAACTTTTGTTCCTGATAGGCACAGATTGATCAAAGTCAAGCCTTAGCACAATATGTGTATTGCCTGCAACTTCTAAAACTCTCGCTCTCTCTCTCACACACACACACACGTGCGTGCACGCAACCTCGCACAAACACAGTTATTTATATATATGCAAAGTACGGAGACAAGGAGTTTGAAGATCAAGTCAGGATCAGACATAGAGCACACTTAGATAGGCGAATATGTGAATGTATTTGATCATGCGTGAATAAATAGATATGTGGGCGATACTTGCAGCAGTAAATTTAAGTGAACAGAAGTATATCCACTTATATAACTAATTTGTGAAGTTTATCTACACAATATTTTATAACCATATCCAACCAAAGGTGACTATAACAGATTCAGCACTACCTGGCAGAAGAAATAGCAGATAACTTTTTCTACTCCAACATTTCTCTATATATACTGGCAATTGTCAAGTAGGACATCCCTTGTATTTGATTACCCGGGAGTTCCTTACCATTGGATTAGAGACCTAATAGCTGGTGGAATGGCGTTTATGCCACTACCAAATAACTCCCATAGATTCTGTAAGGTGGGTTACTCCAATCTTTCTCTGTGTGTGTGTGTGTGTGTGTGCGTGTGTCAGGTGGAATAAATATATAAATAAATAAATCCCTATCAACGCAGCAATTAGAACAACAATCAAATACGCATGTACACATGAATATACATGTGCACATTGATGCATATATGTACCGATACAATACATGTTGACATGTACCATTTTTGTCCTGAAAATGAGGTTCAATATCCATCAGACAAGAAAATTTAAATTATGTAAGACAGGAATCATGCAAGCTTCTTCAAATCAATTAGGTAAACCAGTTGGACACTTCAAAGAAACATATATTGATCCACAGAATGGAGAGGAAATTAACCTCATCTGTCAAAAATTTATTGGACAATGACAAGAAACTTGGTGCAAACTTCAATTTCTATCAGCATCCATGATTTAATTTTTTAATAGTCTTTAGTGTAGGCGGCCATTTATCAGATTTTAAATTCAACCCAATTCACAATTGGTTCAGAACTTGACCATACCTCCTAAATCTTTCGTAATACTTTCTATTATAGTGTAAATCATGTTATGCAATATCTGGTAAAAAATCAACAAATTTGGTTGTGCAAATTGCCATAGAAGCAAATGGAATCCTGAAATTATAATTCCATTACGCTTATCAAGCAAGACAAAATCCATTTGTTAGGGAATTCTACAAACAATCATGGCATGCAACGTACCTCCATACTTACATTTTGTAGCATCTCCAGCTTTCTTTGCAGTGCTTCATGCTCTGCTTTGATACGAAATGGAACACCATGTTTCTGGTTGACATTTTTTTGTGCCAAGTCTTCATCAATGTCATCGACAGTAGTTGCAAAAGGATGATTTGCAGGGATCCATCTCACTGTATCAGGGTCAACATCAGGTGGAATGGGTTCTCCTTCTTTAAGGAAAAGAGTTGGTCTCTTCCACTGATATGCACGCATTCTCCTTTTCTGATGACTTTTTTGTTGCTCTGTGGTAAGGGTTACAGGGGCCAAGCGATAAACCTTTCCGAACATATTGACAGTGGAGTTGCCCTTCCCAACTCTCACCAATGGGTTGTTAAAAGGGTCATCATATATGAGAGGCTTTGATCTGTGAAAAATTACACAAAGCTTTGTCACTGAAGAGTTCCAACAATTGTAGCTTTGAAAGCAGTGTCTGCGAAATTAGAGCTCAGTCTGGGTAAATTTCAGTTTAAGATATTGCATTAGGCTACATTAACATAACTTTAGAATGGTCACTTATTTACTCATTTTCCTTCTGAAAAAATAAAAAAAGATTAACATCTGTTTTTTCAAGTTGCAAGCCCACAATCACAGAGCTCTATAGAGAAATCAAAACAACATGCAGCAGTTGTATCAATAGAACCATAGGTAATAAGTAATTAAGGAGGAGGAACTGGCAGTTGCATCATCCAACTAGGAGAGAACTTTTAATCAAAATTTAGAAATATAAAACTTCTTACTCATTCATGGGACAGGATTATCTCCTTTATCTGATTAACATGTTTCACAAGTCGAAAGGTTGATCCAATGCTATATTTACAGATATCAAAAAATAGAAGCAGTCAATCAAACAATTGGCAAAGAATTTGACTTTCCAAGAGGAAACTCCTTAAAGAAAAGAAACATGCCTGGAGACTGGAAGATAACGAAGAGATCAATAGACACAACAAAAGAAACTCAGTGTCAAAGTTAGTGAAAGTAAAATAAAAGAGTATCATAAATTCACAATCAACTAATGATATGAGCTCCACAATTAAACTCAGGCAGAAGGCATCAAGGATGAGCATTTGCAACCAAGGAAGAAATGACAGAAAAAACATACATGCCTCTTCTATCGGATCGGATCTGTCCACGCTTTACAAGATCAGCCACAGATCCACGGTGTTTGGAACCAACTTTCATGACCAAAAATGCTCGAAGGATACTCACAATGATTGTAATGAGAACACCCAAACCTATTGCATCCATTGTGATCCCACTTTTCAACTGCACGAACCACAAACCTTGGCATACATAGTAATATGAACTTTTAACATGTTCCTAACAGAAACATACCCAGAAAGCACAACACATACAACAAATCATAGTAAAAAGTATCACAGGACAAGACATCTGTTCAGTCCATTTAGGGAATTACAGATACTGTGTCAACCTATATACTAAACCAAGATTGTCAGTAAGACAGTATATTCCAGAAAGTAGGAAACAGAGATAGTAATATCTTAGAAAGATAATACCCTCACAAACTTACAGAAAACGTTAATCCTATCCCATTAATAAACTGCATGAAGGAAAACATAAGGGTCTCAAAATTCTCAGTTCATAATAACAACAAAAATATATCAATTTCAAACGAGTTTACAATGCAATCAAGTTATGATATTATGAAAAAAAAAGATAAAGGCATTCAATTATTATGTCTGTGACAGCTCATATGTTGCATTATATCCCCATCAGACAATCCTCTCTCATCTCAACACAGTATAAGTTTAGACAAATGAGGAAGAAAAGCATCAATACGATGCCTATTTCAAGCAAATTTAGCTTTATGTAGTATATTCAAGTAACATATTGACTACCCCACAGAGTTTCACAAAGTTACCAAGGACTTTACTATCAGCATTAATATGTTGAAGCTTGAGGTGAAGCTAAAACTATTTGTAGATAGAAATATGAAATTCATTGTGAATTGACTCTTAATTATGCACATTTAGCCAATGAGGGTGTAATCCGAAAGTTTCTCTGTCCATTTCATGAGAGGGACTTCTTTGCAGTAGGAGTTGTGCCACTGGGATGATATCTTGTTGTCTCCTTGGTTTCAATCTCTTTGACTATGTTTGTTTAGATCAGTGAAATTTTTGACATTGATAAAAAAAACTGTACCAACACAATCGTTTCCACTGCATTATGATCACCTTGTGAACCGAGTGAATCAGAAGAAATAGTATAAATAGCAATGAGAACATCTAGTTTAAATTTTGAAATAGCTAAAATGCAAGTTCTCTGCTCTTAGTCTAGACTCTGGACCAATATTCAAAATAAATACAATTCCAATGCTTATTGATTGAAAAATATCCAAGATAAAGGCCCACTTTGCACTGAAATTGCCATATACGCATTCACATCTAAAATTTTCTGTTAAACCCTTTGTAAGCTTGGGATTGTAACTGAAGTTCTAAAATTAAAAATAAAAATGTTAATTGACTCCTCAAATCATTTAAAGCCATTACAAATCAAGCCACAATCATATTTCAAACCATGATGGTCAATGTCAGTCACTAGAAATGAAAAAGAACGCAACTTTGTGCAAGGGCCAACCACCAGCACAACAAAACGTTGTGATTTCAATTCTAGCAGTACTTACTGCTTCAAATAAATACAGTTTCATATCCTTCATTTAATTCACTACTGAATCTCTAGAATCACATTTAACCAATCAAACAGAAACAAAATAACGGAAAATTGCAAGAAGGTGTACAAAAACATACCTTCCAATTTGGAGGAGGCATATTGTTTATCACTCCTTGCAATGCTTCAATCACTTTAGATTCAGTTAAAGCTCTCTTCCATGGCTCTCTGTTCTGGTTATCATCAGGCCTCGAAATATCACCACTAGCCCTCACAAAAAACCCCAAGTTCCACTTATGACAACGCCTTCCTATACATACAAGCTCAGAAAAATATTTTGCCCGGTATTTCCAGCCAACAAAACCCATTCTTTGCTCAAAACATGAGTAACGATACTTGCCGAGAAATCTCCACGAATTTCCATGATCACAAGCTCCAGGCTGAAAAATGAATCACATTTGAAGAAATTAGGGCAAAACATAGCCAAATGTTGAGAAAAGAAATGGACAATGAACACAGAGATGAGGGTTTACCGATGAAAAACTGGAACTACGATGCAGTAGAGAAATGACAGTGGAAATGGACGCCATTATCGTGTATCATCTCATCACGCAGAATAATTAGGGTCAGGGTTTTGAAAAAAACGCATAAGAGTGTAGGTTGAAAGCAATTCTCAGTATAACTCGCCCTCTTTCTTAATAGCGTTTAAGCTGTTGCAAGTTATACTTCATGCTTGGACCATGGTCGTAACTTCTTATGTGCAATATAATATAGAAACCGAAACTTAAGAAGTGTAAAGTTAAGTAAAAATCGAAAATCTCCAAAGATGTTGAAATAAAGGGCAAATCAGTATGTTAAAAATCACATATCCAAATTGAAATCGGCTTATCTGGATCAGGAATGGATGGGCAACCTAGTTTTTGTTGAAATCTAGGAATCGACCGGCGGGGGACCGGTTGTCTATGTGAGGGAATTGGGCAAATCTATGATTTACATTGGAAACAATCGGTCAGATCACCGATCTGGATCGACAAATTTAGATTGATTTACATAGAAAACAATCGGTCATATCACCGATCTGGATCGACAAATTTAGATTGGTTTCCTAGATGGCTAGTTCACTAAGCCGATGGGGTTTTAAAACATGGACAAGCTTTTTATGTTTTCCCTAAAACATAAAACTTATATAACTCCCCTTATTCAACCGTCCATTATGAATGGACGGCTAAGATGGCTCCAATCACAATATGATGTCTTTACATGATTTTATTTTTAATTTTTTTTACAAAATATTTCAACACTAAGTTTTGGGTATCCAATCCTCTCTTAAACTTGCACTTGTAAAAAATATAAAACAAATATTTTCAATAAAAATAAAATAACCAAAATACCCCTAAAAGTTTTAAGGGTTATTTTAGTCATTATATTTTATCGAAAAAATATTTTCAATATTATTTTTAGGTACGTTCTAATGAGAAGATGGCCCGTACCAAGTTTCATATTCATACAATTTGTATAAAAAAATAAAAAAGAATATTCTGATGCATCATATCTAGATCAAACGGTGGCTGGCTCACTTGATTAAAATTGGACAGCTGGATGGTAAGAGAAACATAGAAAAGAGGTATAGAAACCTTTCCCTTAAAACATTGGGGGAAATATTTGATCTACCCATACAGTTGGTGATAGGCAGGGCTTGGGCTAGGCCCTAATTTCATAAAGGTTGCTTGAGCTCGGTTCATGCTATAGGGGCTAAAGGCGCCCGGGCCATGGCCTTGTCTCGGCTAGGCACCCGTTTAAGGGCCTAATAATTCAATCCCATTATCAGGAACCAACCCTCTTCTCTCTAAAATGCATTATTCCCCTTCAGTGTTTGATGATTCAAAACACTGAACAAATATGCTATAGGTGGGGAAGATACTTTATTTAAATTTTGTTTTCTTTTCTCCTTTTCGAGGGGATGGACGATTCAGCCATTCTGGATCAGTATAGTGGGGAGCTAATCCATTAAGGTTGTCTGTGTTTTTAAAAAAATCTCTCCCCCCCCTCTCCTAAGCAGTGATTTAAAAAATATCTTATCAATACGGAATCGTCCGGTCTGATATGGGAATTGGTACCCCTTACTGATTCTTTCAATATATAGGAAATTGTCCGGGTCTAGAAAAAAACGGGCAAATTACTACATTAAAAATGCCGATTCATTAATCCGGACCAGTTTTTTTGTCGATTAACTAATTTTGCACGTGCTTTTTCGCTAGTTAATTATTTCTCCGCACAGTAAAACAACAATCTGGACCGTTGATTCACCAATCTGAACCGCTTTTATGATGCCCGTTTTTAAAATAATTGCTGCTGAGTGAATTAGCTCTCCATTGCACTATCCAGGTCATCCAAATCAAGCCATTTGTGTTTACTCAAATTGTCAAACAAATATATTGTACATGCTCCCCCTCGAGTTGATTATATCTCCTTTGTACCATGCAGATCATCCAAATCAGGTCATCTGTGTTGATTTAAATCATTCAATGTTCCGCGACTCCCCGAGTCGAATTACACTTAGGCCAGTTACTCGGACTTGCCCTATAGGTGAGGCCAAGTAGGGTGTACACCCTACATTACTCGGACTTCGAACCCCTGAAGCACCACACTACCCTAATGCATATATTTTTTTATGTGCCCATGTTCAAACCCCTTCAAACACCACCGCACCACCCTATCTTTAAATGCATTTTTTAGGGGAAGGCTTTCTATGTGACCACACCCACATATTTACAGGATATGTGACCTTTCAGCGATCAGATCTGAGTTGATGGCTTGAGTCATAATGTCACAATTTGATTTATAATCGTCAGATCTTGATAGGACTGCTTAGAGTTTTTTATTTTTTATTTTTATTCTATAAATAATTTTAAAAAAAACTTTGGGATATGCATGGATCTAATAGGGGCGCACATGATAAAAATAATATTAAAATATTTTCAAAGAGCAAAATTATCAGAATACCTCTAAAAATTTCAGAGGTATTTTGGTTATTTATTTTTATAGAAAATATTTATTTTTTATTTTTCTTAGGTACACCATAATTTATTGATAGGACGCCCAAAATTTCATCCCAAAATATTTTATAAAAAAAATAAAAACTAAAACAGTATTTTGCATGACATTGGGTATGAACAATAGTAGCTGCTTGAGTTGAGACGGCACACCGTCTAACTAGATGCCACGGTAAGCTTGTCACAAGAAGATATATTTTACGGGTGCGCTTTCTACGAGGTTTCAACTTTAAACAATCCAATTAAGGCGCACCTTAAAATTTTATCATAACATGTAATTTTGTTGTAAAACATTCTTAATATTATCTTAAAATCTATTTTCATACCTAATTAGAAAATTTTAAATTCCAAAAATGGTTAAAATCAAGTAGATCTATAAATATATGAAAATCTCAAAAATGGACGGTCTAGGTAATGTGCTGCAAGATGTACTATTTCCGATATTCAATTTTTTTTTTTTTCATATTTATAGATCTCGATGTCAAGATGATTGATTAGAGGGCATTTTCAACATTAAAACAACATTTCCGATGGATTTTTGAGGTGCATATGTGATTCTACATTTAAAAGTTGCAACTTCATATAAACTTTTTCCTTATTTTATTTATTCGAAGGGTTAAAAAAATTGTCCATGCATTGGTTTGATTCCCACATCTCCTGCAACGAGCCGGACCCTGATCGGAGAGAGAGAGAGAGAGAACCCCCATTACAAGTCCATGTTTGGCATATGGTCCTTGGCAAGAGAAAGTGATTGTGCGCTAATTAAATAAACTTTCTTTCTTAGGTGAATAGAGGCTTTGGATTCCTTTAGATAATTGTGTTTCCCTTTTATTTTATGTGAGACACACGGGTTATGACTATGAGCTTTTTTTTTACCATCCTATATGTATATTATTGGCAATATTTACAGTATTGCACAACATTTATGAATACCCACATTCCTTATTGTTTTATGTAACAACTAGAAATTCCTAAAAAATAAATGTATTGGCAATATTTATGAGCACCCACAGATACCTATCTTGGTAGACCTGGACCTGAACAGTATCCGGATCCAGGTTTTGCCTACACTTGGACCAACCTTTTGGGTCCAAAATTTTGACCCTCTACCCCCATTGTGTCCCTGGTTTGGTCGGGTCCATTACGACCCCTACAGACGAGTGAGTCACTTTAGCCGGTGGAGGAGTACCCTACAAAAGTCGAATCCCGATACCTTTGAAATCATCAAATAAACAGATCATACATGGGGAAGATGCCCTATATAAATTTCTTTGTTCAATTTCTTCTTTCCCCCAAGATGGCCCATTTCGGCTAACCGGATCAGTGCACTGGCAATCTTATCCATTCCTGTTTTAGAAATACTCTCTCTGGTCCCCTTCTTTGCACCATATCTCCATCTCTCTCTCTCTGTGGTCCCCTTCTTTGCACCATATCTCCCTCTCTCTCTCTGGTCCCCTTCTTTGCACCATGTCTCTTTGATCCCCGTACCTAAATATCTAGGTTTACAGATTTGACCCCATCAAACAACTTGCACTTAATATAAGCCTTAAGTCCTATCAAACCTAAGACAAAAAACTTTAGAATCACGAGTGGCATATCCGGATCTCATTCTATATCATTTTATTTGGGATTGGAATCTCTTTCTACGTTATCGATCTCTTCTTTTATATTATTTTACACCACTTGATTTTGTTTAAAAGAAAGATACACAACCAAACAACTCACATCAAGTAAAAAGTAAATCCAGGTGAGCTCAAAATGGAGCATTAAAACATCGAATGTAATCTCCTTGTACGAATCATCTCCTTGTATGAATCCACCTATGAAAACTAATAAAAAGAACACAGTTACTGGAGGAATCTCTCATGGCTTCTCAATTAAACACAAGAGGGAATAAATTACCATTACTTTTGGGAAATGAGGCATTACTAATTCCATGTCCAAACACATGCACAAAATAAGATATGCTAGAGAGAGAGATTACTTGTGAAGCAGACGTGATGTTGCCGAACGAATAGTAAAAAATAGGGAAAATATTAAAAAGCCATTGAAACATATTACAATATCATTAAAGGGGTCAAAAAGTTACGCTTGACGGTATATGCTTTTAAAATTTTATATTTATAGGATACATCCTCAAAAAAAAGGTGTAGAAATTCTTAAGTTGTTCCTGTTTGATATTGGGAAGCAAGAATAATTAGGGAGTATTTGGTAATTTTACCTTTGCTAATCAATTGATTAAGGCCTCTTTAGGTAAAATTATTAAAGTACCCCTAAGGTTTCTGGTTCCCAAAACCAAATAGGTGCAATTTGAAATAAATTTACCATTATTTTTTGAGGATGTACTTGATTGATATAGAAATTTAGAACCATACACTTAAGTGTCATTTATAATCTTTTGACCACATTTAGTGATATTTTAAGGGGGCTTCAACCACTTTTTTTTTATATTTTCTCCTCAAAAGATAAAGAAAAAAAAATAAGATGCATAAGAGAAACAATTATTGTGGTAATGGGCTAGTGCCCGACCCTAAAAAAGTAGAGGTTGGAGCACAAAATATGGTTCAAGGGCCACACTTGGGTTGACCGCCACTTTGTTTTTCTTTTCACTAGAAAAAATATATTAGGCCCGAACCAGGCTAGAGACCCTTCGGGCCTACGTGCCAAGCTGGGCCTATAGCGACTGAGTTCCAGACTCCGGCCAAGGCTGAGCCAGGCTAGACCGGGCTTGTTGCCGCCCCTAATTGTGGTGGAGAAGGTGATGGGCATATTGTTATAGCTACCTTTGGAAAGCTTTTTAGGTGAGGCAATTAGTTTGTTTCACATCATATATAAGCCAAGCAACATGAATGGTACTGGAACTCCATCTTGAAGATCTGGATATATGGGAATTTTATTTGCCTTTTATCTTGGAATCATAAAAGTATTATCCAAATAAGGTTATTCTCTATCTTCCTTTCTCTCTTGTTGCTTTTGACATGGCATACTTTTTGTAACTTCTTTATGACTCGGAGATCTCTGTAAAGGCTAGTCCATTGATCACATAACTGTGACATAAAGCCCAAATTAAGTAATGGGAAAAGTTTGTGTCAGGTTGCAACCTTATACTGTTGAGAAAATGTGCATCTCAAAAGTCCTACAGTGGAGAATGTCTCTACATGGGAGAACCCTTCAACTGATCATCTCGACCTTGAGATGAAAGGATATGAAGAAAAAAAAAAAATTTCAAATTAAAAAAACAGTACATCTTGTAAAAAGTTATCTAGACCGTCTGTTTTCAAGATTTTCAAGTATTTATTGATCTGCTCGATCTAAACTATTTTTAAAATTTCAAATTTCAAATTTTTTAACTGAAGATAGAAAGATATTTTGAAGCCATCATAAAATTTTTGACCTCAAAACAACATCCCTAAGTAAATTTTATAGATGCACTTGACTTCTACAATATCCTTATACAAACCTCACCCCCAAGTAATACTTAGGATCAGATTTTGTGAACTCTTGAATGGTCGTCTGTACATAACTTCATGTGGGAAATATACAAAATTATAAACTTGTCTAGACATGAGGCTTCCAAATAGAAATAAAGAACAAGGAAAATGTCACATGGCTCTTCATAAAAAAATAAAAAAAAAGAAAGTGTGCAGCGATTGTTGAATGCTTGTTCCTTACGATGATTCAATACTCGATGAAACAAACGAAATGAAATCAAGGTGTATATTTGGAAATGATGAAATAATTGACTTAGAGAGAAAACAGGAAGGGGGGAGAGAGAGAAAGAGAGATGAAATCAAGGTTTTATCCTTGGGAATTGATGAATTACCACATAGAGAGATTGTACAAAGTCACCAATTTTTTTTTTTTTTTTTGTAGATTAGTGGGGAATACATACATTTACCCATTATAGAAATAGTCAATAGTTTTTGAATTTGTTAGTGAGAATCGAAACCTAGATCAATAGCTGAGAAACTCAGACGGTACTACCAACCTACCGCCGTGACGTTGTAAAAAATAACGGTGGCTAAGTATGGAAAACGATAACCCCGAGGACGAGGGGAACGATCGTTTTGGGTAACAAGAGGTGCTTTAGGTTAGGCTGAGTGAGAAAGGGACACCTTGGGTAAGTGGAAATGAATGGAAGGCCGTTCTCTTGAGGTTTTCAAAATGATTGCACTCTTTACTTTAGTGAGACAGGATGACTAAACTCATCAAAAGTTTGGAAAGTGAGAAAAGATAAGTGCCATTACCATGTTGGGGCATGGGATAATTGGCGTGCCAACCCTAAGGAAAACGTGATAGATTTTTCTATGGAATAGTTGAATAGATGGACCCCATCATAAAAGCTTCTTGTGCTTTTTCAGGAAGATATTTTTACTAACTTGTTGGACGGTAATAAATTAAGGGGAAGATAAGGTAAACTCGACCTATCAAGGCTATTTTGACCCGTCTCACATATTCTCTATATTTTACATATTTTGGGTTGAAAATATAAAAAAAATAAAGATGTTGAGGAAGATGTGGCACTTAAAATTAGAGCTCCGTAGGTGAAGTGGAGATATACAATTAAAAATTTATGTGATTGTCATATACCAATAAAACTGAAAGACAAGTTCTATCGGTGAGACCAACTTTGTTTTATGGCGCAGAATATTAGGTGGTCAAAAAAAAATATATCCAAAGAATGTGAGGGTATGGTCATTAAATAAGTAGAATGACATACCAAGATTCACGTAACTGACTTCAATTATAAGTAAATTTTGATCGGCACTATCAAAACCTCTAATGAATCTTTGTCGGCATAAACTAGATGAGCTTTTGGGGAAAGATATTTCATTTCCTTTCATAGGTCACTTAATAAAACCTCTAATGAATCTTTGTCTACATAAGATAGATGAGCTTTTAACGAAAGATATTTCATTTCCTTTCATAGGTCACATAATCGTGGGAAATTAAACAAAGAAAGGGTAAAAGTCGAATCTCTGGGTAAAAATCGATCTTGTGGTGTCGACTCTCTCGATCTCGACACACAACGTATAAAACATCGTTTAAAAATGCGGATTTTAAGATCGAACTTGCTAATCAGTCTGGATCAACTAGGGTCGAGGAATTGAGACCAATTTTTAGGTGATTCTCTCCATCGGTCTAGAATGGCAATTCTAAAAGGCTGATTCTGAATAGACTTGGCGAAATGATTAGTTCAAAGATTTTAGTGAGGACCAAACTCAAAAAGGATAAAAAAATCCCCTCCTTTTTCTTCCTCTTACCAAAATTTGCCCTTCCCCTTTTTTTTTTTCTTAGCCTTGGCTATGTCTCTCTCCAAACATGAATGGGTAAATAATGATGGGCAAGCTTTTTATGTTTTTCGTACAACATAAAACTTATATATTTCTCGTTAACCAGCTGTCTATTCTAAATGGAGGGCTAAGATTGCCCTAATCACGATGTCACGTCTCTACACTATTTTATTTCAATTTTTTTTCTATAAACTATTTTGACACCAAATTTTATACTTTCAATCTTCTAATTAACTCGCACTAGCGAAAAATATTTTAAAATTATTTTCAATAAAATAAAATGATAAAAATAAATAAAAAGTTTCAAGGGGTATTTTGGTTATTATATTTTATCAAAAAATCATTTTTAATATTTTTTATAGGTGTGCCCCATTGAGAAGATGACACGTACTAAATTTCATATTAATATAATTTTTATAAAAACAACTAAAAATAAAATACTTTGAGATATAATATCTACGGTCAATCAGTGAATGGCTCTCTTGATTAAAATTGGAAGGCTGAATGGTAGGGAAAGCCTAAATCATATATGCTGTAAGAAAAATATAAAAACCTTTCTCAATAATGATTACCCTCTTCTTAGATGAATTGGGTAAATGAATCTCGATGTTGCTTATTGTCACTACTTGCCCCAAACACAAGGATTCTTCCTTAACAAACAAGCAAGCATAAATGTACACACTGTTTTTCTCCCATCTTTCTGTTTTTTTTCACGATATTTATATACACCTCCGTACGTGGAGGATACCTTTACTTTACTGATGAAGTTTTTATGAGGCATAAAAAATAAATCACCACCTTAAATCTTCATAAAAAAATACCTTCAGTATTAGAAATCTTTATGATGCCTCTAAAATCAATTTCCATCACTGACATTAAATTTTAAAATTCAAAACATGTACAAATCTTACAAGTCTTTGATGAACACTTATTTTTAAGGCAAAATAAAAAAGTATAGATCATTTGTTACAATATGCATTATTTTTAAAACTTAAAATCTTAAATATTTTTTACAATTATAACGTCCGACTTAAATGGTGGATGAAAGTTTTTTTCAATACTTGAATTGCAATTTTCAACGAGTTATAAGGTGATGCTTTACTTATTTTGATAGGGCTGCAGCCCTATCAAAGCATTTTCCTTGACACATTTCTCTCCCTCACTTTCTCCTCTCTTCTCTATATTCTTTTTTTTGAACTTTTTTCTACAATCTTTTATCCATCTTTTTATTTACTTATTTTATTGGGGACACCTCTTTTCTCTATATTCTTACCTTCTCAAAAGTACTTCAAAATTTAAATTAAATTATTTCCTTCCATTGAACAACTTGCAAACGGTGCAAGCTTCAATCTTTACATCATATAAAATCCAAGAATTAGATGCAAAGTATATTAATATAAAATTGCATTCTTTATTAGGTAAGAGCTCAAAGTAAAGTTTCCATTTCCTATTTGTTAATAGTAAATTGCATTTATTAATTATAAGAGATTTTAGCAATTCGAATTAATCTCCATGAAATTCCAACACGTCATAATTGTGTAACAACTAACTGGTGAAGTGAGGCCACACTCCCCAAGTAACGTGACGAGGCCACGTGCCCATATCCAACGGATAAGACACTCACTCAAACTTCCGCAAAATATCGTAACCCCACAAACTCGGCCCTAAATTTATCTGAAATTTCACCCTAATTAGATTTTCAGTGAACTAGCTTAGGAAAGGTAAATTTTGGACCAAAATGGCCCTAAAGTATATTTAAATATACACCAGAAAAAACAAAAACCTTGGATAATAGCCATAATAACCTAGGCCTTTTTTAATTTTCTTTTAGCAAGTAAAAAAAATAAAATAGAAATATAACGATAATTGGCTCCCAGCATTTAGTGCATTTAATATCACAATGAATATGATGCTTTCTCATACTGTACAAAAAGGAAAAAGAAAAAAAAAAAAAAAAAGGGAAACAGGAATTACACAAGGCGGAAATAGAAGGAAAAAATCGAGAATAAATAAAAAAAAAAAAAAGGGCAAAAGGAAATACAAAGTTTGATAGGGGTATCCTAGGGCAAGAACCTATTGGCATCATCTTCTCCGGCCTTGAGCCCGGGATCTCCGCCGTCCACACCGGCAGACGACGTTGCGGTCGCTCCACCGCACAACTGGCATCTCCCGGCCGTCCCTGGCCGTAGGATCAGCCTACAGGACGGGCAAGACGACCTGGATGAAAGCCACGTGTCGATACACTTCACATGAAACCCATGCCCGCAACCAGGAAGGACCCGGAGGTCATCACCGTCCACGAACTCCGTCAAACAAATCGCGCAATCGCTTGATTTTCCAGCCTCCGAATCCTGGCCGTATACGTGGCGGGGCAGGGACTGGAGGGCCTTCTTCTTCAAGCCCTTGGCCGAATTTTCTGGCCGCCGGATCCCGGCTTCGGCGCCCGGACTTCGACAACGCCATGCGCAGCGGGCCATAAACCCTAACCCTACGACGCATATGAGGGTGCATAAAAGAGCGGCTAAAACGACCACAACGTCCGAGTCCACTGCTGGTTCGGGCGGTTGAGCTAGAGATGGCTCGCGGAGCAATCGCCTAATCATGTCCGATGATTTTTTATCTCCTTTTCCTGCGATTTAGTCGGCTTTCAGATCTGTTCCGACAGTCTGGCCGGTTTGCCGTCAATGTTTTGCAGTTTTCCGATTGGATTTTGGGTATTTCTCAGTTGGTGGATAAGAGACAGACAGTAGGGGTTACTTGGGGAACAGGTGGAGAGTTTGGATGGGGTTTCGACAGAGATGAATCAAGCTCTTTTATAGGAGGAGCTTATGGAAATGGGTTCCATTTCAGTGGAAATTACGAAAGTGGAGCTGATTTCTGGAAAATTTCGATATTACCATACCAACGTTCAAAAGTGTCTGGGGTTTTCACCTAACTACAGGTGCGAAAGGGAGGGTTTGCTAGTGGAATTCACGCAGTGGGGTGGTGTTCATGTGAACCGGCGAGTCTAATATGCTTTTGTGGGAGTATACTGTACTGTACATATACTGGATTTCCATTTCGGTGAAGTTTTTATAAGGTTGCAATCTTAAACAATCAAAATAAGTGGCACCTCCAAACTTTGTTATGAGATGAATTTTTATGTTGAAAATTTTTAGGATGGCACGAGAATCTATTTTTATCTTTAATTATTAAATTTTAAACTTCAAAACTTGTTCAAATTACGCAGCTCGATAAATGCATGAAAATCTTGAGAATAGACGGTCTAGATAATGTGTTGCAAGATGTACTATTTTTTAAATTTTAAAAATTTATTTTTTTACATTCGTACAACTTGATGTCGAGATGATCAATTAGATGATTTTCCAACATCAAAATAGCCTATTCCGATTGATTTTTGAGGTTACTCTTAATTCTACGATTTAAGGCGTCAACCTTATATAAACTTTTTCTTTTTATTTAAATTTTTTTAGAATCACTAGATGGTTATTTTGAAAAGAAAAATTGAACTTTTAGTTCTTTTACAATTTAATCTCACCCTCCAAAAATTGGACAGTCTATATTGAATCATGAGACACTATTTTTTTCAAATGCATAGAACAGCAATTTGGAATTTTTTTTATTGAAACTAGTCTATGGCTTGAATAGCTTACATCCAAGTTTTACTTGAAGGAGTAAATAGACAATAAGCTCATGCGGAAGCACAAACTCCCTTGGCTTTATAAGGAGGGACGAAAATGGGATGGGAAATTACGAGAGTGGGTGGGAATTTATCAAAATGCATCTCATTTATAACTATTTAATATTTTATTTATTTCTAACTCTGAGATGCATTTTGATATAATTTCTTTTTTTTTATTGCTAGTGTGTTAAAGTATTCATTATTGTCTCCAATTTGAGGATGTGGAGGAAATATGTTTACCAGTTCAGGTTGAGGTGAGAGGGGATCTTTAGTAGTCTTTTGGAGTTTTGAAATTTGAGGAACATGAAAATGGTATTTGTTTGGTGAAAGTTAGGGAAGTAGGTATGGGTTTGTGACAAACTTCAGAATTGACGTTAGATTTTGTGGCATTTGTTTTGAGCTTTTAAACACTTAAATCGTCGATAGTCATCTAATTTTTAGACATTAGATGACTACATCGATTTTAAGAGGTAAATTTTTTTCAGGTACATCGTATAAAATTTTATTTTGTTCTTTTATATTTCTTTTTTAGGTTGGTCACAAGATTGAGGTTGTTGCATCCCACAATTTGGAGTGCTAACAATATTATAGAGGCCCTGAACCATGGCCAACTTCAAATACTGCTGGAATATTTTGTTTCAATGTCATCAATCTTTATAACTGCTTGAAATATATTTTCATCTCTAAATGTATTTAAGTATTAAAAAATAATGCAGATCGAATATATCTATGAACACTTGAAAATCCTGAAATTAATGCTCTAGATAATATATTATAAGATGCATTATTTTCAAGACTTGAAATCTATTTTTTATCATGTCCATACATTTTGAGGTCGAGATTATCGAACTTGAGGGTTTTTTAGCATTGAAGTAACCTCTTTTAGTAAATTTTCGAGGTGCACCTGAATTTGATTGTTTAGGGTCTCATTCTTATATAATTTTTTTCTTTTTATCTATCTCTCTTCTTCTTTTTTTAAAAAAACATGTTCACAGTGGAAATAAAAGGTGAGACGTCATGTTGAGGCATCATCACCTTAGATACCCCAATCTCATTCCCTTAGAATAGAAGGTGAGACGTTATGTTGAGGCATCATCCCCCTAATCCCTGGTGCCCCAATCTCATTCCCTTTTTTGAATGTTTTCATCTTTGCGTGCGGGAGAGAACTCTCTTTTTCTCTCTCAACGCCAAGAGCTGAAAATGTACTCGTTTATTTTCTTTTTTTTTCTTTTATTTTTTAAACATTAACAGTAACTTTCACTAAAAAAATAAGGAGCAAGATCCAAAATACAATATCTTCTTACAAAAGAGAGTAACAAAGCAAGAGGAAAAAAAGAGAAAAGAGGAAGGATAGGGATAGGGGACCGGAAATGTACTATCCAACCAAAGAATTCCCATCTCTTGCCCGTCGGTGGAAGTTGCATTCTACCGTGCAAAGTGAATCTCCCTTGTACAACATCCTAAAGCACCTCAAATCTTCGTCTCAAAAGCTCTTTCGGATAAAGAAATCTCCATGGTGGCTCTAAAATTAATTTTCAACACTAAAAATAACATTTAAAACTAAAAAAAATAGTACAGATCTTGCAGATATGTGAATACTTATTTTTAAGGCAAAATGAACGGGCTAGATAATTTAGTACAATATGCATTATTTTTAAAGCTTGAAGTCCTATTTTTTTTCTTCAAGTCGAGATGATCGATGTAAAATTTTTCCAATGCTTGAATTGTAAATTTCCATGAATTATGAGGTGAGGCTTTACTTACGTTGCAACCCTATCAAACCATTTCCTTTAAATATTAATATTAGAATGCGTTGTGAATGATGAATTTTTCAAATATGTAGTTTCTTTTCTAAACTAAATCATTCTTATGATAGTTTGCACGAAGGTTTCAAAAACCGCATCACTGACCCCAATCGTGAATCTAGATTTACGTTTCAATTCGACGGATCAACGATCCGGTCTATCAAATCAATAAGTAAAAAAAAAAAGTAAAAATACAAAATGTGGTGCCAATTGTGGCCGGTTCTATTACAGAACCAGTCATAACTGATCGTATCATGGGGGGAACTGGCCGAATCTCCATATTCTGTGAGATCCAATTCATCGTCGATGGTTTTCTATCTAGATCGGCCGGTTTCAATTTCGATCCACGTTTTAGTAAATATTAATTTGCTTATCAAGTGAGGGTGCATACGTAAATGTCTGTTAGTCTCTTCCATTGTGACATATTGCAGGACACTTATTACCCTTGCCTTTTGTGAACAAAGAGGGAGAGAGGGGTATGGGAATGCATCCAATAAGAGTGAGACACATCCAATGCCCAACTAATCGGATGGCTAGAATGAAAGGAGTGTGCTTTCGAGATTTCTCCACCGTTCGACCTTCCTACTATGCAATGTGGTGAATTGTGATCGTCTTTTGACCTCCATCCTCTAAAATGTGAACGACCTTGCTTTATTTGTTCTCTAAAATTCTATTGTTCTTGAAATTACGGAATCATGCAAGAAAAATTCAAAGGTAAGAAAAGGGGAAAAAATATCATGACCCTTTTTCTTTTCCTAACTTTTTTTTTTCAACTGTAAGTATCTTTCCATTTTCGAACTGATAACATAAAGCCAGGAGAGAAAGAAATAATATTCGAAGCATAGTTTAATCATTCAATTATATTATTGATTATATTCCTAATATTTGAGAAAAAACCTATATGTTATTAATATAAGAGATTGTATACTATAAGTCATTTATTTTTTATATACGGAAGTCACAGTCACTCGTAGCCATTAAATGTTACACCCGAAAGGTTTAAAGTGTATCGCATAGTTTTTAAAAATTATTTTGAATATTTTTCTCAGACTTTAAAGCACCCTCGGTCACCCTATTTCACATTTGACGGTCTATAATGATTCATTGTGGCAAAAATAAAGGTCTTCAAAAAAGACTAGGTTACACTAAAATGCAAATCTTGTTTGCCTCTAATTCCAATAAATAAAAGGGTTGCGATGAGCTTTGACCTTCATGTACCAAATTTTACATCCAAGGGCTAAGATGGGTTTTGACCTTCACGCACCAAATTTTACAAGGATTAAGATGAGTTGTAATCTTGATACTCGACATTGTCATCATAACATTTTTTCAATTAATTGAGCCATTATGTTCTATTTAAGGTTAAACTCTAAGTGAGATCATAAGTACTAATATTTTTTCCACTTAAATTAACTCTCACCTTTTAATCGATATTGTACTGTGTCCACACCACATATAACCAACCCACTTAAATCTATTATATCTTATCTTATTGTCTATTGGTAACACACAAACTTTTTCAAATGGATTTATTTCATCCGTTTTTGTTTTGTCACTCATTCACATCAATATCTTCAACTCTGTTACACTCATTTTATAGATATACTGTTTTTTGTCCACCCAACATGAGTTGGAACGTTTATGTATAAATTATAAACGGATTTATTATCTACATTTAAAAATAAAAAAAAAGTACGGTACGTATGAAATAAGTGCTTATACGAAATGTACGGAAGTAAATAGCGGAAAGGTTACAAATGGACTTAGCTAGTGACTAGTGCTAATTTAAATATCAATAATGTCCAAATCGAAACTTTATGCTTTCTTCAGCAGGTAGTGCACGTAAAATATCTCCAAACCATTACAAAATGAAGATTGCTAAAAAGTTTAGTGAAATCATTTCAGTTGGAATAGGGTTGGGAATTTACCAAGACCCTAACCGCGTCCCGAAGACCTACCCAGTCTGGGTTTAGGTCAGGTATGGGTCAAAGATTTGAACTTGGGAGTCGTGTTCGAGTCCAAATCTTGAACCCAAATAATAAATTGGGTTGGGACCAAGTGCAAGTGGGCTTCTAGACCCCACCTCTTTATTTTAAAATATTGTATATTATTTTTTATACAAGTTTATAAAATTTAATATAGTAATATATACATACTATTTATCTTCTTTTGGCATTCTTCCTTTTATAGCCTTACCCACCCCGTTTACATGTACATAATATATATTCTTTCTTAAGGTTATATCTATATTTTTTTAAGGTTATATATCGCAATATATATTTTAATATACACTTTATATATGTTTTTTTTTTTTGTTTGCAAATCTTATTATTAGTTTCAAATGAGAAATTTGATGAATTATTTTCCAAATCCTTTTTTTTTTTTTTGGATAATTTAGTAGGGATGACGAGCCCCTATCGATTTTTGAGATTATCCGTGGTTTTTGAAGACGTTAGGTGAGAATGGAAGCCAAGACCTTCACTGGAGCACAAGTGGTGCTACCACCACGATCCGAACCTCATTCTCATTATTCTCCAAATCTTCTTATTAGGTATTTACACATTTTTAGTTATTTTTTGGTAATCTTTCGGTACATATTTTTAGATAATTTTTAATTTTTAGCTATTATTTATTTATTTTATATATAATCCATAGGGTCTGCATCCAAGTCGTCCAAATAAATTTAGGGTCTGGGTTTGAGTCCGACTGGATCTGGGTCATTGTTCGAGACCCATATATCTATTTTTAGGAACCCATTCCCAGGCCTAAGTTAGTAATTGCAACAGTGTTCCAAATTTTGAAATTCGGCCTTGACTTGTTTGGAGTCTGATTTGATTGATCCGGCTTAATATAGGCGATTCTCTAGTCCAAACAGCTATATTTAAAAAAAAAAAAAAAAAGGGCTAAAAATCAAAACCGACTAGATTTCAATCGATCGCCCTCCCCCCCCGGCAGAGTGGATGCTGCCGCCAAATTGTTATTAAGACAATGCTCAAGAAAGAACGGCCAAGACTATAGTAAAGTCCATAACGTTTTTTTAAAAAAGGACTATAGTAAAGCCCATGTGGAAAATTAAAGGCAAAAATAAAATAAAAATAAGGTAAAACCCATGCGGTGCAATTACAGTATTCGCATTGAAATAATCGACATCTGGACTTCGTTTTGGTAGAACACTCTCACCTGATCACTCTCTCTCTTTCTCCCTTGCTCACTCAGTGCAAGTGATTATCTAAAAGAAACTTGTGAACAACCCTCTCATGCCTCAAAATTCACACATTCTCCTAATCACAACACTGGATTGATCCGGTCAATTCGTATTGTGAGGGATTTGGTATAGTTAAAATTGATTCGACCACAGGTTGAATTGATTAGATTAATTTTTTTTTAAAATAAAAAAATAAAGTAATCATTTAAAAACATAAATCATATTACAAATAAGAATATCCAATTTTATTTAATAAGTTTGATTAGTCGGACCGACCAAAATTGATCAAAATATTAGTTTAGGCCTGTTTTCAACTAAACACCATTTACATACCAATTACAGATCAATTAATACAAGAGTTACTATGGTTTGTTATTCTACTCAATCTCCTACTTGGGCCGAATACTCGGTCCATGCCTAAGCCGAGCTTACTCGATTGAGTCTGAGTAACTTGGCCCGAATTCTGGCCCCAATGAGTGAGGGAAAGCTGCCTTGGCCAAGTTTCCGAACAACACAGATTCGACTAAGTGGACCCCGTAGACCGGTCATATCTTGATGGTAACTATGACCCAGAGCATCTCGGTCGAATCTTAACTATTAACTTGTGGCCAATCAACCACCGCGTCTTAATCTCCAAATCCTGATGATCTCTCCCTCTCTAACGTATAATACAAGTGACCTTTCAAAACCTAAAAAGGCACCAAGATTGTTAAAATCTCTCCCGCTCCATAACATAACATGCAACAAAGCTATTAATACTTCAACAAACTTCCTATACCCACATTAAATAGCAATATTAAATCTCTCTCTCTCTCTCTCTCTCTCTCTCTCTCTCTAACAATATTGAATCTCTTTCTTTCTCTTTCTAGTCAGACGAATTTGACCCTCGTCAAATGTATTGATAGGACATGTTGGTCTCTTGGGTAAGGAAAAAGTTTATCTAATGATGCAACCTTATAATGTAGAACTACGGATGCATCTCAAAAATCAATTGGAAAGTGTAGTTTTAATTTTTGAAAAATCTTTTGATTGATCATCTCGACGTCGAGATGTATGACCATGAAAAATAAAAATATTTTGAATCTAAAAAATAGTGCATTTTACAACATATTATCGACACTGTCCATTTTCAAGATTTTCATATGTTTATAGATCTACTTGATTTTAACTATATTTTAAATTTAAAACTTTATAATTACAGATAAAAATAGATTTTGAGATGATCCTAAGAACATTTTACATCAAAATTATATACCATGATAAAATTTGAAGGTGCACCTTACCTCTACACCTACGAATGCATCTTTATGCCAACTGCACCCTTTGGGTTAAGGAAAATTGTTTAATGTGGGCTGGACTGCATTTCTACATATACAGTCCAGAAAGTGTAAAACATCCATCTTAAAGATGGACGCAAGTAAGTGTTTCATTTAAAAACAATAAAAATTAACAGTCCAAACGTTTTCTTACTAAAATTATTAATTTTAATTTTTAAAATTTATTTATTTTTCATATTCATGATCTCCATGTTAGAGATTACATGCCCTTAAAAATTAGAGAAAATATCTTATTATTCTCTATTTTTAACTTCTATATCTCATCAGACCTAAAAATTGAAAATATTACTTGTAAGTAAAAGGATTTCATCTTTTCTATCTTCCAACCCCCTAAACCCTTTTGACCATGTATTATTGGTCTCAACAACTTATGAAATGACTATCTCTCTCTATCTCTAAAACTCTATCTCTCTCTCTCGTACATCTTCATCTCTCTCTAAAACCCAAACTCTATCTCTCTCTCTCACACACACATCAACGTCTTTCTCAAAACTCCATCTCTCTCTAAAACCCAAACTCTATCTCTCTCTCTTTCTCAAAAACTCAATCTCTCTCCTTAAAACTCAAACTCTATCTCTCTCTCTCTCTAAAACTTAAACTCCATCCTCTCTCTCTCTCTAAAAATCTATATCTCTGTCACACATAAGAAAGTGCGCTTGTGTTCGAGCTCAAGCTAAACCCCTTGACTGGTAAACTCATCAAGAAGCGAAGAGAGAGAGATGGAGTTTTAGAGAGAGAGATGGAGTTTGAATAGAGCGTCATTTTAGTGTTTGTTTAAGTCAAAAATTTATGATCAAAGGGATCTAAGGGGTTGTAAGATAGAAAAGATGAAGATGTTTTACTTACAAGTAATATTTTAAATTCTTAAGTCTCATGAGATATAGAAGTTAAAAATAGGAGATAAGGAGATACTTTTCCTAAAAATTACTCTTAAAATCCATCTCAAAATATATTTATTAAGAGGCCCGCATTTCAACATATGCTGGCTTAGCCGCATAGAAACCGAGTCCTTTGGGTAAATTGATAAGACATTCTTTCTAGAACAATTTTTCATGCGGCTGGACCACATTTATACAATATGCGGTCTAAAAGTATAAAGCATCCATCTTTAAGATGGATGCAAATAGGTAGTCCATCTAAAAACAATTGTTGCTGGCAGTCCACATGTTTTTTTAATATAATTATTACTTTTAATTTTTTAAATTTATTTATTTTTTGATCTCCATGTTAAAGATTATATATTCTGAAAAAATTAAAACCAAGTTATATTTTAAAAACATATTTATTACCAAGCCCGTATTTCTACAATATGCGGGCTTGCAGCATGCTAACCGCATCCCCTTTTCTCTCTCACTTTCTACCGTGGTCAAAAAGTATTGCATGCGCAGAAGGATCTTCCTATCCCTAAAAATCCCCCCCCCCCCCCCCCCTCCACCAAATGCTACTTGTCAAAGTTGATGACTGTATGGACCCTGCTACCTAAAATCTCCTGTTCTCCTGTTTGGTTAGACAAAATTTAACCATCATCAAATCATATTTGATGCTTATGACCACCTTCCTATACCTAACATTTGAAATAGAAATGGTAGATTTTCTCAACCCAAGTTGAAGGAAAGGAAATGGTTTATAGTGTTAAACTAATTGGGTAGAAAACAGCCTAGGTTTATTCCATCCATACTTGGCAAAATTTCAGTTTAAAACAAGCTTCTTCTGTTTATTTTTTCTAGTACTCTTGTTTTTCTCAAAACATTTTGAAAGGCATGATTTCGAAATAACTTATAAAAAATTATCAGTTTTTTTTTTTTTTTTTTGAAGAAACAAAAGATGACCATATTCTATAATTTATCAGCAAAGCATAAAGACACAATTTCATTAAATTTATTTATTTATTGTTAATTAGTCGCGGCATACTGAAATATAAGTCCTTCGAGCTTCGCAGCTAAGAAAATGTTAACTCCTTTAACATAATCCAGTGAATAGAAAGCCAAATGAAAGTTAAAACTTCTTTTAAGCATGCTCCTATTTTTTTTTCGATTTAGCTGTTCTTTTAGGTCGAAACACATATAATACTAACTTCTTGGTTTACCAATACATAAAGTTGGAAAAATATACAAAAGAGACTATTTACTCTTGGAACAAGTAGGTCATAATCGACATTATCTGTCAAATTTCAAATGGGGTGATTATAAGAGTGTTACTTATTAGACTTGAAGTTCAAAAAAAAAAAAAAAGAACTTCTTGATACACCCCAAGCCATCTAATTTGACATCTAAACACTTGGTGTAATATGAACTCGTTTCACAAAAATGGTCTCATAGTATATAATTCCCTCCATCTAATTTCTATCAATATGCTTTGTAAAGCGTTGATAGCATAACTTTGATGGAAATCTATCTCATATAAATAGAGGTATGAAATAGATTTCTAATTTGAAGAAAAACTCTCTCCATCAATCTTTTTAGGATTGGACACCAATTAATGCACTGATGAGGCATCTGGTTTAGACAAAACTGGTCCAATTAATTGGACTGAATTTTGGAATAAAGAAAAAAAAAATGGATATAATAGTTTCAAACATAAAAATATATTCAAACAATTTGCAAAAGTTCATTTAGCTTGTCAAAATGTTAATATCATTTGGTTTGGTCTGATAAAATTGGTTGGTCTGATAAGTCAAAACTAATCAAACATTGATTTTAACTGATATTTTTACTGAATTAAACTAGCAAAGTCACCAATCTGCAGTCTAACCAGTCAGACAACTGCTTCAATCTGGTCTTGATATGTGTGCTCTATATCAGAAAATAGATTTCATAAAGAACAAATATGCCTTGAGTAGTCAAGAAGGCAGTACCCTTTTGGGCCAACCGGTTCTCTTCCCCACTAGGCCATTAAACATGTGGTTATGTTTCATATGTAGGCCCTGGACATCTTTTATGTTTGACTTTTTAAGGGTTGACCCTTGAAAAACCCTTGCTTTTCCTCTGTTTGTGGATCATGATGTCCTACTATGGCTAGACAAGCACACAAGGGGCCCTAGACCTTTGTTTCTCTCACCACTTAATAAGTTTTGAGGACCCAACATGAGAATCTCTAGATCTAGGTTAGGTTACCCAACAATTGGACTGGGCTCAAACGTCTATCTTGCGGTTGGAGATGGTGGTGGTTCCGTCACTATTTCTTTGGTTTTGTGGATCCAGAATAAAAATCTCTAAATCTATTTTGCCCACCACTCCGACAAGATTCAAACATATTATTTTGATTTGGGAACCGTCACAAGATTACCTCGACTTTCTATGATTGAAGGATGAGGTTTTGATAAGGCCGCGATGTCATGCAGTCACACTTCAAAACCCTGCCAAAAAAAAAATAAAGATCCGGCCCTAGAAATCAATAGTACGGTTTGCAAATCCATTTCTGCCTTTTGAATGTGGAATTTGACAGCTCCAAAAATGATGCACATTTGGGAGTTTAAACTTGGAACTATGATGCACATTTGGGAGTTTAAACTTGAAACTAGCAGTGTCTGTAGAAAGTGTCATCATTTTTACGGTTTGAAATCAACTTTTTTTTTTCCACATCTTTGTTGGTCAAGGTGGATATGACAAATTTACGAAGTTCTTAGTGGCTGGATTCTTTTTTCGGGTGAGATTTGTCTTGACGGAATATTTTTCCGAACTAGAATCTCTAGATCAAGTTTGTGCACCAATTTGTGTGGATTTTAAACATGTTACCTTAGGAAATGTCAAATGGCTTCTAGTGAAACCTAGAACATTATATAAGGACCATATGCTTTATCTAGCACATCGATTATGCTGGAAATTAGATTTTTGTATATTTAGGCCTTAAGCTTCTATAAAAGATGTATTTCAGGGCCTATAGAAGATGTGAACAAGCGCCCAATTTATAGGCTTACAAAGCTGTGATTACTAAAGGAAGTAATCATATATAATGAACCACCTTTCTAATATGGGTATACATAAAAAAAAAGAAAATATTGTATCAAAAAATAAGTACACGTTTCTATAATGTCCATACTCCCCCTCAAACTCTATTGAGTTTAGAGAGAGCAACTTGAGTTTGGACAACTGAAGGCAGACCTTAGAAACCAAGTATGAGCATAAGAAGCTTGAGCATCTGCAAATTAACGATCCTCAGAAACTGATGCCCCGAACAGAGCAGTCTTGCATAACAACACTTCAACAAGTGTCCAGAACACACATGATGGAGTAACGAAAAACTCTATCATCCAATAGGATTGAATAATGGAAAACTTAATCATTAAACATGATTGAATAACATAAAACTTGATCATCAAACATGATCAAAATATTCAATCATCAAATAGGAGGCCCTTGGAAGAGTCAACAGAAATCAACAGTGGATAATCAAGCATAGTAGGACTTAATATTTAGAGTTGAGAACAGTAAGATTCAAAACTGATTAAAGAGTCGAAACACAATTCGTTAGAGAGACAGATAAGAGAGTCGAAACACGACCCAATAGAGAAACAGATCAGAGAGGTGAAACACTACTCAACAGAGACAAATCAGATAGTTGAAACACGAGTTGGTAATTGTTTTGCACATGGTGCAAATCGGCCGTTTTCATAGGCCATTTTCAGAGGTGGATTTAGAGCGGATTTCAAATTCGGAGTTCATAGTAGTAATATAAAGAGAACATAAATAGATCCTCTAAAACACCCAACATTGTACCAACCATTACATCATAACAAAATGCCGTCCCAATAGAATCCGAAGGATACAACCAACCTTGCAACCGACCACAATGCAACAACCCATGAAACCCAAAACCACACTATAAACGGATCATCCAATCACATTTGCAAGGTGAATAGAGAAAGAAAACTCAAAGGCATCTCCAAACCCAACATATAACAAGAGAGAGAAAGCATAAGAGGCAAAGACCTACGGGAGAAGATAACTAACAATGACCAAAAAATTGATGGGTTACGTAATTTGAAGAACTATTGGCAAAGGACTTTGGTCATGCATGAAAACAAACCTCAAAGCTTGTTTTGATACCATGTAAGAAATTGTAATTTTATATATTTGGGCCTTAAACCCCGTGAAAAATGTATTTCTTCTTATAAAAGATGTGAACAAGAGTTCAATTTGTAGGGTTATAAAGTTGTGTACTACTAAAGAAAATAACATATGCAATAAACCACCTTTCTAATATGAGTACACATAAAAAGAAAGAAAATATTGTTTCAAAAAATAAATAATAGTTTCTATAATTTCCACAACTTCTAATAACTTAGGTACCATACATCATGATCCTCTAGTCAATATTCCCCCAGCCCCACTTGGGTTTAAGGACCCAACACGAGAACATGAATATCTAGTTTCACCATCAACTTGCTTAGGGTCAAACAAGAAATCTTGAGATAAGAATTGCTTGTACTGATACAGGTATATTCTTGGGGCTTAGGGACTCTATACAAGGGACCTTAAGCCTTGTTTTCCCCATCACTTTTGAGGCTTAAGGACCCTACATTGGGACCCTAAACTAGGACCCACCACCACTTCTAGGGTCTAAGGACCCAGCAAAAAATTTCCTAGATTTAGCTTCTCCACTAGGTGCATTGCCCCTGGACATGTTATCTTGGCAGCATGTCTTTTTTAATGAAAAAATAATAATTGCAAAAGGCCCCCAATATTGCCCATTAAGGCATGTTCCATTCTTGAGGCTAGAATAGGCATTACATGTTAGCCCCGTACAGATTTTTACTGAAAGAGATGGCTGCTATCCAAAGGGAAGATTATTATAAAGAAATAGGTTGAAATATGAGATTCAACCTAATTTGAAACTTTATCTTATTTGTTTAGGTTGTTTATTCATTTATTTTGTTATAGATTCATGTATTTATTTTGAATACATGACAAAGGGGTCCGGATTGGGGACTATAATTGAACTTATGCCGGAAAATGTTCCCTATATAGTAACACATTGATAAGCACACCACGAGGTCATGAAAACATGAATGTAATTATCCTTTCTGTCACCCTCATGGGCCATCATTGCTGGAATTTTTGAGTGAGAGAGTCCAACCCATAAGAACTCATAAGAAAAGAAGGGAATGAGAGAGAAATCCTAACCCATTAAAACCCATAAGAGGAGGGGATCTCTTCTCATTTTTTGTCATTTCAAAACCAGTGGAGATCAGAGTTACCTTGTGCCCTCTCACTTCCCCAGTGAATGTGAGGTAGGAGTCTTAGCTTAGTGCTTAGAGCACAAGAGGTCGGCACCTAAAATCCCAGCTTACACACTCAAAAGGAACAAAAAAGCGATGATGGTAGCAATTCAGTACACCCAACATCAAAATTGCATCTGCTTTTAGTTCCACTGCAACCCACCATCTCACTCCCTTTCCGTGAAAGGGATTGCAGAAACAAAAGGCTTACAAGCCAAATCTCAGGACATCAATGTGCCCGCAATCGAGTCAGTCATGGAAGTTTGAAATGTACGCTCATAAGTCAACCCGCATTATTCGATTGACATTTGCTGGTCCCAACTAGTTCATCACATTCAAGAATAAAAAAAACGTAACTGACATACTTTCGACACAAGTCTAAAATTTGGATATAAACTATGTTTTAATTGAGGTTCGGGTAAGGCTGTGGCTTTTACAAATTAAGGAAGGACGCACCTCAAAACCGGATCGAAAACAAGAATGGTACTAAGATCAAGAGCGGGAATGGTATCAAGATCAGGAGCGAGGGATCGTGAAATGACTGAAGATCCCTAGAGTTGGGAACACCATTCAGGGATCGAGATCCTCATATGTTAGGGATCAAGATTCCAACTTTTTTGAGATCTTGATCCCAATTTTTTGAGGATCTTGATACCAACCGTAAAGTGTATTATAATCAAAGATTATGTATATTCTCTAAAATAAGAATCTCATTATTTATATCAAGCAAGCAATATTTTTGTTACTAGTTGACCATAAACAAAAAAAATCATCAGTTTTTTTGTTGTTTTAGTCTTTTAAGGTTGGGATCCAAATCCCTAACAGCAAAAATCGAGATCCTTTTCTATGAGGTACAAGATCCCAAAATTTAAAATTTGAAATCCTTTAGAGATCCGTTTCGGGAACAACAAATTCGAGATTCTAGAAGGGATCGCCTACCAAAGTAGGAGATCCCAGTAACTATGCTCAAAACCTTATAGGCAAAACCAAACGCACTGGGAAATCCCTATGATTGGCCTATATATCCATTTCAGTCCCTAATTGTAGAATTTAAAGGAACGAAAATGATCAAGTAAAGAAATGGACAATTAAGCTGCATAATTGAAATCCATCAATCCATCTTCTTTAGATCCTTGATTGTCGAGATGAAGACAATCCATTTACATGTTTTCTGGTATCGATACTTTGTTTTTCAACCATATTGAGGCGTGGCCCTATAAAGCCACGGCTATACGAAATACTTTTCCTTTAGATACTATGTATTTTGCTCAATTTGAGGGGCAGACCAACCAAACAAAGTGGGTTGAACGGCGACTCCAGCTTGGTTTTGACAATGTTGAAGGATAAAGAAAAATGAGGCCAAAACACTAAAATAAGAACCAAGAAATAGCGCTGCACACACGAAGCTATAGCACAAATCTCTTAATTGATCCCCCAAGAATACATGATAAATGACTTAGAAATGGATGGCCAAATGGGAGAGAATCCCTTACTCCCAAAAATCTGATGTGGTGGTTATGTCCATCACTTCTTGTGGTTTTAAGTGAAATTACAGGTCGTATCTCACATTCCATTTACCATTACCATCCGCATTGAGGGTCCAATTGTTCTCCCTTATCTGGAAATAAGGTACCTACAATGGGAAAGGCACCCGTTTAGCATAAAACAGAAACATAAGGAATTATTATACATGAGACAATTGTGGCACATGGAAGATTCAACATATTATTGGAATCAATGCAGTGTTTTGTAAAGTTATCTGCAATATGGATTTGTAATATCAAGTAATTGTACTGAATGTTCTGTAATATCCTCAGCCATGAATACAAGGAGGCTAAAGATATGAGGGACGAAAAGCAAGCAGTGTGCAGAGAGAGAGAGAGAGAGAGAGGCAGGAGTGAAAATAGAGACTGATAAAAATTTAGTGGTAGTTGAGGTTTACGATTCCCTAGGCAAGATCTCGGGAGAATATCCATTCAAGAATCGTGAACTACCCCATTATCATCATAAAAAAGGAGTGTATAGCATACACCATGTGTACACTGCAGCACATCCATTTCTTGAATGGATGATGGGTACACTACCAGTGCGGTGCAGCTTTTATCCTTATAGAAAGATGAATGTATAGTAGAAATTTACTGAAAATAATGGAAAATGAAAGAAAACACAAAAAAAAAGTATAAACATAAGAGAATACAATCTAATTAAGAAACTATATACAGAAAGTACAAAATTCTTAATAAGCATGCTTTGTTATAAACGCGCACACACAAACAAGGATAACCCCATGTTGTATTTTTGCCAATCCATAGCATACTGCACAATCCCCCTAATGGAAAAACCGTGCTCCTGATGCAAAGAGGGTTTCCACATTAACTTGAGCAAATTCCCAAGAAAATGTAAATTTTGGCAATGACAACAAGATAAATTCTGAGGTCAATCGAAGTAATAATGAACAACTTCCATACAAAATAATGCGTGTATAAATTTGCTAACCTTTTCAGAAATATTATAACCAAGTCTCAACCTTAAATCTTGGTCTTTAAAATTTAGTATCTTCCAAGTCAATTCAATTGCTCCTCTTGTCTTTCTCTGCATAAATTTAATTAAAAGCATTAGAGAATACCATCACTTCCATCATGAAACAATTGAATGATGGGGTGTTAAGGTATAACGAAATTTCACGGGGAAGAATATTGAATAATCCATTGATTAGGAAATTATAGAGGAAGTCCTACAAACCAAACTTCAATGGCTTTGCCCTAGTTAAACCAGAAAAAAGTTATCAAAACTCAATTATCTATTCCAAATTCTCTACACAGACCCCTATTTATAATAAAAGACCTTACTTAGAGCCCAAAAAATCCTAATTCTAATTGAAATAGAAGTCCTTATTAAAATAAATTTTGTAATGATATTTTTATCCCTAATAAGACAAAATATTTCATAAAGCATTCTAGCTACTTCTCTTAACTCCTAACATCCTTTTAAAAAAAAAAAAAGGTTAGAATCCTATAAAACTTAAAAACCGTAAAAAGACAACCCCTAGAAAATTCCATTCCAAACATACATCCCTAAAATTTAATAAGAAAAATTCAAAATTAGGAAGCATCTTATCCTGCATCATATACCCCTGGTTGGAGAAAACTCGTTCTCGAGTTTTAAAGTAGGCTGAGATGAAATTTGCATTAGTCGCACAACTTTCTTCAACCCGAATATTATGCTTTGAATCCTTGGACCTGTGGGTTATTGGCCCAATCAAAATACAACAATTATGTATTGAAATAGAGTTTTTACAATCAGTTGATATATTCATAAACACGTTTAAAAAACCCTCAAAGAAAGGGTCATTATATGTTGATGAAATAATCATGATATACATGCTTAGTTCAGTCACATAAACTAGTTGAAATTGCTACAATACAGCCATATAACTCTGCTAAAATTGCCATGGTTCAGCCCTAGAACATACGACTGTGAATGTTCGAGATGAGCACCAAATTCAGTAGTAAAACCAACAACTTCACCTATTGACTTTCCTCAGTGTCATCTTTTTCTTGGTCAAAGATCAGTTCAACCATGAAACCTTGTTCATCATCATAGATCGTATCTTCCACAAGATCTTGTTCTTCATCTAAGTACGTGTCGATGATTGGTGGTGAATCCGAATCTACAATCTATTGATTTTGGAAACAACTTGATGAAAATAAAGGTTCTTCGTGGTCAATGTCCTCAATATCATGAACCAAATTGTACTCACACGCAATGAGGTTACCTCTCCCTTGGCTGTGAGTCAAATTATGTTCGCCAAAATTAGGAAATGTCTAACTTCATATCGAAAACCATAGAGTGATATCTCCCAAGTCTAGGTCTTCTATCAATTTCCTTTGCACTCTACTCCACATGGAGCACAACAGATGGAAGGGTTATACTTCACATCTTCTTGGGCAGAAAGATCACCATCTTGCCCATGAGTGATGCCCACAAGTTGTGCAAGTTGTTCAACTGGTCTCCTGAGATCTGCAATTTCTTCTTCTCCGGTATCATGGGTTAGATCCACAAGAGCTCTTCCTCAACTCTTCTCACTACCATGGATTCATTGAAATCATTCCAGGCAGAAATTAGCAGACCCTAGGTTGCAATCACAAACCCTACGCTTAATAAAAATTTCTTCCTTTGCCAATCACAAATCCTCATATTGATACCAATTGATTCAGAAAGAAATTTCTCAAGGAAGAAAAATGAATGATCTATTGATTAGAAAATTAAATAGGAAGCTTTACAAGTCGGGCTTCAATTGCTCTGCATTGGTTTAACAACAAAAAAGATATCAAAACTCAATTATCTGTTCTAAATTATCTACATAGAGCCCTTAAAAGATCCCTATTTATAATAAAAGACCCTACTTAGAGCCTAGAAAAATCCTGATTCTAATTGAATAGAAGTTCTACGTAAATAAAATTCATAATGACATTTTAACCATTAATAAAATAAAATATTCCATAAGCGTTATAAATACTTTTTTTAAACAGCTCCTAAAATATTAAAAATATTAAAAAAACCTTAGAATCCTAAAAGAACTTAAAAACCCTTAAAAGACAACCTTACAAAATTTAGAATACAAAAATTCAAAAATAATTGGCATCTTCTCTTGCATCAGGAGTTATGAAAGATATATAAGTTAATTTAAAGATCAAAATAATACATAGAAATACCAAAAGATTAGAAAGGAAAGCAATAAATTTAATCGAGGATAACATGATCAAATAATACATAGAAGTACCAAAAGATTAGAAAGGAAAGCAATAAATTTAATCAAGGATAAAATGTCCAAAATGAAATCCGAAAATGTAATCAAAGGGACTCAAAAATCTCATGCTCAGAAATCAAATTGAATCGAAAGGATTTCAAACATTGACAAGAAGTACCAACCTCTGTCAAATCTTTGTCAGCATCATAGCGCCCCTTTATATCCAAACTCAGCATTCCACTAGACGTGATTGGCCGTCCTGCCCTTCCACGTACATTATATGCGAGTTTCTCACCTGCACCATATCTGACTCCAAACCCCACACGTGTATCTGCTAACTGTAATACAAATCAATAATCTTTTGGGTAGTCATGGGTATATGAATTATTAATTTATATAATCTGCAAACAATAGAAATTATACTTTGACTATGGGAAAACAATGAACAGTAATCGAGACCCTCTCTCTCTCTCTCTCCCCTTTTCCATTTCAATGCATTGTGATGACACCAATGTACTATGGTTTCTCCAATCAATTGTGTTATAATACACTTTACCCTTGCTACAATTGCTTGCAGAATTATCATTATATGTGAATTCATAAAATATCAAATATTTTTGGAGTCTACCTCTGACAAAAGGTCTCTAGTTATCCGAGCCAAACAAGTCGGATTTCCAGTTTTGGTATCAACAATCCCATGAACCTGTAACACATCATGGCAACAACAAACACAAGAATGAAAATATTAGCCTCAATATTTAGTGCTCTTACATGAACGTGTTATGTGGCTCATTGAGAAGGCATAAATAGAAACTTTGATAACCATCAAATGGAATAATAGGCTCAATACAAATGTTATCAGACAAATACAAATAGGCAAATGCAAATGCATATACCAGGAATAGATACAATACCTTTTCACAATAATTGATGCATATTAATCGCCAAAGAATCATTCCAATGGATAGCAGGGTGTTAATTATTTCTTTGTGATTCTATATGGAACCACACTTGCTTTTCAATCATACTCATATGAGTAAATTACATTTAAAAGACAATGTTTTGGAAATGTGAAAGAAAACCCAATATATGCACAAGGATCTACTGTTTCTCAATGTCCTTGATCTAAATCCGACTTTGGGGGTCTACACCCTCACTAACTCGAGACAAACTGGAAATTGGCGAGAAAATGGAACAAGTCACCAATTTTTCAATGCAGGCATGGAAAAATTCAATTGGGTCAGTTCAAAGGATGTCTTTCTGTGTCCAGCGAAATCCTAACAGCGGATCTACCTGTCTAGTAAGGGGGATGTCGGTTGATCCTCTTGGTGGGAAGGGAGCTAGCAACTTCCAACTAATCACCAACCTTATTGATCAAAGAGATAAGAGAGCACGACAGAACGATTCAAAATCATGCCACGCTTTCTCTCGCCAGAAGACACAGCTTAAGCCGCACTTTTTCTCTCTAGAAGACGAGGCTGATGCACCACTTTGTCTCTCTAGAGGACGGGGCTCACCCCTTACTTTCTTTCTCGAGAAGACAAGGCCAACATCCCCGCTTTCTCTCTCCAGAAGAGGGATTCATGCGCCTTTTTTTCTCCCTAGAGGATGGGTCCCATGCCCCACTTTCTCTCTTGAAGAGGGGGCTCACACACCACACCCAAACCCACTCTCTAACTTGGAGTTCGCTTGCTACATTGGGGGCCCATGCTCCATGCGCCTCTCTAACTTGGGGTTCACTCCCTTCAATTGGAAACCCATGCTCCACACTCTCTATCTAGAAGAGGGAGCCCACATACGCTAAGATAGAGAGAGTCCTTTCTCCCCCATTGAGTTTTGATCAGTGCTGGAAAAATCGAACCGGAATGGTTACCCGGACATGGGGCCGGAAGCGGCTCAACCAGCCAAACCGATAAACTGCCCGATTCAATCGGCCTAACCGAGCAAGTCCCGAGCGATAAAACAAGTGTTAGAAAAATAAAAAAAATACAAAAGAAAATCTAATAAAATATAAAAATATATTTAAAATATGATTAAACAAAGCACATCCAAATTAAGTTGAAAATTAATTACAAAAAATGGATTTTAAAGAATTGATTTGTGCTCAAGATATTTTTGAAATTTTCAAAAAAAGATAGAAAATGTGAAAATAAGTATTAATAGCCAAAACAATTTCCAATCTTTGCCAAAAATGATGAAAATCATTAAAAAAATGCATTACAAACAAAATCCCTTATTTTTTTGAGATTTTACATACACTTTATTTTATTTTTCTTTTTAAAATACGATAAATTTTATTTTATTTTTCTTGTTAAAATACGCAGCAGGTTCACCAAAACTAGCAGAAACCGGAATTGGCCAGTTCCGATTTAACCGGGTGGTTAGAATTTTAACTGCTCAATTTTTCCTACACTGGTTTTGATGCCTTCAGGGCCCAGTCCTCCTAGAAATCTTTTGACGTACCATGGGACCACTGCCCTCTTTTTGGCTGGTACATGACTATGGAAGTCCTTAAAAGACTTAATAATGGTGGAACCATTTTCTGCAAGTATGGTCCCCACCGTGGAGCGTTCTCCGACTTTGACCCTCACAAGACTATATAAAGGAGGGAGTATTTTCTAGCAGCATATTTCTTATGGGCCTCACTCACCAATAAGAGAAGAGATAGAAGAATAAGACACTCATTTAAAAACAACGAGAAAAACAAGGCACATTATCTTATCCAAAAGAGACGTTCTTTTCTCATGGGTCAACTAAAAGACAGAATGTGAGCCAATCACACACCAATTATAAGAGAGGAGGGCCAATGAGGAGACCACATCTCTAAAGACCACATGGGCCCTCCCACTCACCACTGGTATAAGGATGCAGCACATCTTCCTTCTCGTTTCTCTATTTCTCACTCTTCTCCTTCTTCGACCTCTATCTTTCTTCTCTACCTTCTTTTTTGCTTTGTCATCCTTGGGCCTAAACCCTAGGAGAGCTCCTATGCTACGGCCAAGAATCAAGCCTTTTCTCCCTCACATGCATCCTTAGATCCAGTCGAAAATGGCTCAGGAGCAACAAAAATTTACCCCACTCTGAGGGGAGGGGACTTTCCATTTTTATGAAAATAATGAGTTATATCTCTCTGCAATCTACATTTCTTCTAATTATTTCCTCAGACCTCAAAACGTTCTTGCAAAGCATTCAAGAACCTAAAGGACACATATCTTCCTTGGGTAACAGAAATCGACGGCTATAAACCCATTTGACATATAAAAATCTGGTATTATTACACAAGGAATGTGTAAAACCTTAGACTCGAGTGAAGTTCAAATGGAGTCTCAGCGAACACAATATCTATAGTGTTCTAAACCATACTTAACGGGAGCAGAGAATGGTTCTGGGGTTGGGAGCGGGAACGTCGAATCAAAGGGTGTTTGAAGCTACGGCACTTTCAAATCGCACTCCATAGACGGTATCTAGCCCAGAGCTAGATCCCATATATAAACAACTTCAGTCCCAACGCTCATGGGATCTGGATCCCATATTTCAAGGGCCACCTTTCCCACTTATCATGGAATCTCAATCCCAAACACCTAGTGACCGTGATCCATATAAATTGGGTCCTCAATCCATAAATATAAAGGATTGCAGTCCCAATGCTCAGGGAAAGTAGTACCTGGTGCGCAACAAACAGGGTTCCATTTTCCAATTGTGTTAAATGCTTTAATTATTTTGATTATCGATATGGTTTATACATTTTAAAACTCTTGTAGCAATCTAGGTAATTTAATTCTTGATGTTTGGGATCAATACATGATGAGGATGGAGATCCACAAATATAGGGAGGGAAGAGATCGCGATCCCAACATGATAGGGATCAAGATCCACAAATAGAGGGATCATGCACCATGATTGGGGGGGACCCAAGTCCCTGTGAATAAGGAATCGAAATTCTGTGGAAAAGGCATGAGCTCCTTAGAAAAAAAATCTCCTTTGAAAAAAAATGAGTTTCGGTGAAGATCCCAGCTTCGGAGCTTGGGATCTGGATTACGAAGCCGGAACCATGCCCTCTAGGGGCACTCCTGGTAACTATGTTTTATACATTGTACAAAAAATATTAATTAAAGAAAATGAATGCTCATGACATCGGACTTTCTCTATATACCTATGCAACCATATATTCCATACATAATAAACAATTGGATATTCTATATTCATTACAGCTGAATATTAATCATCATTTTATTTACTGCATGACATTTCTATCATCATCATCCGAGCCCTATCCCAACTACTTGGCATCGGCTACATAAACCATGTTCTATCATTCTACTCTATCAAGGACCATACCCATAGTTATGCCATTAATCACCATATTTTTTCTCACTTCTTCCATGCGTGTCTTTTTGGGACTTCCCCTTGTCCTTTTAGAGCCTTTCACTTGAACCAAATCATGCCTCCTAATGAGCACTGTTATAGGTTGACGTTGCACATGATCAAACCACTTAAGTTTACTTTTCCTCATCTAATCGGCTATTGAAGCCAACCCTAAGTTCCCTCGGTTGTATTCATTCCAAATTCAATTCATGCATGTCTTGCCACGCATCCATCTCAACATCCTCATCTCGGCAACACTCATTCTATAGATATGTTGTTTTTTGACCGCCCAACATTCTGTCAATAAAACATTGTTGGCATTGAAACCGTCCTATAGAACTTCCCCTTCAGCTTCATTGGAATGCGACGATCACATAGGGCTCCAAAGCACATATCCACTTTGTCCACGCATCTCTAATTCTATTGGCAAACTGAATAACATTCTTATAGTTCGTCATATTTAACATATAATGCAATGCATAAACATTCATTTTTGCAAACTAGCTTTTATCAGTTATGACGAGAAATCATGAACATAAATACATAGCATACTTCTATAGATCAATAGATAATTATATACAAGGATGAGGTTCCTTCTTCTAGATCTTGGCCTAATGGAGTGTGCCATGTAAGAGTAATGATTAAATGCCTGTGCTATATTTGTAAACAGACCATCATTTACCCCTCGGAAGCAACTTCCATATCAAAGAATATGAGCTATGAGATTTGAGGGTAGTTTACAAAGAAAAATGTATTGTGTATGGACTTTGTCATATTTAACTAAAGGTACTTTTACAGCTCGCTACCTATCCCAATTGAATTAATCAAGCATCCAGAAGGACAGATAGAGAGTACAATATGCAATCCCTCAAGATCATGTGTTCTCACTCTTATAATATTCATTTCTTCAATATATTCATTTCTTATAATATTCATTTCTTCAATATATTCTTAGTTGCCTAACTTGACACCCCGAGAATTAGGATGGTTTTCTAGAATTGAACAAATAACTACCTTGTCTGGGTCATCCAATTGGTCTTAGATGTGTTGGCTATGAAAAGATGAGAACTGCATGAGATGTACACCATCTTAGTGCATTATATAATTGCTGCTCCACACTGTAAACCTGGAATCTATTCGCTCATCACATGTTTATGTCGTTAAATGTTAAAGATAATAAAAAATCCGATTTTGAGAAAGTGATGTCCAATTTTCAATTAGAAAATTGAATCAGAAACTGCTGTCAGAAAAATCTCTTTATTCTTTAATATATTAACAAACACTAACTTCACCAGGAGAGAAGCTTCCTTCCACAATTTTCCTTTCCTTTGATATTCCATTGAAGAAAGCTTTCCTCCATGAGCATGAGTAGTCGATGAATAACCTCCAATTTTTAAGTTGAGAAGTGACTGTTTTCTATATGAAAATTGCATGAGAGTGTTGGACTACTGTTTCTGTTTTAATCTATTAAGTGTACTATGGTAATCAGTTGTCTATTTTGCACATACAAGAGCACATTCACAAAGGATTTTCGGTTTTGTATTGTACCAAATATTTTTCTCTGGTAAGCATTAACAGATATAGGCCATTCTGGCTGCAATAAACATTTTTATTATTAAACTATGGATTTTGTGCAAAATACAACTACCATTCAGTCTTTGAAGACCATAAATAAGTAAAACAAATTTATGGATTAAGCACAAAGTGAACCTAACGGTGAACATAATTCAATGTAAGCAATCAAACAGCCAAATTAACCAATTGATTTTCAAAATGGAAAAGCATATCTGTATGTCCTTCATTATTGGACTCCTACGCATTCCACTGATGTAGAAAAGCCCAACAAGAAACAATATACTCCTCTCTGTCATCTATTCCTAACAAGTCCAATCAATCTAAGATGGAGTCTTTGGAGACTCTTGGGGCGCATTTGTTTGGTGGGACTTTTCGGAAGTGGGAACCAAAAGTCCCACCACGCCATCTCTCCCGTGTTTGACGAAAAATTTTTAGATGTGCGTGGAATGCCACCAATATACGCACATACAAAAAAAAAGGGTTCCATCAGCTTCCATGCCCTACGGTGGAAGCCTGCTCTATGGAAACCAAATCTCCCGCCCTGCTAATATCGCCTCTTCGCAAATAAATCCTCCTTTCCCATGCCACTCCTCTCCCCAAAGATGCCCTCAATGCCACCAAATCCTTAGCAGTAGTATCTCTCTCAGCTATCCTCCGGGTAATCTTCCTTCCCTCTCTCTCTCTCTCTCTCTCTCTCTCTCTCTCTCTCTCTCTCTCTCTCTCTCTCTCTCTCTCTGTGGCTTTCTAGCCACAGCTTGGATTCATCTCACCAAGTTTTGCTTTACTTTTTTCTCTTACAATGTACAAATTTTACCAATCACTACTTTGGATCATCTTTCTTAAAATCCATCGCATTTATACATGAATATGGATCCTTTGTGCTAGTTAGACATGACCTATATATTACGGAATAGACTTACCAGTCAGCAAGAAAACCCTACATGAATCATGGAAGAGTCTCGGTATACTTCGCAAAAAAGACCAATAGCAATTGCATTTGATTGGGAGATGATCACAAGTGTCACTCCTTGCTCTCCATATAGGATACATCGACCAAAAAAGTAAAATTGTTTTTCAGTAGATTATAAGATATAGAGTTCCATGTTCTTGTACACTCCGCAAAAACAATGAGCTCCAAGTTTCTGTGTTGTTGAGAATAGCCATATATATCCAACTGATAATAACCAGAGATCGTAGAAGTCCACAAAACCAAATGTGCCACTCATCTGTGTCAAATAATTTGTGAGCACATTTTTTTGGACAACTAAATTTGGCAAAAAAAGCTGGTGAGAGAGTTGGTTAAGAAAAGATTTTCCATGAAACCAGAGGTTAAATGGCAAAGTTTCTTGACTATTCAATGGTCTTTGTAAATGGTATATGTCGGTAGTGAGATTTAATGGCCTTTTTTGTGGTATTTATGTAGTAGTGAGATTGCGATTTGTTCAGCGTCAATTGCAAATGCTGTCCAGCATTCAATAAAATGCCTGAAAGAGGTGGATTTATGGAATGCTATGCTTTGTGGTATTAAAACATGTGGGTTTACAGAGAAGTAATTTTCATGTGATACCAAATTGAATAATTTCACAATCACTAGTGGAATCAATTGCAAATGCTGTCCAGCATTCAATAAAACCCCTGAAAGAGGTGGTTTTATGGAATGCTATGCTTTTTGGTATTAAAGCAAGTGGGTTTACAGAGAAGTAATTTTCATGCTTTCTCATATTTCTAAGTGATACCAAATTGAATAATTTCACAATCACTAGCAGAATCTGTTACTATATTCATTAAGAACAGCTCTATGGATATTAGTCATGCTGCTATAAAATCTGTACGCCTTCTGAGGGTAAGTAAGACTATCCCCTCATTTTTAGATTTTGTTTTAAATAGGGTTGTTGTAGAAGCATCTTCTAATAAGAGTAGCAAGTGACATATGATAGGGGTGTTGTAGAGGCATCTTCTAACGACAGTAATTAGTGCATACTTCTGTTTTACATGATAGGGTTGTTGAATTTTGCTTTGGTGGTATGGTACACCTTATATATGTTTAGTGTCATATGTTTAACAAGTATGGTACACCTTATTAATGTGTTTGTGTTGTAGAGAAATGGATTCTCATCTTTCAAACACACCCACAACTGCAATCTCGAAAGTAGTAGGACCGTAGGAGGGCTCCTCAATGGTCTTCAACCGAGGAGGACACCTTCATAGACCTTATGCTGAAGGAGGTAAAAAGTAGGAATGGTGGGTTCAAGAAGAACGCACTGAATCGGATGGTTGAAATTATGATGGCCAAGTTCGGCTACTTTTACGATGCTGAAGGGCTTCGGAGTAAGCACATAGTTTTTAGGACTCTATATAGAAACTTCAAGAAACTCATCATTGTGTCAGGCTTTGGGTGGGATGATGAGAGGAAGATGGTGACAACAGAAGCGGACATTTGGGATGACTATATAGTAGTACGTAAATAACTGACCTTCCTATATTATTCTCTTGGTTGTTTAGGTTGAATGAGTAGTTGAATTTAGCTTGGGCATTCCCTTTTAGGACAATGTCTGGGGTAAGAAGTATCGAAACAAGAGTTTGCCAGACATTACTAGGCTGAAACTAACTTTTTGCAACAGGGTCGCTGATGGGGCGCGATCTTCAGGTGGGGGTGATGTTGGAAAAATGTAACTACCCCAACACATGATGTGCCCATGCTTTCTTCCCAAGTGGGCCCAGCTGATGTGGCAGAAGACTCATCATTGAAGCCTAGATGGAACCAATTCCTCCAAGTCCAAAAGGCACCGCTCTCACACTCCAATATCTCAAACTAGGATGCGACAACCCATTACTACTGAGTCAATGGCGGGGGCGATGGGAGTGATGGCCGAGAGCATGAAGGAGTTAGCTAGTACTAAGAAAGAAAATCCATCGACAAGAAAGAAAAATGCATGGAGCATATTGAACAGATGTATGAGCTAGGGGAAATAGATGAAGATGATCTCATAAAGGCCTGTCACCTCTTCCAAAATGCCTCGATAGCTGGAATGTTTTATATTTTGAAACCCAGGTTTAGGAAGAGGTTCTTGAAGGAGGAGCTAGCAAAGTTAGAGTAGGTGCCTATTGGTGATAGTGGTTATGGTGTTTTGAAGATTGTTTTTTTGTTTTTTTTGGTTGCATACAAGGTCTTCTTCTTCTTCTTTTTCCCCTTATTTCATGAGACTTCTTTTTGTAGTTTAGGGTACACAACCTCATCGAAGTTATGTGGTGATGAGTGATAACTTCATACAAACTTTCATTATCTTTCTAGTACTATCATGAGTGTGCTAATGAATGAATGGATACTTCGTATGATACTGAATTTTTTATGTGGATCATGACGTTGGGGACATTCTAGTTCACTCTTGATTTGTTAGGTGGTTTGTGATGTAGCTACTTGTAGTGATATGACTGAATTCATATTTTTTAATGTTTATACTCATATGTGTAAACTTGCTTACATGAGGCCAGAGTGAAGTCGTGTTATGGATCCTTCGCGGCGAAGATTATTTATAATGTCATACGCTGCATACGCCATGTGCTGTGCAGCATATTGGTATGTCACTTCCCAAATGCCGAGGCAACGAGTTCACACCTCCATACAAACGGAGGCGAAGTATGTGGAATATATATTGATTGGTCATCATCGAAAATGCTTTGACATCTTGCGGATGGAAAGGAATGCATTCATTGACCTATGTACTCTCCTAAAAGCGATGTCTCTAATTCAAGATATGAGGCGCTTGACGGTTGAAGAACAAGTGGCTATATTCTTGAGTACTTTGACGCATGACGAGCGCAATAGGGTGATCCAAGATCGCTTCCAACACTCCAGACAAATGATTAGTTTCTTTTTTAATGGAGTTTTAAAGGCGATCTTGGATCTGGGACCAATGGTCCTACAACCTCCAAGCAACGAGACACCCGATCTTAGCTTAAGTGATACACAAAGGTTTTACCCATATTTTAAGGTAAACGGAATCGTCTTTCAAATCATCAAATTATATATGTTTGAATTTTTGTTATTTGGCATGACTCAAATAGGATTGTGTCAAAGCTATTGATGGGACACATACCAGCACGAGTTAATATGCAGATGCAAAGGCACTATCATAACAGGAAAAGTGGCCTCTCTCAGAATGTTATGGCTGCAATTGGGTTCGATATACGGTTCCATTACATTCTTGCTGGATGGGAAGGATATGCATCTGACTCGAGAGTCTTATACGACGCAATTGGCAGGCAAACAAATCGTCTGACAATGCCTGAAGTTAGAATCACTTGGTATCTCCTTTGTATCACAACACAGCTAGTATAAATGTAGTTACATGACATATTTGATGAATATGGAGCAAAAAAATGCTCGTGAATGGAGGATACCCTACTAGGCGTGCTTTCATCGCTTCATATCGTAAAATTCAATATCATTTAAAGGATTTGCTTCTGGTCCACAAGCGCCACAAAATGAGAAAGAGCTATTCAACTCAAGGAATGTAGTTGAAAGAACGTTGGGGCTATGGAAAGCATGATTTCCAATTCTAAGAAATCAAATGCAGTATCCATTGAAAACACAAGTCGGTGTAGTTATCGCAACAAGTATTTTCAATAACTATATAATGATGACAAGAGGAGCCAATGATCCATAGGAGCTTCAATTCAGAATGAGGGATCTCAGAGACAGAAAATGCAGGAAGGTGATAACAATGCAACACTTTCTCAGAGTGCAGATGACCATGACGAGGGTGTGCAATTACGAGATGCAATTGCATCCCAAATGTGGCATGCCTATGTCAATCATTAAAGTCATTCAATTATTTATCATTGTGGTGTCTTCTTATTGTTGATTTATGCCATAAACACTTGTTTTGTGGTGATATGTAACTGCTGTGTTTTTATTTTTTTAGTTGGACTCTTTCCAACTTCCTATTATCAAACACACCCTTGGGGTTATAGATAAATGGGATAACTCTCTACATAACGTAATCGTACAATTTAGACATTACCTCAATGAACATTTAAGAAAGACATCTCGCATATCATATTTGAACAATACAGATGGCCAGTTTTGCTTCGAATGCTTAAAGGGATTTGATGCAATCTCATAAAAGAATGTAAAAGATCACACAATTCACAATGTCAAAATCTTGATAAATAGGAATAATTTTGAAATTCACTTTTGCAATTTCTCTCAACATTTAAAGTTTAATGTGCCATTGCTTGGATATGCTTGTATCTTAGGAATTATTTAGGTTTTAGAGATTTGTCTAACATGAGCGCAGTCATAGGGTAATCTTTGATGGATTAAGATGCATAGAAGGGTCCTCGGCAGAGCAGAATGAAGTAACTCAGTCCATCAACAATCTTAAACATAGATGATCTACAGAAATAATTCATCTTGAAAACAAAAGAGATAGAAAATGAAAAGGAAGAGGTCAGCAAGGATCATGAAAGTCGTATAAAATCACAAAGAAGAAATCAACATAATGGAGATCAAGGAATCTTTATTCATTTGATAAGTAACTGAGATATAACTTTCTGTAGGAAATCAGTGGGGAAGTTCTTTAGAAGGGGCATTCAAGTATTCCACTGTATGACATCAAACATGAACATGTGGGAAACGAGGAAAATGTTGCAGCCACATCATAATAAGCATTAAAGTGAATCAATGACATCAAAGAGTTTAATATTTCCGGCTAACATTTAAGAGATGCATGTGTACTTGGGGCTATTTCAACCAAATTCTTTCATACCACAAAAAAAGGAGAATAGAAATGTAGGTAAAGGGAAACACATAGACCATTTACAGAGAGGCCATTTTACAATCATCACAATCTGTAGCTCATACCGTTTTATTTCTAATTTTCTAGTAAGTAAGTCTTACTCTCTTTAAATTAATCACAGCCATACTTTCCATAGTACCATTTGCAAGTATTTCAAGTACCAAGCTTCCTTTGAGTCTCAGCCATCGCCACACTGGTATCATTTATTAGGCCTCTTAGTCCCCTAAGCCATGAAACCTACTTCTAAAATAGCATAGGCTACACATCAAAGCACTCACTACTATGGCTAGGGACTAGTGCTTTGATGCTTCGCATAGGCTACACATAGACAAGCCACTATTAAGCTTTGCTCGTTGCATCAAATCGCTCCGCAAGGTTAAAAAGTCAATAGCCAAGTCTAGATAGTATTTTCACTTTCACTTTACACATGAACTATGTGAAACAAGTAACACCAACAACTAGGATGTACTCCAAATAACTTCCAAGAGGCTTCAAACAGGTAATTTTCTTTAATTTTTCAACAGCTCTTGCCCATGATGACTTAATGTTCCTAAAAACACCACGAAAACCTGTTAATTGTATCATCTAGCAGTACTTAAGTTTGACCATTTAAATATACGAATTCTATGATGTGCAGTAAGGTGGAAAGCAGGATAATCCAAACATATTTTGTATGTTGTAACTATTTAGAAGATTACAGCCTTGAGGCTTAAGGAGGAATATGACCACCTTTTTGATAACGCAGCTGAGCACTTCGTTAATTCAACTTGATCAAGCAAAGCATTTCCATGCCCAATAACCTAATTTCATATCCATCAATAGATTGAAGCACAAGCACGTTCAGTAAACAGCACCAATGAACACAAAGAAGTTGTATTTAATCCCACATCTCAGCTGCAAGATACTCATTCAGCATCTCCCAATGGAATATTTCGAAATGACCAAAAGAAAGACCAATCATATATCACCACAAAGACTTGAAGCAAGAACATCATGAACATAACCATTACATTATACAGCACATAAATGGGAATTCGAATGTTCCTGATACACCATCAATGGCTCTAGAAATATAACTACGGTATAATATAAACAGGCAAACATATACAAAAATAAGAGAAAATGCAAATGAAAAAATGGGTAGAAATATGCAAGCTGGTTTGGACATTTCCAATGATACAAAGATAATAACAGAGCACAAATTCATTATCTTGCCAAGAAACAAATACCTCTAACTAAAATCAAAGAATTCTCAACGAAGTTAACACATGCCATAGCTCAACAATCCAGTAAAAGGGACAAAACCCAAAGAGAAGGGAGGATATTACTGAAACAAGATATTCAAACACCCAAATAACCCAATTATCAAAGGATAAAAATATAAAAAACGCACAAAAGCAACAACCCAACATAAACAATCCAATAAAGAATCAAATTTCCACTTCAATATCTCAAGTTTTCTACAAATAAAGGGCGGTGAGAGAAACCCATCAATAAATAAATAGAATAAATCATTTAGAGTGACTACTATATGCCAGTAAAAATCAAATAAGCAGCTAAAATTGAAAGTAGGTGGAACACTGAACCTGGAAGAGCAAATCACTAGATATTGGGAAGTCCTTCTTGGCATGAATGCACAGGGCTTTGCCATCCGAGCCATACCTAAGAGAAGTATCCATTGAAAATTTATGCGGGAGGTAACTTTCTCTCTCCCCTTTTCAATTTTTAGAGAAAGAAAGTGAAGAAGCGGGCTCTTTTCTAAGTTTCAGAGAGGAAAAGAGAAAATGCAGGCGCCACCTCAAGAATCGGTATTAAATTGATACGAAAAAGTATGGGAAATAACGAAAAGTATTTGGTGCGTCGGCCGACTCACACTTTTTGTGTGGTCTCCCTATAGAATATAGGTCAAGGATGCATTTTCGATCCTATATTTTAGAGTTCAATATTCTCAACCATAATCTAAAATGTTTCTTTTTAGGGTACGGTTGGTATTTAGCCTAATCTCTAAACGATCAAATAAGAGTCCACCCTTAAATGGTGCTTAGAAATGTGGTTTCAATATTGGAAATCTTTGTGTTAGCCTTAAAATATATTTTCATATTTAAAATTTAAAGCTTAAAAAATAGTGTAGATCATATCTATGAAAACTTAAAAATCTTGAAAATTGGCCGTGCAAAAATGAGTTACAAAATATACTATTTTCAAAACTTGAAATCTTTTTTTTTATCATGTACATGCATCTTAGATGTCGAGATGGTCAATTTGAAGATATTTAAGATAAGCTCAAATTTGATTGTTTAAAGCCTCGGCTCTATGTAAACTTTTTCCTTCTTTTTCAAAATCAATTTTTTAATTCTTTTATTCCCCGTCTGTTTTGACGTGAAATTTTTTTGACATCCAGTGGACATTGGATAGACAAGGGTCCCGCACTGTAATAGGTGAATCGACTCACCAAAACCGTGTCCGAGAAATAATCCACAAACCATATGAGTCGCCAATAGTATGGTCGTAAGATACTACTCCATCTCTTTGATAGGTTTGAACCAATTTGGCGCATGATCCTCATTATAATTTCTTTTTTTTTGTTTTCTTTGGGCCCTAGTAGTACCAACGAGCCATTTGATGAAATCTCTAACTTCATTATTACCAAATATTAATGGCCCAAATCCTATTGATTTATCTTTTCTTTTTCTTTTTTTCTAGTAAATCAGCTGGTAAAGGTCAATACCCATTTCATTAATTAATTGAAAGATATTACAAAAGATACTCCCTTAGAAAGGGAATACTGAAAACATGAGATATCAAGAAAAGGGTGTGGTTTGTGTAAGGTTGCAACATTAAACAAAGTGAGGCTCACCTCCAAATTTTATTATAAGATGTAATTTTGGTGTCAAGAACTCATAGGATGGTCGGAGAATCCATTTCCATCACTAATTATAAAATTTTAAAATCTTAAAATGGTTCAAATTAAGTAGATATATAAGTACATGAAAATCTTGAAAATAAACTGTCCAAATAATGTGTTGCAAGATGTACTATTTTTTGAAGTGATTTTTTTTTTTTATTGTTTCCATACATTTCGATGTCAGGACGATAAATTATAGGGTTTTTCAATATCAAAACAATATTTTTTTAATGGATTTTTTAGGTGTACTTTAATTCTCCATTTTAAAGTTGCAACCTTATAAAAATTTTCCATTAAGAAATAACCAAAAAAATCTGGAGGGCAAGAACGCCAAATTATAACCTCTGATCATCTCGTGCACATCCTAAAGATGCTGCACACAGTTATGAAGGAAGTGTGTCAAAACGTTGAGGGGAGCATTTAGTACCAGACAAGTGCATGAATGGTTTTAGGATTAAGAGAGAAGATTGAGAAGACTATAGTGGTGGGTATTGCTCGTTCAGGTTAGAGTGGGGGATGGTTAGCTTTGAACTGCATTCCTAGAAAGCTAAGTATCTTTCGACTGGGGGATGGTTTAACTTTCATTAAGTCCACTTTATCTAACCTGCACATTTACCTTATGTCTTAATTGGTTATGCTGGATGACATTGAGAGGAAGTTGGGAAGGTTAATGAAGGATTTTCTTTGGGGTGATGATGAGAATGCGATAAAATATCATTCCGTCTGTTGGGATAGAGTTTATATACCAAAGAAAAAAGGTGGCCTAGGAATACAAAAGTTAAAATTAATGACTGTGGTTCTCTTGACTAAATGGTGGAGAAGTATACAGGGGGAAGACCGATAGTGGATAGAATCATGAAAGTGTTGTTTGCAAAATACATGAGTGACAATGAATGGTTATTAATGGGAGATGGAAAAAGGGAAAGATATAGCTTTACTTTGTGGAAAGAGATTTGGCATTGTTAATTTTTTTTTTTTTGTGAGGAATTTAAGGTGGATGATAGGTAGGGTGTTATGACAAGATTCTGGTAAACATAAATTGCTGGGTAATGCACCTTTGAAAGTACAGTTTTCTGATTCGTATTGTCAATAGGTGATGGACATTATTTCGGGAAGGCGTTTTGAAGCTAATTGGAAAATTTTATGTGGACACAATAGAGTTCCAGATTTAGTCCTTGCACAAATTGCTTCCTTATTGCAGGAGTTGAAGATGGTTTTTATTACCACCAAAGTCGAGGATAAAGCTATTTGGGAGATTGAAAATGAATGGTATTTTTTTTTGTGCATGATGTTGTTTTATGATAGATTTAGATGGACTAAATCTAGGAGAACCAAGATCGGGAAGGGGCATATACTTCACAAGATTCAGATCTTTTTTGTGGCTAGTGACTCAGGGAAAGGTGTTCAACATTGATCAATTATAGAAAAAAGGGAGAACAATGGTGAATATTTGCATGTTATGCAAGGATGATGAAGAAAATAGAGGTCACTTATTTTTAGCATGACCGTGTACTCAATAAATTTGGTATTGCGCTATTGGAAAAATGGGAATTTTTATAAACATGCCAAGATGCTCTCAAATGTTATGCAGTATGCACCATCTGAATCTTCCAAATTTCACTAGAACTCGCAAAATTATTGGGAAATTTACAGAACTGCAATTATTTGAGAAATTTGGAAAAGAGAGAAATAGAAGGGTCTTTGTTTGTTGAATATAGAAGACATTAAGAGGTTTGGAATTTCTTGGTAAACAAGAATTGCTCAGGTATTCAAAAGTGGATCTTGTTTGTAATATGGGCATTGTTATCAAGACGAGCATCGTTAAGAGAAGAGCTCTTTATGGATAGGAGCCTCTGATCAGTGCTTTTCAGCTTAACTTTGATGAAAGCTCACCGGGTAATTAAGGGTCTGCAAGCATAGGAGGCTTAATTAGGGATTAGGGATCGTGGGGTAATACCATTTGGACACACTTGGGAGCATGTGTTATATGAAGCCGAATTATATTAAAAGACTCGAAACTTTTTGTTGGACTGATCTTGAAAATGCTATAATGGTGGAATAAGACTCTCAAATTCTAAGAACAAAAAAAATTCTTTGGCTTCAGTTTATGGATTATGGGGTAGAGAAGCAAACCACGAGGCAGATTAGTTGGGAGGCATTTGTTGATTAGGAAACTCGAGGAAAAGTCCCCGACCTTGTATCTCTTATTGGTTTGTTCAGAATCAATTGGTGGTAAATGGGGTGGCTTATCCGTTTGATTAGGGGAAAATGGGGAATCCAGGACTTGTTAGAAAAGAAAAATGAAAATACGTCCTTGATTCCCTCTCTAACTCCTCCCTTTCGCTTCTCCTTATTCTCTCCCCACCAAGCCCGCTCTCAATCTCTTCCCACTTGCTCTCATCTCTCTTTCACTTTGATCTGAACCAACAGTTAAGAATTGCTCATGTCACAATGCCGTGCCAAAACATTGTTTGATTTTTTATTTTTTTCTATAAAACCTTTTCTGCTGAAATTTGGGGGGTCACATCAAAAAAATTTTAAAAAATTGTTATGAAAATAAATAACCAAAATGCCACTCACATGAATTTTTTTTTTTTTTTTTAGTTGTGTCCCTTGTCAGATGTATACATACCCCAAATTCCGTTACAAAATGATTTATAGAATAAAATTAAAAACAAGAAACTAAGTCATCGAAATAGACCTGACACTCAAGAACCAACTTGTGACATTGTGACTCAAGCTATCCTAGCCCTCTATTCAAATCTGATGGATGAGATCCCCGGTCAAATACACTACATATTTGGCTGTGGTCGCATGAAAAGCTTCCCCACTTCTTCTTTTTTTGATAATTTTAATTTTTTTTTTTTTTTGAGAATAGCTTCCCCACTTTTTTTCATTTTTTTTTTTTTCTTCTATAAGCCTAGTAAGCCCATCCCAATGCGGACCAGGCCAGGGACTTTTTAGCTTGGTCTGGCCTGGGCATGCCAATAGAGACCAAGGCCGGCCCAGCCCGTTGCTGGCCCCGTGGGATGTCTTCATTATTTTCCCTCTAGTTTCTTTCCTTTATGCATTAAAATTTTCACCAAGTATTACTAGATTTTCTAAAGATTACCTCAAAGTTCTGACCATATTATCAGAAAATTTCAGCAAATGTTTGGAGATAGCGAAGTTTAGAAAGATCTGTTGAGCCTCACCATCTGCGAAAATTTTCAAGAACTTCCCTTAAGTTTGGAGAAAATAAAAGAAATCTCATTTGGAGTCCCCATGCGATCCACTCAAAACTAAATCAAGTTCAGATATAGTGCTGACAAATAATGAAATGTAATATTGCACAATTCATAGCACAAACAATCCTCTACTGGCAGCCCAAACCAGCAAATCAAACTTGCACACTGGAGAATTTTGCAAATGAAATGTCATTTGCACATATACTATAGAAAGCAAACATCATTTGCAGTAACAGTTTTTACAAACCAGTAGATAACTAATGGAAGAGCTTGAAGTAGAGAATCAAAAGGACAACTAGGACAAGAACTGCAATTATGGAGCCAATGATCCATTTGTTCCTGCTCATTCTCCTTGACATGGCAGTAAGAATTTTCCTGCTCTTCCCAATATTATCATCCACACCATGAAGCTGCAGCCATTTTAAAAGAAAAGTGGGCAAAAGATAAATAAGAAAAAGGCACCAATTTCCTCTAAGCAAACCATTAAATGCTATAATTTTTTTTTTCTTTATAACGGGTTATCATACAAACTCATTTCAAATAGACGATTTGTTTAAAATGCTAGGTTGGGTGGATCATCTGTTCGATTATTGACATAGATGGCACGAACCAGATCTCAATTATAGTATTGCAATGATACACTATAATCTCAATCGTAGTCTTATCTTGCCTAGACAAAAAAACAAGAGAGTATAACTTGAGGTCTACAGCTATGTCGACTGGGATTTTGTGCTTTATTTTCTATACCATATGAGAATAAATAGTGACGGTTTTGAGTTGACCGGATATAAGTCCATTATAAGACTGCTTCCTTATTAAGATTAGCTGATGTCGAAAAGGTATAACTGCAAGTTAGCGAGACTGGAGACTTGATATTTTACTTCTTTTTTTCGTTTTTTTTGGGAAATTTATCACAATGCCTATTGAGAGAAACTATTTATCATTTTACTCATATAGTTTGATTTAATTTCAAAATGCCCATCAAAATACACATTATCATGAGTTAGAATAGTTGCAAATGTGTAAAATGTCAATTAGTGCATCTCTAATGGGTATTTTGATAAATTCTGCCCCCTGCCCCCCCTTCCTCCTCTCAAAAAAAAAAAAAGTGACTTGAGACTTGAAACTTACGTTGACAATTATTCTCAAGCATATGCTGCAAAAATTTCCCCAAAAGAATACACAGATTTAGGGTTTCCATTAAAAAAAGGTTACTAGGAAACTCAATGACATAATTCACCCCAAACAAGAAGACATATACGATGAAAAGAAACTAAAAATAACAAATAAAAAGGCTTACCGTGTTGTGGGCATGCAATAGAGACTGGCGTTGTTGATGCAAATCTTGAAGAATAGAGACACCAAGCTCCTCAGTCTCAAGCATGGTTCTTCTACTCTCTTTGACTCTCTCACTAGATTGACTCAATCTCTCAGTAGACATTAACAACCTCGCTCTTTGATCTGCCGATACCTGCAATATTTGGAAGAACCATGACTACAGATTTATAGAGATGGACGAGAAAGACTAGCTATGAGTCTGTGGCCATGTTCTGGATGTATTGTTTCATAAAACAGTTACGAGCTAAGATCAACATTTATTTCTATGTAAGGAAGAAACAACAATCACCATACGATCTCACAGAGAGTTTATTGTCAGCAAGTATCAGTATGAAAGATTTGCTCACTAAAATTTAAGATAATGCATCAAAGCGCACAGCAAAGGAGCAAGGAGCTATCTAATTTACTTTATAAACTAGTGGTTCACATTAAATCTCTTACTCCTTATATCAAATACAATATAAATGCCATATGTGCTGCTTCTAATCCTATCGGACTAGTACTTTATTGTGATCATTAGAGCAGTTGTAGATGTGCATACTAAGTCTTCAACTGCATATGGCTGCTTAGTAAACAAATTGTGATGCTTTGAGTATCAATGGTGCAAGTTAGAGGGAGGAAAATAGGGAGATATACATGTCCATAGTAGATGGGTGGGACGCAGAGACATTCTTCTAGTTTCCAGTTTTTCTCACAATTTTCTGTCAATAGGGTATCTGATTATTTCAACCATGATTGTACTTTGGACATTCTTACTTGAATATACATGCAATACTTCCCAGTTTGTGTTAACGAACACTTACTTTTTCTCAAGGAGTGCATCTGATTTAATGAAAGACATCTCGTGTCATAACAATTTCAGTTCATTTAGCAAAAACAAACTTTTCGCTTGACACAAAAGAAACCATTTTTATTTGGTTAAGTTATTTGAGAAATTCAACTACAAGTCTTGCACTTCTGATGGACCGCTCATAACAAAAACTAAGTCAAGTAAAAGTACTGCAATTTTACCATCAGCGTATCTGCCATTCCCGACTCCAACAACTCATCTCTTGCAGCCTGACCCGCATTGGTTGATGAAATCCTTTTAACTTCACTTTTCAAATTGTTTAAATCGGATTTATACTCCCTTAACTTTGCAAGAAGTATGGTCTTCACACCTGGCTGCAAACTTCTAGCCTCAAGATCCATCTTCCGAATCTGAAAACAATTGAGCAAAAACCAAACATTGTTATATATTTACATTCTCTTTACAAAAATAAATACAAGAGATTTCTAATTACACATACCAATGCCTCAGATTCATCTAGCCCAGTTTTTATTTCAGAAATTCTCTGCTTCTTTTGTTCTGCAAAAATTGAAAGAAATGATAGAACTGCAAAATCATCCCACAAGTCCCTCAACATAGATAAACTTTGGAGATTGCATTGTATAAAATAGACAGAGCTATGTCAAATCATTTCATGGTCCATGAGTCAAAGTCTTAAACAATCTACAGAATCCAAGAGTAACATATATCCAGTTCAGGTAAAGTCTATAATAGGCAATGGGTGCTTAGGGTAGTTCAGATCATTAGGAGCAAATACAAGTAGCCAAAGCTAAAAAAACAGCAGTTTGATGTAGAAAGTCAAGGTATATAATTTTCTAAATAAGGGAGCAAATGCTGTCAACTTGAATGAGCCTTAACTTCTAACTCCTAATGATCAAGCTGAATCTACAAATGCATACCATGTTTTTGATGGGGAAAATTTCATTGTAAACAAAATGAGATTTCTTAAACTGAAATATATCTATATGCACCAAGATATGAAATTTTCTCTTAATTTCTAACTCCTAACCACAAATAGGTGAACTGCATCCATAAATGCACAGTACGCGTTTTAATGGTAACATTTCATTGTGCACAAATTGCACTTCTAAATGGAAGAATATATCTCTATAAACAACAAGCATGGGAAATTCTCTCTAAGTGTGTAGCAAGGCAATGATTTACAGGTACACATAAAATATTCAAATACAATAGCATAATGACATTTCCACATTTATCCTTCATCCATATTTTGCGTTTTTAATGTCAAAATGTAACTGTTGCCTGGTGTGATTTCTACATAACCAAAGTAAAAAGAAGCTTAAGGGCATGTTAAGATGGCGTATATACATATGCCAGGCCCAAATAGTTAGGTCTTTGATGTGGTGCTGATATTCACAACATGTTGGCCACATTTAGAAGGTAATCGCCACTTCTAGGCAACAAGATCACAACTAAAAAACATGGTGTTTTGCCCTTATGCCGAGGGGTTTGGTCCGGTAAGTTGGATGCTAATCTACAGTAGGAAGAAAAAGAGCATACAAATTTTTCTTCAAACAATGCCCCTTGTATTGGTATATGCCCCTAGTATTCTTCCATGCAAACAACGAATCCAATTGATAATAACCATCACAGATATAGGGTTTGTTAGCATGCATGCGGGACCAGGGTTTGACACTGTTCAGCAGCATTTTAGGTGACGGATAATTCGTGTTTAAGTGATTCCTTTGGATGTCACTTTAGAACCCCAACTATGTTTCAGCACTCTCAAAAAAATAAATAAATAAATAAAAGGGTCCTCAGGAGCTAGATGAAAACCGAAAATAACGGTTTTCATCTCACTAACAAAAGCATTGGCCAAAATGTAAATTGCATCCAACCTAGGCAACAAGCTCTTCTCCAAACTAGATTTCCTATCTTTCTCTTTCTTCAAAATGAATTCAATTGTTATCTGCAAGAGAAGCAGCCCATCTGGCTAAAAAGAACGCAATTGTTGGAACCTGGTTATTTCAGCTCAGCCAGATGTGGGTCCAGGAATTTGCACTACAGATCTAAGATAATTTTGGAAATTAGCAACAGATAAAACAAACTCATCGGCACTACAACAAGTCATTTTAGGTGAATCAATGTGGCACAACCACTTCACTCGTGACTTAAACAATGCTAGGAAAATGTAATTTCCGATCAGCCAGTTTATAAGAGAAATAAGCAACATAGAGGGTAAAAGGTGTGCAAAATTTAACCAAAAACCAATTAGAAGGCCAGTGTTCATTCTAATCAAAATGAGTATATGGCTATATGCTGATTGCAGAAAGGGATAATCCTGACCTCCATCAAGATGAACAGCAGATGTGCACTTTCTTGAGAGATTTGCAGAAAGCTCACAGTATTGGCGCTCATATCCTTCAAATACCTCGCTCATTGTGGATTGCAAAAAAGCCTAGCTCTCCCGTATACTGCAAAAAAGCAGTTAAAATAAAAGACAACTAAATGATGCTGATATCCATTGACAAAACGTATACAATGTATCATATACTCTTACATATAATATTTTGAGGCAACTATCGCTTACTGGACAGGGATAAAATACATCCGAAGAAGAGCCGGACAGTATTGAAGATAGTGTGTCATAGCATCAACAATAAATGAAATAGAGAGGGTACCGGAGAGTTTTGTTAACAAGAGAAATATTGGACAAGTCCTCAACTTTAAATTACAAAGAAACACAAAAGAGTCAATCAATAAGTTAATACAGGATATAGAAGCACACTTCATCGGCAACAGATTCAATGCCTTCAAATCAATACACCCATGGCTTACATCCTGATATAAAACAATTTTTTTCTTTCTAGGTCCATATGAACTTCGAATCTTTTTAAAATGTTCGCTCCATAAACGACATAGGCTGGGTATACAAGATTCAAGAAAGGTGGAGACAGTACAGATAGATTCTCACAAAAGAAAGGGCACTTACTAATAAATAGCCAAATGCAGCACGAGTGGCTTCCCAAAACATTTTTTGAAGAAAAAAATTGTAGGCTTCCCTAAACTTTAATGGCTCTTTCTATAGTATGTCACACAAAAGCAAGAGTGGATCCAATATTATTTGAATGAATTGCAAGACCAGAGTACAATATATAGTTAACCAAAAATTAAGAAACCCACCTTCCAATTCAATTTGGGAAATTGTTGAAGATCAACAAATCCAAAATATTGATGGATTTAGACAACAAAGTAAAAGTAAAAAAGTTCGCCATAAGGGATAAAAAATTCCATCACACTTCAACCAGAATCTTTAGCCCTAATAGAGGTCTGTACCCATCTCACCACTGAATTAAAAGGGCAAAAAAAAAGCCCAAAATTGCCCCTCCATTACCTTAAATCTATGAAACTACTCAATTCATCACAGTCAGCAAGAAATAAGATTGAAATCTATCAATCAAATTTAACTCCCTAAAAAAAATAAAATCTGAACACAATTTTCCAGGAATAAAACCCATTTCAGTCACTCAACAGATACAATTTCTCATATACAAATTGGATACGAATCGATAGAGAAAAAAAAAAAACTAAGGCTCTTTAAGCGCGTTACCCAAAATAATCACTTGTTGTTTGTTGATTTCTTCAACAATCACCGACTAGAGAGAGAACACCAGTGCAAGGAGGGGATCGTAGGGGGAAATTTATGTTCTCAAAAGACCGGGGACATCAAGACAGGAGTGCGATGAATACATGGGGTCGCAGGCATTTTTGTTTTTATTTTTTAAAAGAAAAGTAGGAAGAGAAAATGACATAAACACCCATGCCTTTCCTTTGATTGACAAAATATGACTATATTTTGTCATATGACAAGAAAGCCCTTGTGCTTTCCTCAATTGACACAAATTATAAAGCAAAATTGTTTCACGCCCCGCCCGCGTTTCTACATGTGGTTCAAAAAAGTGTAAAAACATCCAATTTTGAAGAGGATGCAAGTAGGTGTTTCATCTATAAATAATGAAAACTAACGATCTACATATATTTTTATTAGAGTTAATATTTTTATTTTTAAAATTTATTTATTTTTTTCATATTCATAATTTTCGTGTTAGAGATTATATATTTTTAAAAATTAAATCTTAAAAATAGATTTATTAAGAGGCCCCCATTTCTATACATGCAGCATGCAGCCTTGGCCACATAGAAACCGGGTCCATTTATAAAACTAGTAACATGTCACACATTTTGCTTGAGGGAATGCTTACTCCATAACTAGATGTTTGTGGCCAAAATCTGTGAACCAAATGGATGAGACCTTTTCTTCATTCCTAAAACAAAATCAATAAAAATGAAAATAATGGAGATGGAGATGGAGATGGAGGTTCCGTCAAATTATGGTCTCGACAAAACCAACCTCTCGTAGAGCATATTTTCTATAGACTGGCGGCCGCTCCTGCTAGGATTCACCAAAACTAAGGAAAGACTAATTTCTAACTATGGTGGGCTTTAATTTGATTGTTTAGAGTCTCGGCTCTATATAAATATTTCCATTAACTATAGGTTTAAATATGATTTCAGTTGAAACTTCAAATGAAAGAGAAAACAAATTGAAACTAAAAGAGCACTTGACTTACTCAAGCTGGGCCCATGGGCTCAGGACCCAAAGTTGGGCCCTGGATTAGTGGTCGACCGAAGTTGAGGTTTAAGCTTGAATGTCTTGAAATGGGTTGAATAGTTGTTATGGCTTAGGATATTTGAAAGTCTGGCAATCTTATCCTATTCACCTTGGCCTCACCGTAGACCAGATGATCCTTGGGATCTCATGATATTTGAAATCTAGAAAGGTGGATTTAGAGTTTCAGGATCCACGTGATCTAATAGTTCTTCATTTTAGAGCTTTGGGCTAGGTTTAGGCATTTGGGGTTTTGAGGATAAGGGTGGTGCAGTTTGTATAGAGTTGAGGTTCTAAACAATCAAAGTGAGGCACACCTTCAAATAGTATCTAGAAATGTGGTTTCAATACCGAGAATTTTTGTGATAGCTTTAAAATATATTTTTATATTTAATTATAAAATTTAAAGTTTAAAACATTGTGTAGATCGAGCAGATCTATGAAAACTTGAAAATCTGGAAAATTGACTGGCTGTTCAAAAATACATTACAAGATGCATTGTTTTCAAAACTTGAAATCCATTTTTTCTCATCTCCATGCATCTTGATGTTGAGATGATCAATTTGAGGATATTTGGGCATCAAATCAACCTCTTTTAGTGAAATTTTTAATGTGGGCTCCAATTTGATTGTTTAGAGCCTCGGCTCTATATAAACTTTTTTTCTTAAAAAACTGTCAAGTTGGCACGGAATCGCTCCGTCTGATCTTGGAATCGGTCAACCCGCTGCGGTTTTGTGTATATAAAAGAAATCTACTGAGTCTAAAGGGAACTGACGATTCTGCACAGTAAAACAACGATTATTTATAGTAAAACGGCAATCCGGACCCTGAATTACCAATATGGATTGCGTTTTTGCCAGTTCACTTGTTTTTTCATGTATTTTTTTACCGGTTCACTATTGTTTCTGTATAATAAAATGGCAATCTGGATTGCTAATTCACCGATCGGGACCAGTTTTTGAGGTGCTAGTTCCGGAACGTTGATCCATTTTTTAAAGGGTGTGGTTTCCATAAGGTTGCAACCTTAAACAATCCAATTAAGGCGTACATTTAAATTTGATCATAACATATAATTTTGATGTAAAATATTCTTAGGATTATCTCAAAATCTATTTTCATATCTAATTATAAAATTTTAAACTCCAAAAATGGTTGAAATCAATTAGATCTATAAAAAAGACGAAACTTTTGAAAATGGACGGTCTAGATAATGTATTGTAAGATGCATTATTTATGGGACTCAAAATCCCTTTTTATTTCATAATCATACATCTCGATATCAAGATTATCAATTATAGGGTTTTTCAACATTTTAACAACCTTTTCCGATGGATTTTTGATGTGTATCCGTAGTTCTACATTTTAAGGTTGCAACCTTATATAAACTTTTTCCTTTTTTTAAATCACTAGTCTAAAGGGTAAGGGTGGTTTGAATGCTAAAAAAATTGTAACCTGAACACAGCAAATACGAGGGTTTAACGGCAAGCTTTGCGTCATTAATAGTGGCAAGCCGAAAAGACGTGGTATCTCAGCACCTGTGTTGCTATCAGGAGGCATTGTGAGTAAGTTTTTTTAGTATTGACTAGGGGTTTGAGATGTTTAATGGGCGTTTTAATGCAAAATTTTACTCTGTTTACTAATTTTTAAGCGGTCATTTTTTGGGTTGGGTCATTAAAGAGAGTTTAAGGTGTGATTAAGGGTCTAATGTTGATGAGAGGTATCCTAATCTAAGATTTAAGCAGTTTTGGAAGTCATATTTTGTAAGGTTCTTAGCCGAATTTAGAGAGTCTCTCTTAGTGGTTAAGCCTATTTTGTAAGGTTCTTAGCCGAATTTAGAGAGTTTTCCTAAGAGATTAGGCTAATTTGGAAGGTTTAATTTTAAGTTTAGTTAATTATGTTTGCCGAACAGTTATGGCTTCTATGGTATTCTAAGTTTGCTTATTAGGGATGAATGATGCATGGGATTATCTGATTCGATCTTGAAGATATTTTTAGGGAGGCTTCACTACATGGGCTCAACTCTATTCAAACATGATCGAATCAAACCAACCCCAACTCCTATTCATTTTTTTAAAACCGATTTTTGAGCCAGATCGTTTTGAAAATAATGGAGAAATTCAAAAGACATCAAACGACATACTAATGACATGATACAATTTTAAAAAGAAAATTAAGGTTTTATAAAGCTGACATAAAGCAGTAAATATAGCACTAAACCTTGATTTTGAAATTGAAATCCAGACAAGCCTTGATATGGATTTTTTATGTTGAAATTGGAAGACAGAATTAAACTTGAAATTCAAGTAGATCGGGACTTTGAAGACTGCGAATCTAAAGGTGACTATGGAACTTGAAACTGCAATTAAAGCTTGAAATTCAATTTGACAGAAGATGAAAAAAATGAAATGAAGCAAAAATTTACAAAGATCTTGAAGAAATTTTAAATTGTAGAATAGAGGAGTTTTAGATGATGTTAAACTGCCCTCCTTTGCACTCACCCATGGGGTTTCCAAAATAGCAATTAAACCATTTATGGAATCATGTGCAGCGCCTGAACGAGACGTTGACATTTCGCTTGTTAGGAATGTGTTTTGTGTCAATTGGTCCAAACAATCGACAAATTTTTTTTTAAAGTTTTGTCTTGACTGTTTGGAAGAGGATTTCAAAGTTGAAAAGCTTGTAAATTGACCGATTCTAAAATCCACTCTTTTCTTCAATTGGCTATGTTTTTTCTGCAAATTGCGCCTTCTCTCGTTGGCGAATTGAATGCTTTCAAGTGGATTATATGGGATTTGAAGGACACGGTGGTCACTATCACCTTGTTTTGGCCGGTCCACTCTATTGGATGTTCCAAATGAATGAGAGAGAGAGCAATTTGTTTATTAAATAACGGTCAAGAGTTGAGACACCTTTGATTAGTAAAGAAAATTTTTTAGACAAATCCTATTTTATTTATATATATAATGAGACCGTTTATCTTTAGTACATGGTGGTCACAATTAATCTTAAACATTAAATGTAAAATTGGGTAGATGTATTTATTTTATTTACCAAAGCTCTCAAAACTGGGACTTTGAGGGTAAAATAGAAAATATATAAAACTATTTTTAAAATTTGAAAATAAAATAACATTTTTTATAAATTTTCCATTTGTAAATTACAGTCAACAATTCTTTGGGGAGATAATTTGAAAGAGAATTGCAACACTTTGGTAATGAGAGAGGGCTTTGGCGAGAGTTGCAGGGCTGAGAAACAGTGCTAACGAGGTTGCAAGGCATTGGTAAAGTGGGAGAGAGAGAAAGAGAGAGAGCTCAGTGAAAGTTGCATGGCTTCAAAAAAAAGAAGAAAGTATTCATTTAAAGTTGCAACATCCAAAATCCAGTAAAAAATAGTGTTTTGAAGTTGGAAAAACTTCCGAATGATCATATAGACCTTAAGATGTATAAATATAAAGAAAAAAATATTTTAAGAAAGAAAGTTACAGGGTTTGATGATGAGAGAGAGTTATGGAGCTTTAATGATGAGAGACAATCTAAACATTTTGGTTATGAGGGGGCTCTGCAGGGCTTCCGTGATGTCAGAAACCGTGCTATTGAGAGTTGCGAGGCATTGGTGATAAGAGAGAGAGAAAGAGAGAGCTCTTGTTACAGTTTCACGGCTTCAGCGAAAAGAAAAAAGGTTATACTAACTCTATACTATAGAATTATGGTGCACCTAAAAAATTTAGTAGAAAAAAGTGTTCCCAAGCTAGAAAAATTTATAATTAATCATCAGGACCTCAAGGTGGATGGATAAAAATAAAAATAAATATAGATAAAACGTATCTTGTAACAAGTTATCCAAATTAGTATAGATATATAGTCAAATACCTGCCTCGAAGTCCTGTCAGTTGAGTGTCGTCAAATCCCAGATCCCTACTGTCTCCAACGAGTGGAAGACAACATACCTTTCAGCCTCAAAAGAGCTCGAATACCTATCATACTTGGGTGGGGCTCCTTAGTATTCTTACCTAGGCTGTTTTTTCCTCTAACCAAAAACTCTTAACCTCTCACGAGCAGAGGTTAGAATTGGTGAATCCCAAACTACTTAATGAATTGGAACACAGCTCAAAAACCTAGAAAGAAATTCTAGTCATGCACTTGGACGACGTTTCTTTTGTTGTACACCCCCTATCCCAGTCTCAATCTGACCTGTCATCAGTCTCAGTAAATGATGTAGCTAGGTCTAGTAAGGATATACCGACCATCGTAGTTAAGGAGAGCTGCCTAATGTCTTGCCTGAGCAACATATTCCTCCACCAGGAAGAATAGACTAATTTCAAGACTTTCAAATGTTTATAAATCTGCTTAATTTGATTTATTTTGAAATTTCTAACACCAAACTTACTTCCTCCAGCAAAATTTAGCGCTATGCCTTAGTTGTATGGTATAATATAAAGCAAACACCTTATAATACAAATCTCACCAACAAAAAACAACGCAACTTTTTTGAAATAAAAAAGGGAAAATATCCTATTATCCCCTATTTTTAACTTCTATATCTCATCGTACTCAATAATTGAAAATTTTACTTATAAACAAAAAGACTCTATCTTTTCTATCTTCCAACCCCCTAAATCTTTTTGATTATATATTATTGACCTCAACAACTTATGAAATGATTCTATCTCTCTTTCAAAACCTCCATCTCTCTCTCTCACATCATCGTCTCTCTCTCTCTCAAAACTCCATCTCTCTTTAAAACCCAAACTCTATCTCTCTCTCTCTCTCACACACATCATCGTCTCTCTTTCAAAATTTCATCTCTTTAAAACTCAAAGTCCATCTCTCTTTCACATCATCGTCTCTCTCTCAAAACTCCATCTCTCTCCTTAAAACCCAAACTCAATCTCTCTTTCTTTAAAACTCCATCTTTCTCTCACATATAAGAAGGTGTACTCATGTTCGAGCTCAAGCTAAACCCTTTGACTGGTAAACTCACTGAGAAGTGAAGAGAGAGAGAGAGATGAAATTCGAATAAGATGTTATTTTAATATTTGTTTGGGTAAAAAATTTATGATCAAAAAGGTCCAAAAAATTGTAAGATGGAAAAGATAGAGACCTTTTATTTAAAGTAATATTTTAATTCTTGAATCTCGTGAAATATGGAAGTTAAAGATAGAAAATAAAAAGATATTTTTTTAATAAAAAAAAACTTAGGTGATGAGAGACAATGAGGGAGTGTTTGTGAGGTAGAAGCCAGCATCAAAAGTAATGCACGTGGCAATCAACCAAGTTAAACCCTAAGTTAAACCCTATCGAGAATGTAGACCAATATTGCAGTTGGAAACCCAAAGTGAGGGAATAGCATAGGCCTTGGGCTCAAGATTATCGAGGCCATTGCACCTTTCATTTGTCGATAAAACATCAACAATGCATTGATTTGCAAATAAACGTGTTAAATGGTGCACAAGAAAACAAGCTCAAAATAAACCACTCCCAAGTTCTAAATCTATTTGTTTCTGAATTGTTGTCAAGATTATTAACTAAATCTTAAAGGAATGTCTTTGTTATAGTTATGAAGGCCGGACAAAGTGATTTAACTGATAGAACGACCAACCGACACCTTGACCAGTCTAGTATAAAATAGAAACTGAATTTGATAAAAGAGAAAAGTTTTTATGCTTCCCCTGCAGCATAGAAGTTCTATCCCCCCTACCATCTAGCCGTCCAATTTTGATCAAGAGAGCCACTCACTGTTTGATCTTAGATCAGACATCTCAAAGTATTTTATTTTTTATTTTTTTTATACAAATTTTATGAATATGCAATTTGGTATGTGCCATCTTCTCATTAGAGCGCATTTATAAAAAATAAGTTTTCAATAAAATATAATGATTAAAATACCCTTTAAAACTTTTAAGGGCATTTTCATCATTTTATTTTATTGAAAATATTTTTTTTTATATTTCTCGCTAGTGCGAGTTTAATAGAGGAATGGACATCCAAAATTTGGTGTCAAAATAGTTTATAAAAAAAAATTAAAAATAAAATAGTGTAGATACGTGACATTTTGATTGGGACAATTTTAGCCCTCTATTATTTTGAAGGGTTGGATAAAAGGTAAGATAGAACTTCTATGCTGTAAGAGAAACATAGAAAGCATGCCCTGATAAAAAAACTGGTCATAAATAGTGTTTGACTGATTTCAACTGGTTTGATCCACTAGTTTCAATTGGTTTAACCATCCCAACAAAGTAAGCAACTTTTTTTCTTTTTTTGACATACTACATTTTCAAACCATTTTTCATATTTTTTCTTGATATTTTTAAAATCTAACCAAATGGATTCAACAAACGGTTAAACCAATTTTGACTAAACCAGATCCTTCATCAATTCAATGGCCAGTCCGATCTAGATAAATTGGTTCATATATCAACTAAAACTTAAAGAAAAAAGCTTATATAAGATGGCTTAACTGCTGAACTTATATAAGATGGCTTAACTACTAAAGTATGATGTACCATAAAAATCCATCAATTGTTGCTATGCTATAGAAAACCTTCAAATTTGATCATCTCGACCTTGAGACATACAAATATAAAATAAAAAAAAATTAAAATCATAAAAGTAAAGTGCCTTATAATGCATTATTTAGACCATCTATTTTCAAAACAATTAATAATTTATAAAATACGGTCAATCTGTACTATTTTTTAAGCTTCAAATTTCATGACTTTTTCATACCATCATAGCTTTCTAACTCCCAAACTCCATTTTTTGGCATAGTTTTGGAATGTGCCTTACTTTGATACATTAAATCTCACTTGTTACCCAGCCAAGTATACAAGATCACCTTAAAAAATTGTTCAACCTCACAAAATTTAAGGGTAATACAAAACCTACCCTCCCATCCCAGGAGCACTAAAACTTTGCATCATGGTTATTAGTCCAAAATAACGAAAAGAAGTCAAGAAAGAGATTAGAAAACCTCATCAACGGTCTCGAGGAGCTCTTCTACCTCTTGCTTCAAGACTGCAATTCTCTGCTCATGGGAAGCAGCACGGCTCCCAATCTCGCGCCCACTAAGTTTCTTTTCATATGCCTCGACCACAGTCGAATGTTTGAGCATCAGCCGCTCCTGTTTCTCCTTTTCCTTTCTAACCAACTCATCCACCTAAGGAACTCACAAGAATACAAAGGCTCATCAATCCTCAGGTCTAACACAATAAAACTCGAGAGAAAAATAAATCCAAAAGTCTGCACTGCTTGCCAAAATTTAGATAACCCCTGCATACACAACCTTAGCATCCTAACAGCTTCACTTTTTTTAGTAAATTAACTGAGCTGTGCAACCCTCTCTCTCTGTCTCTGTGCAGTGAGGGAGAGGTTGCCTACAAGGGGAGCCTATGCTCTTCACACACACAAAGAGGCTCACTACCAAGATGCTAATACAATATCGAGACATTTTTTTCTCTTTCCGTACTACATAAACCAGCAGCATACCAAAACCACTAGTGCTTTTTGCTGAAATATATAAAACCAGCAATCGTATTGATAGTTATTTTTAATAAGGAACTTAGTGCAAGCCTTGATTCCAAAATTCAACTACAAGAGCATTCCAATTGAGATGTGGCATTTCTTATTGCAAGCCATTAACATTTGACAAGTTCATCTATCAAAGCTTAACACTGGAAGCTAATATAATTTACAGATGACAATCCAAGACATTTCACACTTCCAAAGAAAACAAGTTCGTTTAAAACAAGAAAAGAAAGAATACCATATAGCCTTCTACACTAATCACAGTTCCCTAAGACAGATAGCCACCTAGTCAGGCTGCAACACAATGGGCAGCTCAGGCCGGACCACACTTGCAGCCAGCCCAGCCTGGCTTGAAAAAGCATCAGGCCCGGTTCAAACCATGATATATAGAGATATAAAAAATATACTACAGATAACATAGTTTTTATGTAGATACATAAAATATACATCCACAATATAAATACATATCAGTTATATTTTCTGGCTGGGCGAGGGCTGGCCTGGCCCTGCCCTTGTTATGTTGGCTCAAACTCGGACTGGCAGGAAAGACCTCAATTTAGAGTGGCCCGTTGGCAGCCCTATCACTTATTTATTTATGGTTATCTATCATTAAGAAAGGACAATGGATGCCCCACTTTGTGTAGCATACAACATACATAGAGCTGTGTGGTTTGTATTTCCTTTCATCCTATAGGTAATTCGGGCCTACCAGGCCTAGCCCAGGGGGCCTTATTATGTGGCCAGAATTTGGCCAGCTTGAAATCCCTCATGACTGAGCAGCCCGTTAGCAGCCCTGCCACTTAGATATGGTTATCCATCATCAGTAATGGACAATGGATGCCGCAGTTGTACACCATATAAAGAGCTGTGTGGTGGGTATTTCCCCTTTATAAAACTCCCATCCCATAAAGTGCAGGTAGATATAACCCAAAGCATAGAAAGTGGCAGAAAAAAAGAAAGGAAATGAAGCGCAAACCTTCGGCCATATCTGAGCAGCCTGTGGAGATGACTGCAAGAAACTGAGCACGAGTTTTATTTCTTTTGCATACTCTTTCCACAATGCATCAGAAGTTTTGCGAGCAGCCTTGGAAGCTTGAACATCCCCAGTCCTTGAAAGATCACGTAGAGATAAATCGAGCTTTTCATCAACTGCTATACAATGGTTAATGAAATTCTCCACCTGATGAACTGCCGCTTGAACCTGTCATTAAACATGTAGTATGTATTATAGAAACTGATGATACAACACCATATATATATATATATATAGATAGATAGATAGATATAGAGAGAGAGAGAGAGAGAGAGAGATTGCATATGATATTTCTGATGAATATAATTGTTTCACCTGTAAATTACAATAATATTACTTTATGACAATATCAATAAATATACCGCTTGTTCCTATTCCCACAATCTTAAATTCTAGCCTTTGAATGCTATGTGTGTGTGTGTGTAGAGTACAGGATAGTCATAAAAATAAATTCAGCTGGCTGCAGGATATCCAGGCTCTCTGCACAGAGTCTCGTTTCCCCATGGAAATTAGTCAAATTTCTCAAACTCAGACATTGGCCTAAGGGTAAATGGATTATTGGGAAGGACTTCTTATAAGCAAAAGGAAATGACCTACAGGGGTATTTATGCCACAGCCACTTCTCTCTCTCTCTCCTCTCAAAGTGCCATAGCCACTCTCTCTCTCTCTCTCTCTCTCTCTCTCGGCTTTTTCTTTATTTCTTTTTTTCCAGGTCACTCTCTCTCAGCCTTTTATTTTTTCAGGTGGAAAGTCATTTGACCTATTTAAAAGATGCTTTACTTCCTTAAGTAAAAAGATCCTAATCAAAACCACGTTGTGAAGATAAACCTGAAAAGAGGACAATGAGATAATGATCTAGATATTGTTAATTAGACAAATTCACAACTTCACGTACCTCCTCCCATTGTTGTTTTGCAATGTACGCAGCAGAGGACTTTGAAATTGAAATATCAACATGCATATAAATAATGCAAGTGAGAAAAAACAAGAAGAAGCCAATAATTAGCATCACTGGTTCTCTCAGCATCGATAGACTGTTGAATTTGTAATAGACCTGCAAATAAAGGGAGGTATTAGCTGCATAAATAATTTATCATTTTCAGAAAAGAACAAGGTAAGAAAAGTGGAAGTGGCCTGGTGTAACATCATCCCTTCTAATCTAGTAACTCTTATTCATATTAGACTAATTTAGAAATCTGTTGACAAAGATCTTGTAACAACGATAGAAATTAACAATAAACCAACAAACCATGCTGGATAATGGAAAACCACAGTCCAATTGGGTCATTCACCTTCCCATTAAGTGCAGAGTGCGAAGAGAAAGTGGGCTTAAAATAATAGGATGAGACAGCAAGGTGGGCCCACTATAGTCATCACTGTTTATCACTTCATTTGGCGTTGACAGCATTAATCGAGTATGGTTTCCCATAGTACATGGGATTATAAGGCATTTTTGGAACATTGTAAACCCAATGTTATCATACATCTGATGCACAAAAATTAAGGTGCACCTAATGAAAAATATAAGATTGTGGTTAAGCTTAGGCATATAAAAAGAGTAATGGCTAAGCTTATTCTATAGGCATGTAAATATGTGAACCAGCAATTACACTACAAAATTTGCAAAAACTAATGAAGGAAAATACATGTGTGCCTCTCTGTACACAAGAAATAGTTAGTCATTGCTACTCTGTACAATGGTGATCAGTGTTTCTCCCACAATTTTTCCATTATAATTCATTGAAAACAGAGAATGAGAAAAATACAGAATACCAGACAAAAAGAAAACGGGTTGAAATCGAAGTACGCAGTCAATAGAAATAGCCTCTTTGATGAACATATTTTCTTGTAAACAAGAATACGACAGTGAGAAGTAGATATACAACAAGAGGCAGATATTCATTGTATATTCACATATCCTTTCACATAGTAGAGAATGAGAAGTAAATTAAGAACAAGAATCTCCAGTTTGATCAATACCTGAAAATAAACATTGTGCTCGGGCACAACATTTTTCTTCTCTAGTACAACTACTGGTCTTCCAATAGTATCAAGGTGCAAATGCTTTATCTGCAACAGAGTATCAAAAGTGTGTAAAGAGCGTCAAGGAAAATGCATGTGCAACAATTAAAGTAATGAACCAATGGCAAACAACCAATAGAGTCAATTTATTCCACCTCTTGTCTCTGCTCTGTGGGGAAAGGAATGGAAACAGACATATCCTTTGATCCTTCAGGTAAAATAACCTGCAGTGGATAGTACCACCATAAGTAGTCCAATCTCATAAGCCAAAGCAGTTAAAACTTGGTGCCCATATCAAGTAACACAGAATCTTTTCCCAACTATTTGAGGTCTGCAAATAACATAAAGTTTCTTCGATAATATACTAGAGCATACAGAGGATAAGAAAGTCCAAAGTCAAGAAAAATATATTCAAATTCAGAGAGATGAATCATAGCTGGAGCCCGATTACTTGCTTTTATGACCAAATTATCAATGGCGACTTCATCCAAAGGAGAACCAAAAGAAATGTTAAGGAATCTCTTCCCATCAGACTCGAACAAGAAATCATGCAGTGGTAGACCATAGCCAATTGTAAAAGCTGTCCTCCAGCCACCAAACATTGGATATCGAGGTTCAATTTGCAGTTCAGTCTGCAAGAAAAGCACTTTCATAATGAACCTAAAATGCACTAGAAACTTGCATTGGTCTGTGTGACAAAAATTTTACATCAGTCAATCAATAATGATGCTTAACAAATGCAATGACATGTGCTACAAGCTTTACCTTCCTTAAATCACCCCACAAATGTGACGTAGAAATATTTCCAATATGATCTCTGTAATAAATAGAATGAGCTCTTGGTGGCAATTTTGCGAGGAGATGCCTAAAAGATGATGCTCCTCTGCTCGTGGGCCTACCTTGGTACTCGATCCTGAACACAAGGTACACATGAACATACGTTGTCTGTTCGCTTTTCTATTTGTTTAAGTGATATATTTTTTATAGAAAAGAGATGAGGGAATGCCAACAATAATCCGGTGGACTATTAAAAACCAAATTCTGTTAAGAGTTATTTTCATCCAGTGAAATGATAAGAGGTGACGGATAGAGAGTGGTCCTGTCCTGTTTTTGTGGGCCCTACTCTCTCCACCACCATCCATCATTTCATCAGATGGTGAAACCCCAACAGACCATGAACATTTCCATAGTCCATGAACTATAACATACTTTTTCCTACAAGCAAAAGAGAAAGCTAAATACAGTATATAACCAATATGCAATACCAAAACCCTATACAATCCCCAGACATACATAAATCAGCCCTTGAATATCCTTAAGGACAAGTACCGTCAAAGCCAGAAGACAAAGTTTTAAACACAACCTTTCTAATGGACAAAACAAGTGATTCATCAGATAGTCATTACATGCTATATCAGTAGCAGGGCATCATCTTACCTGGAAAATCCACCTTTGGTTTGAGCACCTCCATGGGCAAGGTTGTAATGTTCAGTAACCTGAACATTGCCCCAATGAGAAATTGCTATCTCTCTTACCAACTCTTTAACAACTGCAAAGGGTTGATTGTTTTCAAAATGGACAACAATGGGTGTGAAAGAGAAAGCACGAATATTCTCATAGGGACCATATTTGATCTCCAAGTCCGTGAATTTCACACGCTCCACTTTCGTGTATGATTCTACTCTAGGGCTAGGCACACGGATGCTAAGAGATTGAACCTTCACATCATAAGGAGACAAATAATATGCACTATCCTGATACAATACAAGCTGGTTATCTGCTTGTGTAATTTCTTCAGGAAAGGGCTTCAACGAATGTGTGTATACTGAGAACACTTCCAAATTCACAATTTCCCCTTTATTGATTCCTTTTGCCAATGATACTGCATATATAGTTACATCTGCAGCCATCCCCTCTGGCTGCACCATTTTTATGGGAAGATCTACAGAGCCTTTTGCTTTTCCTTTTCCATCTTGAAATGAAGCCTTCAGATATGCTAAATTCTGGACCTGGTGATTGGGTAGGGCAATCAAAACCTCTGATGCAACACGAGTCGCAGAATTTTCCACCTGTTAGAACACAAACAGGATAAGTTACTGCATCATCTTTGGGAAATTTATGAATTACAGTAATATTGTAATAACAACAAATATGTTAAGAGCGAATTTTAGTCCCGCTGCTATTGAGTGTCATAAATTTCAAAATGGTTTGTGTCAAAGAATGCTATTGCATATGCACTCCCAGATTCCTGATATTTGGGAATGATATTTGGGAATGCACAATGGCCTTTTACATATGCAATGTAGAACTGATAGAACACCAGTTAGGAGATGCGATTTGGTTCAAGTGGAAGACTCTAAAAAGGCAAGGGGAAGGCCCAAAAAGACACGAGTAGTAGCGAGAAAAGATATGGTGACTTTTGGTATGGCCCCTTGATAAAGAAGAATGGAGGAACATGATTCATGTAGCCAACTCCAAATCATTGGGATAAAGCTTGGATATTGATGATGACAATGTCCTTTTACGCGTCCAAATCCCATGAGGCTGTAATATTTCCCAAAGCTAAAAGAAAATGGTCTAAAGCATTCTCTTTTATTCCCAATAGTTTCCCCATTCATAAAAAATTGAAATTGGATCTTAGATCTGATTTTTTTGCTCAAAAGTTTGGCTAGAGATGAAATGTGTGCGTGTTTGTTTGGTTTTTCAGACAAGAGTTATCTATCATTATTTCTATCAAAAAAAAAAAGAGTTATCTATCATTATTTAGAGGCGGGCCCCTTAATAATTCGTGTGAAATTCCATACTATATTAGTGACATTTCAAAAAAAAAGAAGTTAAGCATAAGTGTCAAAGTTTGTAAATATCAATTATGGTTGTCATGTCTTTGGTGTGTCGACATACACCAACAACTGTCGATGCACATGTCCAATTTACATAGCTCTTCCCCTTTGAAAGGGAAAAAGTATCACAATAGACCTGACTGCTATTTACATCCTCGGGCTTTGTACAGAGCCCAGGTCAGCCAGGTGCTGTGTGATTGCCCCCAGTAGCTTCCCAGGCATAGGCAGGCAGATTTCTGCCACCCTGCCTCCATGTGAAGCCTAGGTGGCCACCTGGGCTGCTTCTAAACTCTAGTTTTGATTGTGATTCTTTTACAGATAGGTGCCTCTTTGGATCAGTTTTAATGAGGATGATTCTTCCACTTTTTTTCTTAATTCATAAAACATCTTCAGGGTGGTATACCTATGCCTTATAAAACAAATGATTGTCAGCCTGATGTCCCAAAGTTGAAACATTAGCTACGCTTTGTAGCTCAAATAACATTATTCCATGCAAGATATTGCAACCCTATACATCTAATGACACTTTCAAACAAAGATGGTGTATACTTCCTTTCTCCAAAAATTTCCATCTCAATTCTTCTAAGATATAGCATTTCTGCTGCATTGTGGATCTATCACTCATCCAGACAATGAAAAAAATCTAGCTTTTTTTTTTCCACGAGGCCCATCTTAAATTTTATAGCCTTTGATATAAATGACCAAGAAATTTTGAAGATCTGGTGATAGAGTTAGTCAAATGCAAAGAAATATATGCTTCCAAAGAATCTTGATGCTTTTTTTTTTAACTTTGGGAGGATTGTTAACTATAACTTATTAATGAAAAATGAATCATGTTGTAACCCAAGTTATAGAAACATTATCAAATATAATAAAGAACTATAATATATTTCAAACCAGATAACTACATCGTCAATGTTTTATCATACTAGAAAGTACAAACCAAACAAATTAAAGAAATATATTTGATACTGTAATACTTTTGCAGCCTCTGGTACTTGGAATCTATTATATAATACAGCGGCACATTTTGCTCCAAATAATAAAACACCATTAAGTAATAACCTTCCACCTTTAATGTTGAGGTCACCCGAACAATATGTGACGTCAAATCAACCTGCAAAAAAACAATCACTATTATTGAGAATAAAAATATACAATTACGTAGTACTGGGTTTGCATGCAATAGATTCATGCAAATGTTAATGGCAATGAAACTAGAACTAGATACTGGAGCTGCTAATCATTATGAAACCATAGAAGTTAGACAAAAACAAGATATAGAGTGAGGCAAAACTAAGTGGATATAGATTACCATATATATTTTAATATACTAATCAGAAAATTAACATACAATCATAAACTTTGACATGCATCAAAATCATTACAATAAAAGGGATAAGTCACTAGAGTATTACAGAGAACAGACATCCAGAACAGAAGAAACACCCCATGCAGGCTATACTTTCCCATTTACAATCCCCACTGCAGCAGCAAGATCTCCCCCGAAAAGGTTATGTTGGTCACACTTAAGATACAGGACCTCAAAAGTGCACAAACACAAAGGAAGACCTAAATCCATAAACAAATATGATACAAAGCCACTCCCCCTGTTCTCCAAGATTCCATGATTGCAACATTTCATACGAAGGAAAACGTAATATATATCACGAGAAACCCATTAACTATGTGAGCTATATAAACACAATATGGCATACCATTCAAAAAACACCATATAGCAAAAGACATAAAACTGTAATGGTAATTAGATATAGCTTTGAAAAATATTAAGATTGATAGATAACAAGTTATCTGAAGATCATACAATGAAAATATTCAACAAAGGCAGAAATGTGGATGCACATGAAGAAAACATGCCACTGTGATAGTGTGTGAGAATAACATGGAGATAGTAAAACTAGCATCTGCATGAACCCAATTGTAGTTTTAAGTTGATCTGTCTTTACTCCAAACGAAGTTCAAAGAGAATAAAGAACTTGTTAGTGTTACATTGAAAGAAAATGATGAGTGTCATGCTTCTACTGAGAAGCTCAAGTGGCACTAGGCAACCTTTTTGCTGATAGAGAAGAAAAAAAATAACTCCTATTAACCAGTTGATAAACAACTATGCTTTAAGAATGAAACGTTAACAGATAATCGAAGATAAAACAAATATGGGAAACAAAACATGAGAATCACAAAAGCAAAAGAGGAACGTGCAACAAATATGAAATCAAACCGTTTGTTAAGCATCATATGGAAATATACACATCATGTGGTGATCTCATATTTAACCCATTTTCCTCAAAAGGGTATCAGAGATGGGGAGAGATTCGTTTAGGCTATTGTTTCAGAGACACGTATGTATGTCAGTGTCCGCCCAGGATATGTACATTAGAGATGCCAATACTGAAATTGGCTTTTAAGATACGACAAGTTCGTACATCATTTAGAGCAAGAGGGACGTTCGAGCTTTGTAACATGAAGTACTTCTATTGTGGTGCAAAGAAATGACAGAGTTACGCAGTGCCAAAGTTCTAACATGCATCCAACTTACATAGGTTGAGGGTGACAGGAAATCTAGCCTCTGCCTTTCTAGGTTCTGTTTCAAAAGAAACCAAGCATTGGCAGGTTTTGGCGAGTATTAAGCACCTCAAGTGGATGGTTGAGTGTTAACATGTGAGTCTCTGGAAAGTACGAGGCAATGTTGCTCCATTAATGGGAGGTTTACTAGTAAGCGGGTGAAAGACCTTTTCCATTGTGACCAGTTCACCTGCAGCTAGTTTGCTGTTTATTTTATTTTATTTATACCTAGTGAGATGATTCCTTCTGAGCCAGCAAACATTATCGTACTAGTGCGATATTTATTTCCAGAGTTAGCGTGTTTTTTTTTAGTGACAGATAGGATTTGCATTCTTGCTAATTGCACACAAAGGCAAAAAAGGTGCTAAGTTTTAGCCTTATTTACTGTATTTCTATTGCTTCAGCAACATAGGACTCAAGTTTAGCAATTATTTGAGTTGTTACAATGATCAACAAATGGATCATGGATTCTATGACAGTAAATGGTAACAACTATGGGAAATCATCTAATTCATAAAAAATTAACTCCCACTCCTATAAGATATCAAAAAGTAGAAACACATTTTAAGTAACACCAATTCTCCGGCACTGAACTCCCTATTCATTATCTCAAGAAATCCAACCCTTTTCATAAACAAAACCAGAGAAACAGATCAGAAAATAAACATATCGGACAATGAAAAGCTCCAAAGAGATACAATGGAAACCATTATGAACAGTCCAACAAAATCATTCCCACCACTTCATTCTCTTTCAACAGTACATCAAAGCAGCCTAACGAGAAATAAACATAAAACCCTAGAACAGATGATTTCTCCCAATTACCTACCGCAATTAACTTCAAAAGATTTCACATATTTTCAGAAAATAAGGCTAACTAGTAAAAATATTCAACCCGTAAATCTCAAGATTGAAAAATCCTGAGAAACTAAAACGAAATGGAAAATCTAGGTTTCGTGGACTTACGCGGCGATCCACCTTGAGAACTACTAGCTCTGATAGTGCAGAGGATGAATGAATTGAGAAGAGGAGGAAGAGAGTGAAGATCAAAGAAATTCTCCCCATCGTTTTCAGAGCTCAAGCGCCCGCAAATAGTTGCAGAGGGCAAGGTTTAATAGCTCGAAGAATGACGCACACAGACGGAATATGACATGAACAGCCTACTGTCGAGGGCGGGTAAAGCGCACTCGCGCGGGAGCATATTGTACACTTGCCGCCCTAACAGATTTTCTGATTCACATGGCAATCGTATTTTTAGGATAGGAAAAAGTTTATATAATATAGTTCTGATTCACATAGCCATCAAATTTGAGGATAGGAAAAAAGTTTATATAAGGTTGAAATGTAGAATTAAACTGTGTCTTTCTAAAATTATTTGAAAAGGTTATTTTGATGTTGGAAAAACATCTAAATAATCATCTCCACATATATGTAAATATGAAAAAAAAAAAAAAGAAGAAGAAGAGATTTTTAAATCATAAATGCATTATATCTTACAAATATTATTTAGATTGTCTATTTTCAAGATTTTCACAGTGTTCATAGATTTGTTTGATTTAAAACCTTCTTTGGGTTTAAATTTTATAATTAGAGATAAAAATAGATTCTCGCGCCATCATGAGAATTTTCGATGCCAAAATTGCTTCTCATGGCAAGAAGTGCACCTTACTTTAATTGATTGTGATTGCAACCTTATGAAAAACCTAAAAACACGCATATGGGTGAAATGCTACAGTGTTTCTCCTCCGTCACGGATTTGCTATGTTCGTGGTAGTTTATTGAAAGAACCCGCACAATTTTGTATCAATTTTTTTACTGTCACAAACCTAATATGTCAATGACGGTATCAACCACTGATATGCTAGGTCTATGGCGGTTGAAAAACACATGTCGTCTAAAAAAATTAGATGGCAATTGGCTTATGGGCAAAATCACTGTAGCATTTTCCTCCCATAGGCATTTGCACAGATGCTTCCATATATATATATATATATATATAATCGAATAATTTTTTATTTATTTTTTGACAAATATTACTACTTTTATTAGATCTACGAAAGTGAAATTACATCATCAGAGATTACAAGAGACGATAAAAGAGCGCCCCCCTTAGACAACTCATCAAGAACTGAGTTAGCTTCTCAGTAAACACATGTAAAGGTAACCATGATGGGAACAGACATGTCCATAATGCGTAACCATAGAGGAAGAAGTTTCCAAGGAATTCGTTGCTCCTTATTACACTATTTAATGACATTTAATGAATCCCCTTCAATCCAACATATATCCCCACAATCTCTATCCCTGAAAATCTTCAAACCATGATAAAGTGCACACATCTCAGTCTAGTTTGCAGATGCACATCCAATTGGCACTGCAAAGGAAAAGAGATGCCAAAACAATCCCTTACCACTCCTCCAATACCAGTCCTTCCAGGATTACCCAGATAACTGATGGGTTTATGTGTCCTTATGAGTGCTTGTAAAATGAAATGATATAGTGGAACATGAATTCAGTGGGAGTGTGGTCCCTCATGAACCATACTAAGCAAATGATGTTTGCAGATACCGGACGGTGCTTGACGATCTAGACTAGTCGGTTGGGAAAAACTCATGTTACCTGGGCATAAAGAACAAATCGAGAAGGGTTCTAATGCCTTAGCCCTTGATGAGGGCGGAGAATATGTCCGGATGAGTGAGCAGAGGAACTGTGTGACCCTTGTGTATAATGGTGGCCTACAGAGATAGGAGCCAAAGCCTCATCTATGTGTCATCATATGGCATGCATATTGATAGATCATTCGGAAAAGCCATAAATACACATTTTAGGGTGAAGCGTATACATGTGCAAGAGATAGCCCTATGCGCCATAAAGTTGTGGTCGCATGAGGTCTTAGTGACCTTGACTTGTCTCTAGGGGATGACCTGAAATCCATAGATTGGGATTGTGATCCCTTGGCTCATCGACCAGACTTTGGTGACCCGCTAATGAGCCCCTGCTTGAACTGTGGGTCATGGAAAACAATGGATCGGTCTGATAAAGCAAGTGTGGTTTGTAGTCCACAGTTGAAGGTGGAGTGTCCCATGATTGTCAATTCCTAAACCATATGGATCTTTTTCCTATTAAATTAATTTAATTGTGTTTATTTTATGATGAAATTTTTTTTAATATTATTATTTGAATTTTTTATGAACCCTGGATATTTTTTTTATAATTTTTTGATTTATAAAATTAAAAATATTGATTTTACAATTGTTTAAATATTTAAATAATATTTTAAAATCTTTTTATTAATTTTAAATATATACAAATATCATGGGGGCCTTTGTGCATATGGCCCGCCATATTTTTAGAAAGTGGGGCCCATAAGTGCCTCCCTTGGGTGGCACGCCCCACCCTTATTCTCTTTCCTATTTTTTTGGTGATATGGCATGTGGGCATATGGTTGGAAGATATTGACTTGATATATCTTTGAAAGATTTTATGAAAAGATTGAGTAGACTCGTGTTATTTTATGATATGCACAATATTTTGATTAGATTTAATTTATTTAATTTCTATTGATGAGAAAATGGTTTAGGAAAGCGAGATAATGGTTCATGCACATTCCATAATGTTGATGGCTCATCTATAGAATGAATGACTCAGATCTCTCACCCCACAAGTCACTCTTAATCGACGGTCTATGTTCAATCTCACATGAAGAGGCAAGCCAAATAAAACCCTAAGAAACCATAATCTTATTCAAAGCTTATAAAAAATGAATTGTCTCTACCAAAAAATCTCTACACCTTATCTTTCTATCTATCTCTTAAGAAAGTTTATCTCTCTCATGTTTGATCTGTCTCTCCTACATTTTGAAAAAACCTAAGGGTTTAGGTTATGGAGTTATTCTCTCTCAAATATGGATTTATGGCTAAGGGTTTTAGGGTTTAGCAGAAAAATAATCCATCTATCTCAAACTAGGTTGCTAAGAGAATTCATCTAGGGTTTGAGTTTGTGATCAAAGAGGTTCATGTTCTATTGGTGTGGCTTGGCCAAAATTTGCTTTCTCATTTCGAGATTGAAGTTAGACCGTTGATCCCAAGCCATCGGATGGTGGTAACTCGGTATGGGGTGTAATAAGCCCGGTTGAGGTAATCTCCGACACTCTTCCTTTTGTTTCTTGCAATCTTATATTTTATTCTCAAGCATAATGGATAGTTGTTTCAATGGCATCAAGTTGTTAAGATATTGATTTTATTGTTATGTTGATTTTATTTTGAAATTTATCTTATTATAATAAAGACCACCTGTAAGTGATCTTTTGCCAAAAGAAAAGGGTGAAAAAAAAAAAAAAAAAAAAAAAATTTGTATTCCTCGATAAAATATCACATAGGTATTTCTTTCAATAATTGCCATCAAAATTGAGTTTCAAAGTACCTAACGAATGAGTTACCTAGCTTACTTTTGGTCAGCTACTACTGGTACCAAGAAAAAAGAGTTTGCCCAGATTTACCAACACATCGATCATGGATATTCCCCAGCCTTCTTTAGAAACGGATAGCCACGACCAAATAGACAGTTTGATTAAATGAATCAAACAATCTAAGGACAAAGAAGTACCTTCAAAGGTCCTTCTGTTTCTTTATTTCTATACCTCCCTGTTTCTTTATTTCCATATCTCCCAAAAAATCACACTTTTTGCTATACACCACAAAGCCGGACCAATCTTCGACAAATGTGGTAAAGACAATTGCGTAACGAACCCAACACTGACTACAATTTTTTACTATAAGTTTAGGTTGATGAGTTTTTTGTGATTTGGATAACTTGGTGTGCTGCACCAGTACTTCACGTTCAGCTTACTGGTGCCAATTCCTTGATCATATAGTTGCCCCTCTCTCTCTCTAGAGATATATAATTGCCAATCTCTCTCTCTTGCATAAAAATATAGAGAATTACGTTTACTGGTGTGAATTCCTAGATCATGTGGGCCATTGTCAATCATTATTTATTTTTCTAAAAGGTTTCACGTACAACATTTAGAGATATATAGTTCTCTCTCTCTAGAGATATATAGTTGCCTTTATCGCTTTCTCTCTGTTGCATGGAAATCTAGATATATATTATGTTCACTAGTGTGAAATCCTTGATTATGTGGGCGTCATTGTTTGGGTTTTTTTTTTTTTTCCATGATATATGAGAATAAACTTTATAGAGTAATGATGGATAGGTGAATTTTAGGGTTTTGACATCGGTGTGCTGGATTGGTAGAATAATGTTAGGGTTTTTATTTAATTTCTTGATCTTTTGGTTTTGTTTTAGTTTTTTGTTCTCTTTTTTTGCTTTTCCTGAATTTACTGTTTTTTTTAGAATCTTAGGTTTTTAATAGATTTCTTAGATTGAGTGCATCAAGTTAAGGTTTTTATTATTCTTAGGTCTATAGAAGAATTTTAGGACGTCTAAAATTTGATTTTGATTCCGTAGAATAAGTTTAGTGTGTTTTGCTGTTTTTCTTGGATCAATAGAATATTTTTCCGGTCACCAGTATTTCTCTGGCACCTAAGAAATACATGGTTTATTGTGATTAAATAGGTATTATGTTTAACGATTCATACTAATTGGAAATCTACATAGGGATTCTATGATAGATAGGTATAGGATATGTGGAGTCATGGTTCAAGAGTTTCAGGGAACTTACCAAGATATCATAGAGGTTTTTTTTTTATTTTTTTATTTTTATTTTTTTTTTATTTTTTTTTATTTTGTGACAACAACAAGAGGGATGAGAGAAAAAAAAAAGTTAACAAAAGTCCCATTCAAACGGATGTTGTGAGGAGTCGATAAGAGCTGAGATTAAGAGAGAGAGAAAGAGACCCACCCTGAACAATGGTCCCACTAATACAGGGGTGATGGTGATTATAAGGCCATTCTTTTGGAAACTGCCTGCATTGAAGGCTCATAGGTTAAGCACTTATGAAAAATGAGTTACTTAGGCATAACGATTAGGCGATAATGTTACTACGTTTTTAGATGCTTGAGGTAATTGGCACAAGGGTTTTTTTTTATAGGTTTCATTTGTTTTCAAAGCCCAAGTTTCAGCTCCATTCAATTGCTTATTATTGATCTTCTTAATTGTCTTTTTTAAATGTGACATGGACATGATTGAAATTTTGGGAAGAATACACATGAATTACATTAATGTCCTGTCTTTACTTCAAATGACACCAAGAAATAATTGTTCTCCCGTTTTAAGGTATTTCAGTGCTGCTTTTTTTGCTTAAGCATGATGAATTTAGGATATATTGCCAGATATTATTTGGATTTTAAAAAGAGAGAGGATTCTTGAGGATACATGGTGATCAGAGAGAAAGACACTACTTTAGGAAACATCGCTTTATGAGGGTGCTGATTTTTATGTTACATAATTATGTTATTTTACCCTATTATTTTTTATTTTGTTAATAATGGCTTTGATTTGGTTAGTTTAGTTAATTTTTACAGGTAACTTTTCTTATAACAAGCTTTTGATTTTTAAATAACTTTCTCTTATTCCTGGATGCTCTCTCATATTTATTATTTTTACATTTTAATTAAGAATAACTAAAATGTTTCAATGTAGCAAAATGTTTGCTTGTTGGATTTGTGAGATACAAAAAGATGTATTGTTTAGTTAGTGTTACAGATGGTTCATGGTACTTCCATTAAGAGAGAGAGAGAGAGAGAGATTAGTTTATCTTTGTTGGATTTCATTGTGGTGCTTACGTTTATCGTGTGTATATATATACATAAAGAGAGAGATGTGTTTATATTTGTTGGGTTTGTGCCGTCTATTTGAATGCTCATATAAATATTCATTGTGTTTCTATGTATTGTTTACTGCACGATTATTTATATTAGTATTTATGTTATTTATACGTTGCAACGCACGTAATCCAACTAACATTGATACTTTTGATCAAAATGTGGAGTTTTAGGGCTAAAATAAGTATGATCAAAATGTGGAGTTGTAGGGCTAAAATCTTCAAAGACAATGAAAATATGGGCCAGATTACTGCCCTCATTTTATTTTAGAGGAGCATAGTAGTAGGGCAAGTTTTGTATGGGGCCCCTTAACCCCTAGCATGTAAATTAGAACTCACGTGGTCGAGTCCAACTCCATTTGAAACTAAAAAAACATTGGTTTAGAGAGAAATAGACAATAGGGTTTAGTTTAAGTGTGGAGAAGAAGGTTTTGGCTTTAGAGTGAGGAAGGGAGAGAGAATATCAATAATTAAACCAAAACAATGAAGTAAAACCACTATTAATTGGCATGGTAAGATTCCAATAGCAAACAAAGACTGCATGCAAATAAGGATGAGTCCGCCAATTCATCTATTTATATGAGTCCTCCCTTTAAATTCTATCGGCGAAGGACCAAAAATTTTAAGGGTCGACATTGTAAATATGAATATTAAAAAATAATTTTAAAAATAAAAAAAATATTTTTGACATATTTTCTCTACGGTTGATTTGTGGTTTTTGGTGGGGCCTCCACCTCTTCACATCCATCCATCCCTAAGATGGATGTTTGGTGTGTCAAGGGACGAACGTGTATAATTGTTCATTACACTTTTCCCATAAATAATCATTGATAATTGGCAAAATGCTCAAAATATAAACTAAATCTAATTATAAGCATGCATATGTTAGTGAAGAATGTTTCATCCAATGCAGTATAGAGAAGGGTCACGTTGCTGACAAAACTAGAACATGCATAATACATAATTAAGCTCTCTTCTTGGCACACAACATTACTCAACACGCACCTGAGCAGAATAATAAAGACTATTCTCAAAAAACACAACAAAAGACTCTTACTTAAAGAAAATTGTTCTCATAACACACAAAAGAAAGACAATTTCATTAAAACATAATGTTTTTATAACGCACAGGAGACGCTCCCAATAACACAAGACAAAGACAGCATTGTATCCGTTGAGGGGGGAGGGAAGAGAGAAAGGTAGGGAAAGAGTGCGTATTAATGTCACAATAAAAGAAATAGAAACGAGAAAAGAAATAGATCAACACAACATATATGTGGTTCGGCAATAGTGTCTACGTCCATGGAGGGTAAATCAATATTGTATTTATAGGAATTACTTTGGCTTACTAGAAATTTATAGAGTTACAAGGATTACTCTGCTTACCAGAAATTTATAGAGTTACAGGGATTACTCTGCTTACCAGAAATTTATAGAGTTACAGGGATTACTCTGCTTACCAGAAATTTATAGAGTTACAGTTCTTGCCTTTTAGAAAACAAATCTTATTACAATTGTAATCTCATAAACTAGGAAACTCAATATCTTGTAATCCACAAGATATGAAAATTAATATATTGATGTTATAATCGTCAACACTTGGTGCGTAGTTAGCGATGGAGTCCAACTTTGACAATATCTTATGAAACTTTGTCTTTGCAATAGCTTTATGTCTGCAATTAGTTTTCATTTCAAACATAAGGAGTCCTAATAATTTTTTATTGAACATTTTCTCTCACAAAGTGACAATCAATTTCTATATGCTTGGTTCTTTCATGAAAAATTGTATTTGAGGCTATATGCATAGCTGTTTGATTATCGCAAAACATTTTCATTGGGTTGACATTTCGGAACCCCATATCTCGAAATAATGATTTTAGTCATAACTCTATATTCAACCTCTGCATTAGATCAAGGAACTATATTTTGTTTTTTTACTTTATCAAATAACTAAGTTTTTTCTTACCAATGTACAATAGCTAGTAGTGGACCTCTTGTGAATTGGACTACTTGCCCACTCAACACCAGAATAACCAATAATATTTGTGTGACTATTTGGTTTCATCCAAATACCTCTATCGAGTGACGACTTAAGATATCCGAGAATCCTATTGACAGTTTTTATATGACATGATCTAAGAGCATGCATAAATCGGCTCATAAGGCAAGTCACATATATTATATCTGGTTGTGTCACAGTCAAATAAATCAATTTGTCCACAAGTATCTGAAAGTGACCCACATCTTCAAGAGGTTTTTCATTTTTTGAATCGAGCTTGCAATTAATATCAACAAAGGTGTTAACAACAATGACTCCTAGTTTTTTTCAACAAATCTAATGCATGTTTTCTTTGAGAAACAAAGAGTCTCTCTTTTTAATGTGCTACTTCAATATCGATAAAATACTTTAGTTGATCAAAATCCTTGTCAAATTTTTTGTGAAGATGATTTTTAAGCTCTATGATGCTTTTTTTTTCATTACTTATATATATAATGTATTTAAAATAATATAAATTTTACAAATAAAAATTTAAATAATAATATAAAAAAAGGACAATTCTATGATTTGGCTGAAAGTGCTAGAGCTTCAACCAAAGAGGCCGAATCACACCGAAGCGAGTTAAAGCACATAATTGTCTTTTAAAAAAACAATTTTGTGCTTCCGCCTAATCGGACCGAAGTGGGCCAAAGAGGATACACTAGAGTTCTACTTCGATCTAGGCCAAAAATCCAAACTTCGGCCGAAGCAAAGCAAATCTGACAACATAGGGCTGGGGTTGAACTTCGGCGTCATATTTGAAAAAATATGGAGCAAACCGTAATGGTAAGCCCCAAAACTGATCCATACGTAATTTTCCCAAGAGAAAATGATGCTACGCCCTGTTTCATCGTCCCTCCAAAGTCCAACCGGGCCCAAATTATCCCGTACACTAACAAACTTCTAAATTGAAACTGATGCTACTGTTGCCCCGGAGCCAGCCTGGACTTGAACCGTACCCCAAATTTATCCCTTTTAGTAATATAACAAAACAATATTCAAAAAACTATACGGAGGTCATTCATTATACTCTCCTCATTTTGATAAACAAACACAAAAAAATAAAAAAAATAAAAATGCCCTAAAAAGTGTTCTTCTACCGCACTTAGCGCAAGCTGTCCATTCGGTGAGATGCTTAGATTTAGGCATCAAAAATATTATTTTTTTTTTTCCAAACTTTTTTATCATTAGATGAAGAAGTTTTGAGTTCCTAAATGCCTAGATCTGAAAATTCACCTAACGAACAATCGAGATTTATTGTTCAAGGGGGACTCATTTTAATCATACTTAAGGTGCAAAATAAATTTTATTTTTTTGGGAGTATTTGTTTAGATGACGAAAGTGTACGTCGAAATTTAGAGTCATACAAATGCAACAAACAGTTTTCTAAAATTTGTGCACTAGCATAAGAATTGTTGCTGATCATAATTCTATATCTCACCCATCTTATTACTGTTCTTGCACAAGCATGCCCATCTTCACAGTTCCATGAAATTGAGAGAGCAATATTTTACCTTTTTTTTTGTGGGTCTCAGTGTAAACTGCAGTGTTTAACATCATTGAACACTGGTTTTTTCAAATCCATGTAACTTTGAATTCATGTTGGTAATGTAGCATTGGGAATAAGGTCCATTGAGCCTCTAGAAAGCATCTCTTTACATCTTTCAAATGAACAAGTGAATTGGCAAAAATGAATAAATGAATCAAGGCAACATTGACAAACCCAAAATTTCCTGAACAGTCTGACCCCTATAGGATTGTATAAAGGGAAGTTCAGCGAAATACGCGGCCACAAGGCAGATCAAGAGGGTATAAATTGCCCTACTTTGTTGGTGGTGTTAGGACATCTAGTAACTCCACATTTAAGTCGAAAGTGGCCCCTGGCTGCAAGGCAAGTATGAGATCAGTTCATTCAACCGAAATTAACATGATACCAAAAGTTTTGGAAACTAGACGTGTAGAAAAGTAGCAGTGGTTTTCAAATTTGTATGAAGGTAACATTAGTTCATGACAAAACACACAATTGGTGGCAGCGAGAATCAGCAACATATTTGTGTCTGCAAGTGCGTGCAGAAAGAGTAGTGGGGGCTGAGAGGGGATATGCTGGAGTAGGCCATAGGCTTGGGTTTCATTGAAAACATCATGGCAGATTTTATTGACTTATCAAAACTGTTATTGCTTTTCTAATTTTTTTTCAGGGTCTTTTTCCTATGCTATCTTGTCGAAAACAATTACTCAAAAGCCAGTTTCCTTTTGATGGTTTAACCTACAAATTATAGAAAATAATTATAATTTTCAAACCCCAAGAGGGATGCTTACCGGAATTTCATTCATCCCCTTCTGACCATACCCAGCCTCCGGTGGCAAAATCACAGTCCTCTGCAATACCATAAAGTACACTTAAGAGTTCCGATAAATTGTAATCGAAATCTTAAGAGAGATTATCTGAATCTCCATAAAAGAATAATAATCTTTAGTTTGATATTATGCGGACAAGAGATGCTGTGGACTAACGTTCACCTTCCCTCCTACTTTCATTCCCTCAGTAATTGAGTACATAGCTGGTGGGGGTTTAGGCGCAGCCTGAGCGGAAAAGAGACCATTTGCATTATCAACATACTCCCGCTTTCGTTCTTTGCCTGGAGAAGCCCCAACCGTGAACACATACGGCTACTCAAAACATTCAAAACTTATCAGCTGGATCACAACATGCTTCTAAATCAAGCAACAATCAACCACAAGAGAGAGAGAGAGAGAGAGAGAGAGAGAAACTATAAAGGTGAGGCAGTCATTCCAATGATAGGGAATGAAGAAAGAATCATTGCCTTAGTGATCATGTAATGAAACCATGGAAAAGAAGCATCGACCAAGACAACATATCCCAGACTGTAGAAAAGTTGCCTCAGAAATCTCAAATTGCTATCACAATAGTCTCTTAGTGTATCTTAAGAAGCTCACAATTAACCCTTACTCATCTGGCCAAGTTACTTTTTATAAGTATAAACTACAATTATTTGGCCAAGTAACAGTCACGTGAAAAATCAATGATGTAACGACGGAGAAGTTTCAAAACTATCCAAGAATTACTTTCTACAGATCCATCTATTATCATCATTCTACAGAATTTTTGCATGGCACCAAACTAAAATGTTCAGGAGTTACATCCACCTTACTAGAAAGAACAAACCCATGTTTTTCAAACCAGCTTCTAAGGAATCACTGGCTCGGGCTTGGACTGGCCCGAGTCAGTTGGATCTGTGACAAACCCTGAAAATTAGACAAGTCGGACACGAATCCAAGAAATATATAATGATTGTGACTCGGCTGAGTCGGGCAATTTGACTTGGTCTAAGTCAGCCTCTGACTCAGGCTGGGGAATTTAGTGAGTCCAAACCCAAGTCCGGGTTTTTAAGCATTGCCGAAATATATATTCATTCAGTTATAAGAAAACCAACAGGAGAAAAATTAAGGTAAATGACAATAACCTGAGCAATAATGCGATTACCAGCTAGTAGTTTTGATTCACGACTTGAGACAGCCGTAATACCACGGTAGATGCAGTCAAAATGAACCTAGAAACAAGAAATTTCTGTGAATATACATTAATGAGAATGTGCTTTCATCAATCATCGAAATAACTTCAAAAGATTGTTTGAGCTAAGGGCAAACCCGAACAGTAGAGCCTTTTTCAGCTTTAAGGCCATTTCCCTCAACAAGATCGAAGTACTTCAGTCCATCAGCTGATTTGCAATTTGAGAGGTTATAAAAGAAGACACAGCTAAAAAAGAAAAGAGAATCAAGTTTCATTGTCTTTGAAAAGAAATATCCAAGATAAGAATGCCAACAAATTACTAAAGTTGAATCTCCAAAAGTTATATTTGTAAAGTTACCCAAGTTTCTGGTGTCATTCATATTGTGAAGTACAAGCAGAGTACTAAACAGTTAATGCTTCTCTTGGAATTTTATAGAATGATTCACACTCTGGAAGATTGAAACTATCCTCATTCTTTCCGCTGGTAATTAACTTCCTTGACTTATCTAAGAAATGATACAATAGATAGACCATAAATGTAGAATTGCAAGACATGAAAGAAGCCCATTACAAGGATGGGTAATCAAGCCCAAATACTTAGCCCTCTAGTAACTTTAGAACGGCCAATTTTGCATAGACACAGGCTTCATAGCAGAGGTGCTAAAATGAAAGCCATACGATTCTGGTAATTTCAATAAGCTTTCATGGGACTCTCTCTCTATCTCTCTGGTGAACTAAGAATTTCCTACTCCAAAATCTTTTACAACAAAAATGTCCTTATAAATATGAAAATTACATTAACAATAAAATTTGGGAATGACATTTTGTAATTTTAAATTACTATTAAAGTCCACTCATCATTCTCAAAGTCAAAGAAATCTTTTTAAATTTGAAACTAAGTTTTGGAGGGATTTTCAAAAGACAAAATATCCTTCCAAGTCAAGAATGCATGTGAAACAAATTGCCTGAGAAAACTTCCCAAAACCCCTACATCTGAACATGTCTATCTGCCGCTCATATGACAACGAAAACACCCTCCATCAGCTATTGTAACTGCAATACCTCAATAACTTCGTCCTCCCCTAGAACCAACCCAAGCCTAAGACACCAAATTTTTTGTACCCCTCTTCATTTAACGCAAGTTCAAAATTAGGGCCTCCCTATTAATTTTTACCCATACAACCCTGAAATCTAACAAGCAGATACTGCTCTCCCACCAATTCATCCCCCAGAAACCTATTATAATAATGTCTCCATAGGGTGAGATGTATCTATAGCTCATGAATTCCAAGACACAAAGAACCTACATTGGACCAACTGCTGGGCATGGCATGGATCTCCCAAATGTTTGACTATATGTAACGGAACAGCTCATTTATCTCCATGTACCACCCAGTTTGGGTTCAAGTCAATTAACTAAATAAACCTTGCAAACCCAAATTAATATAAACATTTTTGAGTTACTTTATGATTGAACAAAAGTATCGAAATAATTCAAAACCAGAAAGTGCATTTCTATTGTTGCTATGGCCTATATTTGCCAAACCAAAAAGAACACATATTTCAAACTAGAAAATGCGTGTAGGAGTAATTATCCATAATATTACAAAGTGCACAACTCTCAATCTTTTCAATTTCCAATCAAAAAGCATGTCACTTAAGCATTTGGATACTTAGATCATCACTGGTGATTATTTATCAGTTCTAACAGCACACATTATCCCACAGTTCCCTGACCAAATAATATTCCTGAATAAACCAGTCATGTACCAATTTACTTTACCATGATGAAATTTGGGCTCACTGGACACCCCAAAATGCATTTTGGTGCTGTTGGTGCGGCTTTTCAGATGATTGCCAGTATGTATTTTAATGGCTTCTTTCGATGCGCTCTTTAACCCATTTCGATGTGCCCACACTAAAACACAGGTTTATCTTTGCAAGAGAAAAAAGAAAAAGAAAAATACAAGTTCTTAAGCAAAATGAAAAGGCACCACTTTTCCATAGAACTCAAAATGGATACTGAGAAACACATGTGTTGCACCCAAACTATGGGTTCAAGGATGAACCAATTTAAAGAAAACTTAATAATACTTTGCTCTGCTGTTTACTGAATTTTCCCATTTGGACACAAATTTAACATGCAAAAAAAAGAATGCCCATAAACGTAGAATCAAACACTCCATCAAACAACCAAACAAAACCAGTTATTCACTAACATCAAAGATAAGTTGCATCCACAATGCCACATATAAACACAAATTTACAGCATTAGAGAACACAGAACAGTATATTATCAAGAGATTAATTTTCAATAGATGAGAGAAAGAAACAAACCACTGGTTTGGTAGTCTTCCAGAGGGATGTTTTTCCTGTTCCTGCGTTCTCGGGCCTGCAAAACTCCAGGTGAAACTACCGCAAGACCGATTGGAAAAGAAGAAATTAGAGCTCTCCTAGATATAAGGTTTACAGAGTGAAAGCTCTCTTGGAAAAATTCAGCCTTTGGAGCTTTTCTAGAGAAACTGTTTTGTGGGGGAAATGCCCCAAACAGAGGTGTCCAAGAGAGAAGATTTCTATGGAGAAGAATTCTGGAGAGATAAGTTTTTGGGTCAGTTTGATTCAAAAGGCCTTGTGTCTTCGGCTTCTTGATAGAGAGAATGGGAGTTATGGGGTTTATGCGGAGAGAAGCCATTGTTGTTGCAGATTGCGAGGCAAAGCGATGGAACTCCTCCATTGTCTCTGCATATCATTATCCTAATTGTGTGGAGTATATTATACATGAAACGATGAAGTTTCTGTAAAGCCCGGGCTTTATGAAAACAAAATAAAGCCTCACGTCAAATTTTTTTTTGGAAAACACTTTTAACGATGGAAATCTGATGGGTCTAAAATCCATTTTCAACACCGAAAATAAAATTGAAAACTCAAAAAAAAAAAAAAAAATATAGATCTTGCAGATCATTGAACCTTTATATTTTAAATAAAAAATCTAAATAATATGTTACAAGGTACACTATTTATAGAACTTTAAATCCTAGATGACCCATACATGCCAAGGTCTTTCAATACTTGAATTACGCTGTTTTATGAGTTATGAGACGAAACTTTACTTATTTTGATAGGACTGCAGCCCTATCAAATCTTTCCTACATGAAATGATGGAGGGCAAGGTTTCCATAATTCAGTCAATACACCTATTCAAATGACTCCTCTCTCCAAAATTTATTTAAAATATAGATTAGGAATGCATAATCTCAACACCAATAAGTAGTAACTTGAAAAAAATAAATTTTAAAAGCACAAAAATAAAAATTTGAGAAATTTTCAAAAATATATATTAATTTTAGTGTAATTAGAAAAAAAACTTTTCAACTTTCATAAACCTTGCCCAAGTCATTTTTTTTTCAATTTTAACATTTTTTTTACCAAAATAGCTTTCTTGGTAATGGTATTACCGTGAAAGCCGTATCATTATAGTACTTTAAGTACTGTAATACTCAAATTTCCTTTAGTTATGTGGTAGGCTTTTAGGAATTACGATTTAAGTATCATAATGACTACGCTAAGCATTATAGTACTTTAAAGATCATAATACTCAAATTTTTAGTAGTTTTCCAGTAGGCTTTCAAGAATTACGGCCTTTTAAGTACCTTAATGACTAAGCTAAGTATTACGATACTTTAAAAACCGTAATACTCAAATTTTTAGTAAGCTTACACATAAATTCCAATAGCTTGAAATTTTGACATTTTAATAATTTTATTAGAGTTTTCGAAATTTATTTTAAAATTTTTATTAAAGTCCACCCAAAAATTTTCTCTAGAAGGGGTTGTTTTGATGCCCAATTATTTTTAAATTGATGATCTTGACATCAAGATGCATGGACATGAGAAAAAAATGGATTTCGAGTTTTGAAAATAGTACATTTTGTAACATATTTTTTGACCAAGAATTTTTAAGATTTTCAAATATTCATAGATTGGTTCGATCCACATTAATTTTTAAATTTTAAAAATTATAATTAAAAATAAAGATATATTTTAAGACTATCATAAATATTTTCAATATTGAAACCACATTTATCTACACTATTTAAAGGTGACCGTTACTTTTATTGTTTAGAGCCATGGCTCCCTACAAACCGTACCTTTTCGTATTTTACTTTAAGTTTTAAGGTCACGTACATAAATCACTATTTCCTACGAATAAAAAGGAGAGAGAGAGAGAGAGAGCTAAACATGTGGAGTTAAATAAGAGAGAGCTAAAATTTCGCACTGTATAAGATAAGAGGATAACCCTCCCTAACTTTAGCTCATTAATTTAGTTTAATAGGCTGACATCATATCTCAGAATTGCGATGCCCATGTAATTTATGAGAGAGAGAGAGGGTCCATGAACTGCAAGGCGCCCCACGTCTTCCCCCACAGCCCGCTCTGTTAACAAAGGAGAGAGAGAGAGAGAGAGAGAGAGATTTTCGTGTTAATCTTAATCTTACTGGCCATTTTCCAGCCGTTACCCATCTAAATAAGGAAGAAAATAAATTACCCATTCATTTTAATGGAGGAAACCCAAAGGTCTCAGCAAAGTAAAACGGCCATGGCACCACCCAAGCTTTTTTAACCGGACCTTCTCCCACTTAACAATGACCAATCTCTCCAACTCAAAACCCTTGACTTTCTCTCTCCTTTTCTCCATCCTTTCTCCAATTTTAACAGAGGCGGTTCCTCAAAGCCATGAAGCAGAAGCAATCCATTGAGATGGGCCTTAGCCCCATTAAACCTGCAAAAAAACGAGCTCATTTAGAACCCTTGTCGCCTTTTTTTATTGGAAACCCTTCAACTTCCTTCCATTATTTGTGCAACATGCTCAAAGAGCCCATTTCTTCACCATTATTGATTTCTCCATCTGAAAGCCGATTGCCTGACCTGAACTCCGAAAGTTCTTCACCGTTATTGATTTATCCAACTGAAAGCCGATTGCCTGACCTGAACCCCGAAAGTGAGATCGAGAGATCCGAAGCATCTCGCCATGGCTCCTCCTCTTCATCTGAGAAGGGGATGAAGCACTTCATCGATGAGCTCGAACCACCACCTGCGAACCAGTGCAAAAGCATGCCTTGTGGGCCTGTAACAAAAGGAACAGGGCCATGCCGCTCGAATGCCGGATTCAAATTATTTGGGGTTCAGCTTATGAATGAGCCTGCAACTCATGGAGAAGAATACATGACTGAAAACGCTTTGAAACCATTGATAGCCATTAATGGTGGAGTGAGGTTGAAGAGGAGGACTTGCACCAAGGTTCTAATGCAAGGTAGAGCTGTAGGTAGAGCCGTTGATCTCAGAAAATTGGACGGCTATGATGATCTTATGTATTTGTTAGAGGAGTGGTTTGAGATTGGAGGGGAGCTCAGTGGAGCTAATAAGAAGTGGGTTTTGGTTTATGTGGATCACGGCGGCAAGATGGTGGTCATGGGTGGTGATCCATGGCCTGAGTTTCGCGGGATGGTCAAGAAGATTGAGATCTACGGCTGTGATGAGGCGATCAAAATGATGGGAGATGGAACTGTGGCTATGTTTTCGGGTTTCCGGCCATAAATCATGCTCTCTCTCTCTCTCTCTCCCCTATTCTCCGTACTACATTTCACTCAATGGTCCATCCCAAGGTTTACAACAATAGATTGGCCACCAAAGAAACCGAGTCGGATCGACAGTTAAGTGGATCGGAGACTTAGCCTGTTTTGATCTAAAAAATTTCAAAAAATCACCGAAACCCTCTAAAATTTGTATTTTTCGAGTTTGAAAACACTTTTGATGTAGTGCATTTTGTACTTTTCATTATTTTACAAACATACATGAATATTGAGATATCGTTTTGGTGGATGCCTATAAACCATTGAATATTTTAAGGTTCTTTTTTCCCATTACATTGTCTTAATTTCTTTTGAATGTTAAAAAAGAAAGAAAGAGATAGATGTTGCATTATTTATTTATTTACCAAGATTACTATTTTTATTTATAATTACAAAAAGAAAATTATATAGATGTTGCATTATCTTAATTTTTTTTGTTGGCAAAGTTTTCTTTGCACTATATAAACTTATTTATATAGCTTTGAAATTAGCTACATGATATAAAATCAAAGCTATATGGTGTAAATAAGCTGTGTCAATAAGCTATGGTGTAACATAATAAAAAATAGTTAATTACATACGGATCTTATATAAGTATATTAAACACAGTTTGCTACGTTTATAGGCGAATATTACAACTAAGGTTGGTTTGACCGACATCTTTTTTTTTTTTTACGAAATTACCCCTCGGTCTGAGGATTCTATCCCCAGACCGTTTTTAATTTTTTTTTATTTTCCATTCCTCTGGGGATACAATCCTCGATTTGCATGGGAAATGCCCTTGTCCCATTGGGCAGTGCCCTACGCATGGAAATCAATAAAAAAATAAAAGCGGGCGAGGTATGGAATCCTCAAACAGAGGGATAATTTTGTAAAAAAAAAAAATCGGTCAAACCAACCTTTGTTGTAATATTCGCTTATAAACGGAGCAAACGATATTTTATATATTTGTACAAGGTCTGTATGTAATTAACTCAATTAAAAATTAGCTAATTTAAAAGTATAGCCATGTGAGTTTGTCAAGCATTGTAAATGTCTCGTGTGTAAAATTTGCTCCCAAAAGTTTGTAAAATTCTCGTCTTTGAAACGGTGTCTTTAAACAAAAGTTAGGAAGGAAATGCATACAATGAGATATATGCTTTTGATATAGGGAGATTACAATCTTTGTTGATCGTTGGATGTTAAAACAGGTAGGTGAGGATATGTTATTGATTGGATACAAAGTTTAAAATAAAATTTTTCGAATATTATGATTCACTTCAACTTATTAAATTTTACATCCTATAACTATAAATAATTGTGACTTATTCATAACAAAAGTAAATAATTTTATAGCAATCTCAACTAGGGAACATGCTACAACATCAAAACATTTATTGCATCACTGTGTTAAAATAGCACGGATAATTGTATTTCCTTATCTATCGAAACAGGCCCTAAAAGTATAGAGTAGCAATCGAGCAAATCAACGACAGGAATGATAATATTAACTTTTCTACGTTGGGGGGGGAAAATACCTCGCAAAAAAAAAGACGGCACTAGTGTCCGAGTACCATTCCGTCCGTACAACAACAATCGGCTAAAGTTTTATGCTCCCGCTAGAACATATGTCCATTTATTCAATGAGACACGACCTAATTGACCCCATAATTTGGATATCAACTCCGTCAATCCAGGGGAGTAATTGTACAATATGCTCATACAGGAGAATATACCGGTCGGGTAACAAAAAAAAATAGATTTTATTGTTTTAACTTTTAAGCTTTTTTTTTACATGACATTCACCTCTCAAAATCTTAAAAAAATAAAATTGTGTTTCAAAACTTAGGTTAGTAGGCAGGATTCTTCACCCACAAATATGTCACATTGTTGAATCAATGATCTGGATCAGGTTTAGATAAGCGATCCAAAGAATATTAAAAATAAATAAAATGAAATAAAAATTAAAAATATTAAACAAACTTAAAATATATATATATATATATATAACAGGGTTTTAGTGGCACTGAGCTGGAATCTATAACATCTGAAACGGATTCAGTCCCATCCAAATCGACGGTCCAGGTCGTAAATCACTGAATTTTGAAAAAACTTTATCTGGAGCATTTCCAAACGCAGTGTCGATGTTTTTGTCGTGTAAGGGATTGTGGTAAGTGATCATAATTATCGAAATGTGCCCCTCTCTCTCACTAGTTTACGGGAGAGCGTGTCGTGTCACAGTTTCGCAGATTTGGATGGAACGCTTCTCCGTTTTTTCCGTACTTCAAAATTCACAGACAGGAATGGCGAGGTTTTGAAGTTTCGCGGGATTGCAAGTGTCCTTTTCTAGGGCATTAATTCAAGGCCCTACCTCTAGGTAGGACCACACAGAGGGACAGACTCATTATTGATGTGAGAGAGAAAGATCCTTCATTAGTAACTCTCTATCTGCTTGGAAGAATATTTGATGAGAGAGAGAGTGAAAGAGGAGAGAGAGAGAGAGAGGAAACTAGAAATTTTAGTCATCGTTTTGAGAAAGTCCTTTTAGAGAGAGAAAGATTCATGGTTTCCACTTTCGACTGGGCAAGAACCGGGCACCGGTAGAGAGAGAGCAAAAGACAAGCAGGGGGGTTGTCTTTAGTGAAAGAATTGACAGTTTGCAGAAGATAGTACTCGTCCTATCAATGGCCAATTACTCTGGGACAGAGATCATTGACCTCCACGTGTGCATGGTAATTCGACTAATACATTTCAAGTTTGGGTGGGAGCTTGAAATTCAGTCATCTGTTACCGTGTGGACTTGGCCCTTATCCACTCTTGATTGGAAAATGCCAGCGGTTTAAGTCTCCATCAATGGGGAAAAGTCCCAAAATATCTGCTTCATTTAGTCTGCACCTCTCAAAGGTTTTAAAGCAATGGCAGGAACTGGAGATCAACTGAATTACAATGAATTAGGGTAGATATTCCCACAATTGGCAAAAAGAAATCCCTCAGTTTCTGCTCTATATTGTCTGAGGATGTGGTCATGAACTGAAATATTGAGACGTAGGGTTTTTCAGTACCGTAATTGGTTCCCCAAAACCCCTAGAAATCTAACTTTTTATTGGGGGCTATTTTGGGGGTAATCATGGCAGGGATTAGTTATGCTTCAAATGGCAGGGCTATGTGGGAGACCCCAACTTGGGCTGTTGCTATTGTTTGCGCTGTTATCGTTGTAATCTCTGTAGTATTGGAGAAGGGGCTTTATCGACTTGGTCAGGTAGTTTATCTTTTTCTTTTATTCTTTTATTTGCCTCAATACGTCATAGTTTTATTTGGATTAATGTCTATTCTTCTCTAGAGGTTCTTTCAAGGTTGGGTTTTGGTTTTGACATTTTGAGTTCGAATTGCTTTCAGTGGTTCACGGCTCGACATAAGAAGGCACTATTTGAGGCTTTGGTTAGGATTAAAGACGGTAAGAATTGATTGTAATAACGTTGAATGACGTACTGTTGTGGCTTTGATTCTGTGTTTTTGCAATATCTTAACCTTCTTCGCATGACGCTGTTGGATCCTTTATAAATTTTGTTCTCCATCATCATTAAAAAAGAGGGAAACTTTTAGTTTCTGCATGAGTTGTGCTCGTTTTTTTGAAATCGGAATTGAAAACTTCTATTGAGTTTTTATGGGATGGGGTTGATTTACCACAGTTGTTTTGGATGGTTCCTTTTATTTGTTTCTTTGCAAATGCTTATATTTTGAAGATTTTTTACTTGATTCTTTAAGTCTTTATATATTGTTTTTATGGTTAGGATATCTGGTTTTTTATTTTCTTATTTGTACACATGATTTTGAGGAAATTTGAGCTAATTTGGTTGTTGTATTTTGCTGATTTGAAGTTAATTATGGCTTGTTTTTGTTCTTCTTAACTTCATCTGTTGTTCTTTTTTCTTCATTTTGAGTTATATTATGCAGAAAAGAAAAAAAATAGAATTGTGTGGCTGATGATGATGATTCCTGCAATTCAAGTGGATCCCGGGGATGCCTGTGTAGTTGGCCTTTTGCTGATTTATGCTGTCTTTGTTTTTCTTCCATATAACTATGTTTGTTTCTCTATTTGATCTTGTTTATGGGCCACTTTATTCAGATTTGAGTTGGAATAGTATTGTTGTTAAACATGGGTTTCTTCTTCTTTTCAAGGTCTGTATACTTCAAATGTAAGAATTAGACAACTAGCCTGTGCTAGAGATCAATCTGAGATGTGGGGTGGATGGGATTTATATAGCCCCTAGGTCTAGGGGAGACACATCAAATACAGCATAAGAATGCACACGTATAAACCAACTTAGAGATATTAACATCGGAGGTCCAAAGGTTCATGCCTATAATTATGGTATTCTATTGCTGCATTATTTATTATACCAATAGTTACTTACAAATTAACTGGTGGAAAGCCAAAAATTCCCCTTAAGATTCCATACTTTTCACAAATCTACGTTAGTGAGACACAATACTGTACAAAAATAAAATAGGAGACATTTTATATGGTTGCAATAATCTTTTGTGGATAATTTGCAGAAGCACTTTCTTAGTTTTGTAATCTGCTTGTTTTCTAAGAATATATCATATTCCACATTACCTTTCACATATCAAAGGATTTTTTACTAGCTGTTGTGTGCACTCCCTGGTTCTTTCATAGATTGGAGAACGGTACTTATGGCCCAAACCGTATTATATCCTAACATTAGGTGGTTAAAATTTAATGTACCCAAAAGTAGTTAAAAATTTACTATTTGATTATAATTGATTTGTGGTTTTGGTCATCGCAGAGCTGATGATTCTTGGTTTCCTTTCATTGCTTCTGAACCTTGGGGAAGAATACATTGGGAAGATTTGTATTTCTTATAACGTGGCTGATACAATGCTTCCCTGTCCGAAGGCAGACACAAGTGATACTCGGCGCTTGTTGGCTGAGTTATTCACAAGCATGAGGGCAGATGGTCGCATCTTAGCTGGTGCTAAGAAAGACTATTGTCCACAGGTTATAGATTTTGCATCCTTTCACTTGAACAACTTGTTTCCATTTATTGAGTTTTAGTTGTGGTATTTTAGCTTGTTAACTTATGTTGATTTTGAGGTTGGTTACAGATTACAGATGTAGCTTGTTAACTTGTGTTGATTTCGATGTTGGTTACAGATTACAGATTTAGCTTGTTTCGACTTGCTGTTTTGATTTATCTTTTTTTAAACTTTGATAGCTACTCATAATTCTGAAATCAACTTGCTTAAAACTTGTGCAGTTCAATCAAGTGTTGTATGCTTTTCTGATTTGTTGCAAAATTACAGCTTTTGAGGTTGTCATATTTTATTCTTGGGCTGGTGTTGTACTGTGCTTCCATAAATTTAGGGCTTTTGCAGCATATTGTTGCTTAAGGATATCTGCAAGAGAATTTGTTTTCTCTGAAAAGTTAATATAATTTTTTGTCTTGAAAGAAAATCAAATTTCATTTATGATAGAAAATGTATTAGCTAGTCAAGGTGGCTTAAAATCTCAACATGTAAGAGTTTCCTGCATTAACTTAATTGCCATATAGAAGAGAATTTCACACCTTGCAAGAAGCATTTGGATTTACTGTCGTAATCAAGATTGTTGTCTATCAACTGAAACTAGTCTTGATTTGGAGACGATGATGAGGCTACTTTTAAATGCACCATATTCTGATCTCTCTCTCACAGAAGCATTTGGATTTACTGTCATAATCAAGTTTGTTGTTTATCAACTGAAAATAGTTTTGATCTGGAGACGATGATGAGTCTACTTTTAAATGCGCCATATTCTAATCTCTCTCTCTCTCTCTCTCGCGGCACGAAATACACACATACTCATGTATGCATACATATAGGGTTGTTCTAGAATAAACTGTACTAACGGTGAATTTAGAATTTAGTACCCAAATTTTTTTACCATAAAATGCCCTTATATGGTCAAAAATGACTTTTGACCATAAATATTTCATGTATTTTGGAAAGGGTATTTTTGTCTTTTCAAAATCTCTTCCACAAAAACCCAATTTCAAATTCAAAAAGATTCTTTTGATTTTTTGAATGATGATTGAACTTTAAAAGAAATTTAAAATTACAAAAATGCCCTAGTAAAATTTTTTAAATAAGCCATTGTTGATGTAAGTTTTATATTTGTAAGGGCATTTGTCAAAAATTTAGGAGTACTAAATTCGAAGTCCATTATAGAATAACTCATATATATATATATATATATATTTTAACTGTTTTCCAAATTTTTTCGGTTTCTTTAACTGATCCAATTATTCTAGATATACTAACAATAAATTTAAAAACTCATGGTTTTAATATGACACATGGTTCTCAAAATTTAGCTATAGTATGCAGAATATATTATAAAGTCATGAACACCTTATGTCCAAATATTATGAGAATAGATAAAAAAGATCAAACTATATTATTTCAATCAAATATGGAAAAATCTCACACAATTGTACCAAAAACAATTAAGTGGTCAGACATTGTTCTACCACAGTCATGGGCATTGCAACATGCAAATCAACCCCAAGAAATTCCAAGAAATAGTATTCCAAATCAAATAATAGAACATCCAGATGGAAATATTGAAATAAAATTCCAACAATTGAAAGTACATGATGATATAAATGTAAACAGAAAAAGAGATAGAAAACCATTAATACCAAGTAGAAAATCTTGTTCCACTACTCCTGATGTTATTATACTTCCTCCTCCTTCTCAATCTTCTTCTTCTCAAACAATACCTCGTTCAGATCTACAATTACAAGGAATAAGAAGAACAATTGATCATGTTGTTATTCTCACATATACCCCTGAATCAAATATAGCATACACTCCTGAACCTAGTATAGAAGAATTTCAAATCTTAACATTACAAATTGAAGATGATATAGAAGAAGAAATAAATCCATATGATCAATATTCTGATGAATATATGGCAGCATATTTAGCAGCCAAATTGGAAAGGAAAAGAAGAAAAATTAATAAAGATTATATCAGACAAGATTATTTATCTGATGAAAATAAATATATTCGAGAATGGTATTTGAAAACATTTCAACCTAGATCAATAGAATTAATGCACATAAAATATAATAAATTTCTTAAAAAAGAAAGAGTAACCAAAGGATTTTTTATATGGTTAAAAGAAATGTGTAGTCAATATAATATTACTATTCCCTCATTTGACAACATTCAAACAATAGAAGAAAAAACCTATATCAGTACGGATGGTACTACTACTGCTAGTACATACCTTCCTGAAAAGAGTATAATACTCAAAGCAGTCATCCCATCCAAGGATGAACAACCACATCCACAATCAATATATGATATAATAGCTGCTCCCTATAAAGTCTTACCAAAAGAGCTTGGTAAGAAACAGGAATTGATTCCTCATATTGTAGAACAAAATAATTATACAAATTTGTATATGCAATCTTTAGGTAAACAGGCAGAACGAATAGAAAGACTTGTTTCAAAAGGACAACCTTCTGCTACACCTATACCTAAAGCAGTTCTATTCAAACCACCTCCAGAATTAAATAAAAATAAATTTCATATTGGTGATAACAATAGGTCTTTAATGGATCAATTAATAGCAAAATTATCCCAATTAGAAATTAAAGGAATACCTTCTCCCAAAATAAATATTCCTTCACCCACTATTACCAGTTCGTTACCTGAATCTTCAGATAAAGGAAAAACAAAGCTACCTGAGCATGAAACAATGATGCTCCAAGAAGAACCAATCATAGAAGATACTATCCAAAATCAAGAAAATGCATTTATGGATACCACTCCCATAGATCTCAATAGAATAGCCTATGGAAAAAATTGGATACCAATAACAGCCTTACCATATCATAAAAGACCTACACCTGTTGATATTCAAATGGAAGAAGATGCTATACAACAAGTAGTATCATATTCAGGAAGATCAATAGTAAACTGGACAATAGATGGATTATCTGAATTAAAAATATTAGATGTCATGAGACATATGACCATGTTTGCCTCTGCAAATAAAATGGCAGGCAACCCAGACCAAGAGGTTGCAAAAGCAATAGTAAATGGATTTACTAGCTGGTTAAGAGGTTGGTGGGATTTCTATGTAGATGATGAAACAAAAAATAGAATCCTCACTAATACTAGACAATGGACCGTCAGAAATGAACAAAATCAAGAAATAATCTATACGGAAAGTGATGCCGTAAATACTTTGATATATACCATTACACTTCACTTTGTAGGCAGTACAGCACTGTTAGCAGCAAGATCGGAGGATCTGCTCTCCAATCTCCGCTGTCCTACACTATCTCATTATAAATGGTATAAAGATGTATTTTTCTCAATATTATTAATAAGAGAAAATTGCCAGTTAGACCACTGGAAAGAAAAATTTATAGCTGGTCTACCATATTTATTCGCAGAAAAAGTCAAAGAAAGACTGCAAAAGAAACATAATAGAATCATAATATATTCATCATATACACTTGGAGAGTTATCAGCAGAAATATGTGCTGAAGGATTAGCTTTATGCACAGACATGAAACTCAAAAGGCAATTAGATAAACAAGAAATCACTAAGCGTAAAGAACTTGGTGATTTTTGTGAACAATTTGGATATTATCTTGATAGAAAAAATATGCCTGAACAATTATATAAGAAAAAGAAAAAAATATAAAAAGGAAAAATATAAATCTAAAGATAAAGATAAGAGAAAATATTATAAAAAGTCTAAAAGAAAACTGATCAATAAATTTTCTCCCAATACAAAAGGTAAGAGAAAACTACCAGTATGTTATAAGTGTGGTAAAGTAGGATATTATAAACATCAATGTAAATTAAAAAAGAAAATAGAGTCATTACATTTAGATGAAACAATAAAAACAAAATTATATAATATAATCAATTATGATTCAACTTCTTCTACTTCTACTGATTCTCAGATAGACCAAATTCAGGATGATGATATTATCTGGACAGAATCCTCTGACTCTTCCAATACTTCTGATACAGAATCATCTAGTTCAATAAAAAATAATGATTGTAGTTGTCTTATACCTACACATAATGTACATCCACTTACCCAAGAAGATAATTTCATCTTGGACATTATTGACAAAATTTCTGATCCAGATGAAAAAAGATCTGTCATTACTCAATTTATTTTTATAACAAAAAATAAAGCAAAAACACTTCCCATCAATAAATCTCCTGATGAATACAATTTTGCTTCAATACTGAAAAAAGTAAGTGAACAACATACTTCTCAACAACAAAAAGAACCTACAATTATATATATATATATATATATATATATATATATATATATATATATATATATATATATATTAAGTTACTTTTTGTATTTGTAAGACCATTCTCTCTCTCTCTATATATATATATATGTGTGTGTGTGTGTGTGTGCACGCGCGCGCATGCATGCTTCCATCTATTTGATTACGAAAACACCTATATGCTGACCTTTGCATGCACACACCATGAGGATTTGAGGGACGGATTATAATATGGCAAAACACTCTTGGTATCCTTTTGGGTTATTTAGTTTGTGCTGGTTACTTTCTATATCTTGTAAGACCATTTATGGGTGTGGTTTGTATGGAGCCTAGGCTATAAACAATCAAATTAAAGCCTACATTCAAATAGTGTCAAGAAATGTGGTTTAAAAACTGAAAATCTTTGTGATAGCCTTAAAATATAGTTTCATATTTATTTTTAAAGTTTAAAGCTTTAAAAATAGTGTAGATCGACATATCTATGAACACTAGAAAATCTTGAAAATTGACGGTCCAAAAATGCATTACAAAATACATTATCTCCAAAGCTTGAAATCCATTTTTTTCTCATGTCCATGCATCTTGATGTGAGATGATCAATTTGAAGATATTTGGGCATCAAAACAACCTCTTCTAGTGAAAGTTTTGAGGTAGGCTCAAATTTGATTGTTTAGAGCCTCGGTTGTATGTAAACTTTTCCCTTTTTACAATCATTCACTTCAGAAAATAAATGTGTTTTTGTTTCTATATTCTTATGACAACAGGGAAAGGTGTCACTGATAACTTCTACAGGGGTGAAGCAGTTGGATAAGTTAATATTTTTCCTGGCTGTCTTTCATGTGATATGCACTGGTCTTATGATGGCTCTTGGAAGAGCAAAGGTAAGCATAACTGTGTAAATAATTCTTTATGTTTCCAGGAGTTGGAATATTTGTATTGATGACTCAGTACCCAAAGTTGTTTGGTTAACTATGCAGATTCGTGGATGGAAAGAGTGGGAAAATGAGACTCACTCTGTCACATATCAAGCTACAAATGGTAATGAGCAAGAGTATTTGGCTTGTTCTTTCTCTATTTTCACTACTCCAACGCTTGCAAACTTTCTCTATTTTCACTACTCCAACGCTTGCAAAATTTCTCTATTTTCACTACTCCAACGCTTGCAAAATTTCTCTATTTTCACTACTCCAACGCTTGCAAAAGAGGATATCTACGAAATATTTCAAACTTATTTCTCTTCATTAAAAGGGGCATGCTTTGTTCTTATCACCTCCGTCATCTCGTTGCATTTTTACTTTGTCATATTATGGAAAGTATACTATATGTGCCATGAGACTGCTAAGCAATACACTGTTGGGCCATCCACCATTCAATGTTAAGGAAGTCCGAGATGAACCATAGTTCTGCATGCATCTGTCATATCTGAAATACAGGTCATCTCCACTGCCATCTTGAGAACAGGTGTTGGATGGCCTGCCTTTGTATTGTATCCCTTGCTAATTTTGTTGTCATACTTGTTAAACAGATCCAACAAGATTCAGATTTGCTAATGATGTCACTTTTGTGAGAGATCATGCAAGTATCTGGAATAGGAGACCTCTAGTTTTCTACATTGTATGTCTCATTGCTTCGTTCTCATTTGTTTACTTTTTTGGGAATTTTTTGTAAATATCTTATAATTTGTGGTATTTAAAAAACGTCCCCAATGTTTAATACTTTACACTCATATGCCTGTTTTTTTTTTTTTTTCTTTCTTTGGTTTTCCCAAAATAATCCCTTTTATGAAGTAGGGTCTCTCCTTTTTTAGAGATCGGTTCGGAACTTGAAGTTTCCGAATATACTATTTTGGTAATTTGGGTGGTTTGGACATTAAAGTTCCAAACTGCCCACCTTTGTTTTTTTGTAGCCCAAAAAAAGTATTGTGCTCTTGTTGAAGAACATTGTAAACATTCATTTTCAAATATCTGATGCCTTTTCTGAAAGAATGTTTGCCGTTTTCCATTACAGAATTCAGTAATTGGGACACTGCCATTATTTCAAATGTAGTGAAGTTTCTTCTATTTTAGTTGATCCTTCAAGTGACCTGCTATGTGACATTGATAGTTAACCCTAGTTAGCCGAAATGGTAGAAGCTTACTGAGATTTTAAAAAGCAACAACAGCCACATTTTCCCTTTTATGTGCCACTTTTACATATTTCTGTATATTATTTGCAGGCGTGCTTCTTTCGTCAATTCTTTCGGTCAGTCGAGAAGGCTGATTACTTGACACTGCGTCATGGCTTCATCTCTGTAGGCTTTATTGACACTAATGCAATCTTTCCATAAGTTATATGTAGTGATACATTCCACTACTCATTACCTTTGTCCTCTAGGTACATCTGGCTCCAGGCAGCCAGTTTGATTTTCAAAAATACATCAAAAGATCTTTGGAAGACGACTTCACAGAAGTGGTGGGAATAAGGTATAAATCTTACATTCTTACTTGCATATATGTTGGCCCATAACTTTTAGTCATGCATGAGTATGGAAAGCATACTTGGAGACTAGTGGTTGTAATTCTTTAGGGTGGCATATCTTATTGGAACTCTCTATTATACTAGTTTATTTATATTTACTCACATTAAAACCTCTGACTAGAACGTCAAGATCTAACACATTGGCATGCATATATCTCAAATGCGGCATAAAACATAAAGGAAAGTGCTGAGATAAGCCCACTAGCTCATATGAACATGTGAGCCCAACGGCTCAGATTGAATCTGGGCCGATCTGACGATCATGACTTCATTTCGTTTTTGAATTTTAATTTTTTTTTTACAAATCCAAATAACTTGAAATTTTAGACTTGTGTTCTTCAAAAATAGGACAATCTAATAAAAATATAACAAAAAATAATTTGCAAGAAATAAATTGACCAAAATGCCCTTGAAAAGTTTTGAGGATATTTTGGTCGATTTATTCTTTTCAAGGGTTTTTTGGTCAATTTATTTCTTACGAACTATTTTTAAAATATTTTTATTAGATGCGCATTGATGAGAAGAATGAACACCTAAAATTTCAAGTTATTTGGATTTGTAGAAAAAACATTAAAATTCGAACACAAAATGAGGTCGTGACTGTCAGATCCGTCCAGATTCAATCTGGGCTGTTGGGCTCATATGTTCATATGAGCTAGTGGGTTAATCTCAACATTTTCCAAATATAAATAATACATAACTATGTTCATGCATGCAAAATAAATGTGGTACACGATCATTTATATATCCGGTCATGTCCACAAACGTATGTTTGTGGTTTCATTGTGCAGCACTTATTTCTTGATCAAGCTAAGATCTCCATAGTATAGTCGGAAGCTCGTCGAAGAGATAAGTTTGTCATTCATGAGACGCACTTTTATCAAAATTATTGTAAGTTTCTCATTAATAACATCGTTTAAGTATAGCTATAAGATATTATCTTTCTCAATATGCAATGAAACTTTTATTTTATAATGTCCACTTGTATGTAGTTTCTCTGGTGAATTCTTTTCATCGGTGCATCCTGTAACTTAATCATATCATATTTGCATTTGTTCTTGTGAAACCATACCATATCAATAAAAAATATTATCAATGAAGACAACACTAAATCATGTTGCCTTCACGCAGGAAATGCACCATAAGTAACCAAAAGTACAGAAAGTTTGCCGTAGTCTAATGTTCTACAATGTATGGTACCCTATGGCTACATTACTTCCACTATCCCTTCTCATTGAAGGATGTTCCGAGTTTACTTGGAGTGGGGCCTACAAGGGCATTTGGTATAGTTGATATCCAACCATCCATCAATAGACATGAAGGTGAATGTAGCTTGGATAACATGTACCATTGCCCGTCGTACAATGCTATGCTTTCCCTAGTTAAGCCCTTCTTCCTTTCTATATGTTATTGAGTTCCTAATATTGCTGTATTTCGAGATTCAGGGGTTTCTATTAATAGCTCTGGGATTATCTTTTGATTCTATTTATACTTGAATCTGCAGTTCCACTTTATGGGTTTCAGCTGTAATATTTATGCTTCTTAATGTAAATGGTGAGTTTGGAAACTCAAAATGTACATTCTATCTCAAGCCAATTTCTTTTATTTATGAAATATTGTTTGGCCATTTGATCTCATAGCCTCTTGATTCTTATTGTTTTTTGAAGGTTGGCACACATTGATTTGGGTTTCCCTACTTCCAGTGGTTGTAAGTATGCTTGACATTAAGCTGCCAATTCCTATTGAAGGTCCAAAGCAATTTTCCAATTTCTATTGTGTTTTCTGTAGATAATCTTGGCCATTGGAACGAAGCTGCAAGCTATTATGGCTAAGATGGCGTTAGAAATCCAAGAAAAGAATGAAATTGTACGGGGAATGCCCCAAGTGCAACCCAATGACAGTCACTTTTGGTTTGGACGCCCTCGTTTAGTTCTCTTTTTGATCCATTTCTCTGTGTTTCAGGTACAGCCCCTCTGTTCTAGTTATATGCTGATTTGTATCAGTGCATGGTATATGGCGCCATGGGTGTACATTCATTGTCGGTTCCCTCTTATTGATGGTTAGAAATTGAATTATCCTGATGAATATCATTGTAGGCTTCACTGTGTATATTTTCTTTTCATAAGTGGGAATGGATGGTTGATGTAGCCTTGGAGTACCATGTACCATAAGACTATTATATATACTTATAATCATACGCTTGGTATGTACTTATTTTCCCTTTTCACTGTTATCATTATCATCATCATCATAATCATCAAAGCCTTGTCCCAATTATTTGGGTTTGGCTATGTTTCTCCATTTTTCTCTATTAAGGGCTATACCTTCAGTAATATAACATACGTTCAGGATTTATGATAAGATGTGACAAAGTTTTACGCTGGCTGCCTACCTAACACAACCCAATTCCTTTACCCGGGATTGGGACGGGTTAAGGGAAAGTTTATGCTCGTCACCCTTATTAGACTATTCCCCTTTTCATAGTAAGTCTTGGAATGTCCCTAAAACTATTGAAAATGACTATCAAGAAAGAAAAAAACAAACTATTGAAAATGACTATCAAGAAAGAAAGAACAAAAAAAAAGAAAAAAAGAAAAAAAGAAAAAAAAAGAAAGAATACAAACTGTTCAGAATAATTGGTTTCATATGCCTTTCCTTTTCCCCGTTCTATTGTGACTGCTACCCATGGTGTTTGCAGCTTGCAATCCCTAAATTCATTTTTGTATCCATTTCTCCAAAGTTGAGTAGGACCAAAGTCTTAACCGGTATTGTTTCATTATTTTTAGGTTAGGGATGGTTTATAAATGCAAATGAACTGTCTTACTCATTGTCCTTGGTCATAATACCATCCAATAGGGACCATGATGGAGAGAGGCAATGGTAGCCCTACAGAACAGGACATGGTCCCAATGGACGGTCATATTCTCTCCATCACCCCATCATTTCATTCGAAGGTGATTACCCCCATGAGTTTGGTTTACCCTTGTTATAGGACTTTTGGATTATAGTATGTTTTCCCTTTGTTTTAATCCTCAAATAGCTGCTGAAGGTTCAAAGCATGGATAGTGATTGAGTACAGAGGACAAGCCAAACAAGTGGTGAATTTAAAATGGCAACTTCCCTCCCATATTTTAGAGCAAACTTCGTGAAAGCATCTTCTTACATCGTTCAAAAATAACTTAATGTATACTGGAAGCTACTTGTTGTCTTCGGGTTGTAAAAGGTGAACATCATATCAATCCCTAATTTAAAAGTTTTCATGTCAAGTTCTTTAAGATCCTACAGCGGAAATAGTCCTATTTGTCATCAATTAGTCATTAATATGAAAACTCCATGAACTGCAAAACTTAAAGATCTTCAAATACTTGGACGGAAACCCAAATATGAACACGAGATTCTTAGGTACTTCAAAATAAACTGCTGTTACACATGGAAAGTAGAGATATATCTTAAATCATTGGAGTTTGACATTCAGGGGAGACACTTCCAAGTGGAAACATTCACCCCCAAAAAAAAAAAAAAAACTTCCAAGTGGAAATAGAAAGGCAGTGTTATGGCTATTTAGTTTTAGGCGCATTTTGTGACATTTGGTCTATTTGGGAGCGGGTCTCATGGTTTTTCCTGCAAATCAAAATTCCTAACGGAACTGGTTTCTTTCAATGCAGAATGCATTTCAGATTGTGTATTTCTTCTGGATATGGGTAAGGAAGCAATTTTTTATGCGGTTGCTTTATATTGCCAAGCTAGTATTCTTTCATGCTCTGAGTATAACATTCCCCCTGCTCCTCCCATTGCAGTATGAATTTGGCTTGGATTCGTGCTTCCTTGAAAAGTTTTGGATTATTGTGGCAAGGGTTATACTTGGGTAAGTCCACTTCTCTAGACTTTGTCCTTTTTCCCATCAATAGGGATCTCTATATAGTTTTCTGGATCTAGTTGTCTTCATCACATTTAGATTTGGATTTTCTTATATGAATTAATTTGTTCTCCATTAACTGGTTTTGCAGTGTTGGTGTCCAACTTCTATGCAGTTACATCGCTCTGCCGCTCTATGCACTTGTTACACAGGTTAGTTTTCTGAACTTTGAAGCACTCAGTTGAACCATTCCTTTCTATTCTTATTGTTAGTCTTTCTTTAGTTGATATTATGCATATTCTTTTAAATTCATTAAACTCTTCACTCATTTGACCTCTGGGTTATCTCCCATACAGCATTGTGTTGGGGGTTCATGTGGTGGGGTTGGAGGACCAATTTTGCCACATTTTAGGCCGAACATTTTCTGTAGGATCTAACAGATAGAAGTGGGCCCTTGTTTGGAGGGAAGCCACATTCCTTGGGCTTATGTAACTTCTATCTCCCCTGAAGTCTTACTTTTCCTTACATTGAGAAGTGCACTCACACAACATGTCATTTATAAGGTCAAGATGATTTCAGTGTTTGTAGGCAAATTGCAATTAGGTTCATATAAATCAAATCTGTCTAATCAATGACTTCTCTAGGATCTATTTATATTCTCATTCTTGTATGGTAAAAATTTAATGTGATTCATACCATCATAAAAACAACAATGACCATGTGGTTTATCACTGTCCCATCCAATGTTAAAAAATCATCGACTGGATTGGAGATTACCTATCTAGATAAAAGATCATTGATATCCAGGCCGATTCCTGGTTGGAATTGGTGATATAATTCCATAAGGTTGCAACCTTAAACAATCCAATTAAGACACACCTCCAAATTTTATCATAACATGTAATTTTGGTGTAAACAATTCTTTGGATTATCTGAAAATCTATTTTCGTATTTAATTATAAAATTTTAAACTCTAAAAATGGTTAAAATCAAGTAGATCTATAAGCATATGAAAATCTTGAAAATGGACGGTCCAGATGACGTATTGCAAGATGCACTATTTTTGGGACTCAAATCTTTTTTTTCTTCATATTCGTACATCTCAATGTCGAGATGATCAATTAGAGGGTTTTTCAACATTAAAACAATCTTTTCTAATGGATTTTTGAGGTGCATCTTTAATTCTACATTTTAAGGTTGCACCCTTATATAAACTTTTCCATATATATATATATGTGTAATGACATTATGAGACCCTCTCACACCCATGTGAGAAAGTATCACCATTAAATTTTGACACAGATCTCTAGAAAAGTTATCACATGGGTGTGGGACTTGGGTGAATGGGTTTATTATAGATAACTTTTTTAGAGATCTGTGTCAAAATTTAATGGTGATCCTTTGGATCTTACTTACATCGGTGTGGGAGGGTCTCATGGTATCATTACTTTGTATATATATATATATATTACTTTTGATACACTAAGCTGGAGTGTTTTGCTTGGATATACCGTGCGGCACTTTACCCTGTGGTTCAAGGTTCGAACTCTCTTGGCATGCTTTTTCATTCTAACATTCAAAACAAGCATTTGTAACAACTATATAAATACCATGCAAATTTTATAACATATCACTTGAGTGGCTCACTTGGTATACGCTGCAACTTTTAATTGCATTATAGGAGGTTTGAGCCCTCCTGACATGGCTTTTTTTGAATGTTCACTTTTTTTTAATTTGATTTATTTTTTAGAAAGTAGTTGGAGGGTTGAAACCCGCTATGTTGTGCTCCACAGAAAAATTTTCTAACCAAATCGGCTAATTTCATCTTAATGAAAAAAAGTGCGCATATTATATATTATATCCTAGAATTTTGCTATTTTTCTTTTTTATTTAGATCATTGGTTTGGCTGATCTGGCTTGCCATTCAGGATAATTCAGATCGGAATTAGTGGGTGGGTCACCCATCCATCAATCCGTTTATTAAAACTGGTCCAATCAATGAATTTTGTGATGGGACCCATTCCCTTCCATCCCTATCTTTTCCATTGATTGGATGTTGATAATCTCATTGTCATGGTGATCTAATGGCCATATGGATCATAGTTTTGGGACCTTTTTGGGTTGGTATTTGATTGTTCTGTGTTTTGACTAGGCTAGCACAATATAGTGCAATGGAGTATGTTTTAAGGTACTCTTAAGGGGCATCTCCATCCAATCTTGATGGAAAATACTGAATATCAATCATTATGTGGCGCACATCCCATGTGTAATCAATCCGCACCATCCTTTTTTCGGGATAGACATTGGATGCCCCTTGTAGTACCGTAAATCAGTCTCCATTGGATTATGATAATACTTTTTGACTTTTGATAGTGATGGCTGTGTGTGATTGATGGTGATATGCTCCAGATGGGTAGTCACATGAAGAAGTCGATTTTTGATGAGCAAACAGCTAAGGCACTCAAGAAGTGGCGCCAAACTGCCAAAAAAAAGAAAGAGAAATCAAAGACTTCAGGGTCCGAGGTTGTGAGTCCCGCATCCTCGGCCCCTCATCTTTTGCATCGCTTGAAGACCACAGGCCACTCCGCCCATGGAGCACCCTCAGGCTCATACTCATTGGAGCACGATGGTTCTGACCTAGATGTTGATTCTTCACCCACTTCTTTCTCTAGGGACCACCACCCTTTAGATGAGGTTCATGGTGATGCTGGTGATTTCTCTTTTTCAAGGCACTAAGAAAAGTCCCTCAAAGCAGGGGTTTATCATAAATATGTATTGGTAAAGAGAAGTTTAGGAATGATTATGCTATAGTTAAGTATCCTATAACCTCATGACCATGTGGTATATCTGAGGTCACGAGGGTCATCACTGCTGAATCAACTGGTTTGGGAGGTGATAATGAGGGAGTGACATGATCTCGACGATATGCCAAGCTCTCTCCCTCATCATTAACCCATTGATTGTACAGTGATGGTCATCATGACCACTGATTCCATGTGATCACGAGGCTTACAAATACGCTTTCTATTATTGTTTACTTGATCTGAGTTGCAAACAGAATTATATTCCAAGTTTTTGGCAATAGTTGTTTGAAGAACTGATAATTTTGTGATACCTGTGTGCAGAACTACAGACTGGGTGTCACTTAAATGAAAAATGGGACAAATGAATGACCAATTTTCTACTCGTCCTCCATTTAATCTTTCTATATTTCCTTACTTTATTAGTGTTAACTGTTAACCCTGTCTCTTTTATTTATTCAGGGCTTTGCAATCCCCATATCATGGTGATTATTTATGGTGAAAAAAAATGGTGCAAAAAGAAAATGCGTTTTTTTCAACAATAACTTATATACTTCGTTTATGAGCAGGTTGGATACTCCTGATATACTATATTACCAGAGTGAACCATTGCGAAAATGCAATATGATGATTTTGCTATGATACTATCGAGAAGAAAGACTCGCGATGTATTTTCTTCTCCATGGATTTTCACTACACTCCCGTTTGTAAAAGTCAGTGGCAAATTGTGTGGCTTTACCGCCAATGCATTCTTCAATATGCATATGTGGGGTGGACCTATTCTGATCTGAATCGGTGGTTCAGATTGGGCAAATTAGCAATCCTGCAAAATTTAGGAAGTAATGAAAAGAATTGTATAGGAGGATCTTTCATATGTTTCTTTGATGATTTAAGCCACTGGAAATGAAAGCCAGATTTAAATCCAATAAAAAATTGAGATCAAAGGGAAAAAAAACCATAAAATTAATACCTTCAATTTTATCCGTTTACTCTAAATCAGAAAACTTTAATAGATAATAAAATGCCTCTAAAATTAAAAAGAATAAATGACAATGAGAAACATGGCAGACCGGACTTGGAAAGAAATAGCATTTTGCTAATTTGGAGTTTTTGACAAATCATCTATACAAAATCTAAGAGGAATGAAAAACAAATAATGCCTCTCAAATTTCTCAAAAAATCGTGGGCAACGTGGAAAATCGACCAGATTCAATCGGGAGAGGAGGTGCATATATGTATATAGAGCTGAATTGTAGAATCCCTCCTGGAGCCAGATTGTTTGGATCGACGATTCCCTTTCCAAATACACAGCAGAAATCACAAATGTGGTTACATGCTAGTCATTCCTTAACGCCTTAATATAATGGAAATTTCCTTCTTTCCGAAAATATTAGAGCCTGCCAATAAACTCAATGTTACAAACTTCCCACACCCCATGGTTGAACTGCAAATTGTGTTTTAATAAATTTTTTGAGTTTACGATTTCAAAGTGATTTCCAAAACTTATGAAAACAAAATATTGAAAACATCTTTTATTTATTTTTAATATTGAGAAAAAAGAAGAGAAGTTTGGTTAGCGTTTGACAATTTGCAACGCTATGTCCTAGGCTCAATTCCTATCAAAGGTAGGAGCCCTCTTCCCACTTATTTACCCCAAAAAAAAGTTGGTCTAGGGGGTTTGGAGATGTGAAACCTTGAGTCATATTGAGAAATGAAACCTAAGAGTCATTTTGAGAAATGAAACTTAAAAAGATGATGTACGGATATATTTTCCAAAAAAAAAAAGAACCCATCAAGCCCCAGCGATGAATCCTGGGCCAGATCCCACTCCAAGTTATTGTAATCTTTCTAAATTCTCTACCGGCCAAAAATAATAAGGTGACTATCATGTAGCAAATTATTTTAATCATTTAACATTTTTATGATTTGTGTTCTTATCATGAGCACCTAGGTGGTAACCTCTACCTTGATACACCATGGGCAGTTCTTTTCATATACTTACCTACACACCGAACATTTAGCAAGTTACATAAATGGGTGTATCTTTAGATGTCTTTATTAACAGTTTGTGCATTTTATTATTATTTTTATTTTTGAATTATTAACTAACTTTCATTTATCCAGCAAAATTGATGTACATATGTAAGCTTTTTTGTTTTTGGGTAGCTAATGTGCATATGTAAGATGGTCTTATACAAAATGGCTGTATAAAACTATACTAAAATTAGAATCATATGAATGAGGAGTTAAATTCAATTTTTTTTTTTTTGCAATTAGGTAATTTCAACTCCTTGATTATGAGAAAGGGTGGGTGGGATTCTATGTGAAATGGAGTTTAGCCAGACAATTTTCATAATATGGGAGGAGTTGAAAGAGTTTTTGTAAAAACTATCCCATAATGTTGTAACATTCCTACAGGGAAAATGTGATTCGTATGTCAATTTAATAAGTCCCACAATATTTATGAGGGACTTCATGATAAAAGGGGTGCAAGAGAAAAACGCGATTTCCCAAATACATGTAAACTAGGGTTCACCCACTGTAACAACCTAAGTAGCTCGTATTTAGTCACCCATCCTCTTCTCTCTCATGAATCTCTCCATACATGTCTCTATATTTTGTTTTTTACGTTTAAAATTGAATCATTCACTGATCCACACTGGTTAACAATTGATCACATCCGTCAAAAAAAAACATATGGATAAAATCAAAGGCATGGCATTTATTGGTCTTAGACCTATTCAAATGCCATACATTGAATTAAAATGAGTTACAGGGACTCAGCGGATGAGAGGAATGAACTAAAATGAGTTACAGGGATCCACTTGACGGGGTCTAACAACAACACCGGTCATCTTATTCTTTCCAAGCTAGACTATTTTCTTGTTTATGAAGGTGGAAAGAGCCTTCCCCTTTATTAAGGTTAATGTCATACCAAGTTATCTTCTGGCCACTTACCCATTTGTTTGCATACTGAAGATGTGGTAGCTGGTCCTAGACCTTTTTGTTTGAATATTGGCTAGCTTGAAGAGCAAACATGGGCTAGCATTGATGTTCATGGAAGTTCTGTTGGGTTCATGTGGCATTTAAAGGTCTTATGAGTGCTTGTAAAATGAAATGATATAGTGGAACATGAATTCGGTGAAAGTGTGGTCCGTCGTGGACCATACTAAACAAACGATGTTTGCAGATATCGGACTGTGCTTGACGATCTAGGCCAGTCGGTTGGAAAAAACCTATGTTACCTAGGCATAAAGAATAAACTGAGAAGGGTTCTAATGGGTTAGCCCTTGATGAGGTCGGAGAATATGTCTGGATGAGTGAGCCGAAGGACTGTGTGACCCTTGTGTGTGATGGTGGCCTACAGAGACGGGGGCTAAAGCCTCATCCATATGCCATCACACGACATGCATATCGATAGATCGTTCGGAAAAGCCAGAAATCCACCTTTTAGGGTGAAGTGTATGCATGTGCAAGAGATACCCCTATGCACCATATGAGCTACGGTCGCATCAGGTCTAGGTGACCTTGACTAGTCTCTAGGGGAGGACCTGAAATCCACAGACTGGGATTGTGATTCATTGGCTCATTGGCCGGACTTTGGTGACCTGCTAATGAGCCACTGCTTGGACTGTAGGTTATGGAAAACACTGGATCGGTCTGATAAAGCACGTGTGGTATGTAGTCCACAATTGAAGGTAGAGTGCCCCATGATTGTTGATTCCTAAACCATATGGATCATTTTCTCATCAAATTAATTTAATTGTGTTTGTTTTATGATGAAAATTATTTTAAAATTATTATTTGAATTTTTATGAATCTATGGATATTTTATTTATAATTTTTGGATTTATAAAATTAAAGATATTGATTTTACAATTGTTTAAATGTCCAAATAATATTCTAATTTTTTTTATTAATTTTAAATATATAAAAATATCATGGGAGCCGATTGTGCACATGGGCCCGCCATATTTTTAGAAGGTGGGGCCCATGAGTGCCTCCCTTGGGTGGCACGCCACACCCTTATTCACTTTCCTATTTTTTTGGTGATATGGCATGTGGGCATATGCTTGAAAGATATTGACTAAGTATTGACTTGATATATCTTTGAAAGATTTTGTGGAAAGATTGAGTAGACTTGTGCTCTTGTATGATATGCACAATATTTTGAGTAGATTTAATTTATTTAATTTCTATTAATGATAAAATGGTTTAAGAAAGAGGGATAACGGTTCATGCACATTCCATAATGTTGATAGCCCATCTATAGAGTGGATGGCTCAGATCTCTCGCCCCATAAGTCATCCTTGATCGACGGTCTATGTTCAATCTCATAAGAAGAGGCAAGCTAAAGAAAACCCTAAGAAACGCTAATCTTATTCAAAACCTATAAAAGTGGATTGTCTTTACTAAAAAATCTCTACACCTTATCTTTCTATCTCTCGCTCTAAAAAAAGTTATCTCTCTCATGTTTGATCTCTCTCTCCCACATTGTGAAAGAACCTAAGGGTTTAGGTTATGGAGTTCTTCTCTCCGATCTCTCAAATATGTATTTACGGCTAAGGTTTTTAGGGTTTAGCAAAAAACAGAATCCATATCTCTCAAACTAGATTGTTAAAAGAATTCACCTAGGGGGGTTCATGTTCTATTATTGTGGCTTGGCCGAAATTTGCTTTTTGGGTTCGAGATTGAAACTAGACTGTTGATCCCGCTCCATTGGATGGTAGTGACTCAGTGCGGGGTGTAATAAGCCCAGTTGAGGTAATCTCTGGCACTCTTCTTTTTGTTTCTTGCAATCTTATATTTTATTCTCAAGCATAGTGTATAGTTGTTTCAATGACATCAAGTTGTTAAGATATTGGTTTTATTGTTATGTTGATTTTATTTTGAAATTTCTCTTATTATAATAAAGACCACCTGTAAGTGATCTTTGCCGAAAGAAAGGGGTAAAAAAAAAAAAAAAAAAAAAAAAAAAATTTTATTCCCCGGTAAAAGATCACATCGGTATTTCTTTCAAATTGTGGGTATCGAATTCACAAAAAACTTATCGTCCTCAAACAGAAAGTTGTTGCGTGGAAAAAAGATACTACATATCAACTTAAAGGCAAGATTGAGACCACCTTGATGGATATTAAGATTTTGGAGAATTCGATTCAAGAAAGCTTTTGGAAGAATTACTGATCAATAAGAATGTTCTGCTCAATAAATTGCATGATTATCTTAGATTAGAAGAAGTTTATTGGAAGCAATGGTCCCGTATCAAATGACTTAAGGAGGTTGTTAGGAATACTAAATTTTTTGCATGCAATTGCCAATGCTCATAAGAGGTAAAATGATATATGTGCCTTGACTATGCTTGGGGTTCTGGACGGTGACAATACTGGTAAGGATAATGACATTATTAATCATTTTGAAATGACTTTCTCTAGTGACTTTATGCCAGGAGTTATTATAGGCGGGTTCCATTCACCCCAGCATTTGGTTTTGGAGCTTGAAAAGAAAGTCACTGAAGAAGAGGTTAAAAAGACAATTGTTACACTCTTTGGGGATAAGCCTCTTGGGCTAGATGGTTTTCCACTTATTCTCTTTCAACGAGTTTGCTTAAGGAAGAAATTGTCTTCATGGTCAAGGAATTTATGAGTTATGGTAAAGTGTTTAAGAGGATTAACTCAACTTACATATCGCTGATTCCTAAGAAAGATATCATTACAAACCTTGGAGATATCAGGCTCATTAGCATTTTATCTAGTCTATACAAAATTGTAGCTAAAATTCTTGTAGTGTCTTAAAGTTGTTCTTCCTTTAGTAGTCTCAGGTGAGTAGTCAGCCTTCATCTGTGATCTCATGATTATAGATAGCATTCTTGTTGCCCAGAAACGTATCCATTCGATGGAACTTGTAGGAAATACGAGATTAATTATAAAGTAAGATTTGGAGAAAGCCTTTGATAGAGTTGAATGACAAGTTTTATATGAGATTATGAGAAAAATGGGTTTTGATAATGAATAGATTTTTTGGATCATGGGGTATCTCTCTTCGGCTCATTTTTTCTGTCCTTATCAATGGCTGCCCCAAAGGCTTTTTTCAGGCCTCTAAGGGAATTAAATAGGGAGATCCCCTATCTCATTTTCTTTTCATTGAAGTTGTTGAGGGCTTCAATACGATGCTTAAAAATATTGTATGGATTGGTCATCTGATGGGGTTCCAAGTTTCCCCTGACGGGCTAATCATTTCCTATCTATAATATGCTGATAACACTCTGATTGTTTGTGATGGAGATCAGGCCCAAAGTAATAACATAGAGGACCATTCTCTATTGCTATTAACTAGCCCTTGGCCTCAAAGTCAATTCCAATAAAACATCCACAGTGGGCATATCCTGTAGTGGAGCTATGTGGAGTCTTTTTACTTTTATTCTTGGATGTAAAGTTAACCAATTCCTTTTGACATACTTAGGGGTGTTTATTCAGATTCTAAGCTCGCTTGGGCAGCATGCGACCCTCATATTTATAGATATCAAGTTAAGTTAGATTTGCGAAAAACCAAATGAACGGTTATCATCTGAGTTGGGATCGGTTCTAAGAAAATTGGACCTATCCCACCTTCAAGTAAAGTGATTATAACCGTTCATTGTGTCTTTTAACTTATTTTGGCCCACACTACATTAAATTCTTTTTTGGCATTTACAAGGTTTCTCTTTCTAGAGTTTTTTTTTGTCTTTTTGGCGTGAGTCAGTGGGACGAGGGCACCTACTTTTTGTAGGAATCATCAAGCGCTAACCAATTAGGCACGAGCTATTTTTTTTTATAAAAAAAATAGCATATCAGTGGGGATTTGGGCCCTACCCTTTGGTGCGAATGGAGTCAGAGGCCATTCTCAAAAGTGGAGATTTGGGCCCGTAACCTTTTGGTGAGAATGGAGTCAGATACCTCACTATAGAGCTCAATAATACTACCGCAAAGGCCCAGGCCATTTTTAAAAGTGATAAGATAGTGGGGATTTGAGCCCCTACCCTTTGATGAGAATGGAGTTAGAGACCTCATCCTAGAGCTCAGGCAATATTATCACCGAGACCCCAAGCTATTCTCAAATCTAAGAGGTTGTGACATCTTAATTTTGAAATTCCTTCGAGCCATGCATATATGACATGTTAAAGAACTAACTCAAGACCAGGTCTTTTGAGAGAGAGAGAGATTTTGAACAATCAACTTTAGAGAGAGAGAGAGAGAGAGATTTTGAACAATCAAATCAAGAGAGAGATGGAGAGATTTTGATTTTTTTTGGTCGTATTTAAAAAATTATTAATTTTGTGCAATTCCACTCTAGGCAAGAAATAATGTCTCTTTTCTCTCTCTCTACCACCGTGCAAAACAATATAAGGAGACGATGTCCATCGATTCCACTGGAAACGCAACAACTCCCTTCATTTTCCATAAATAAAGAAATGGTTTAGAGCTCCATGCCAACAACTTTCTCTCTCCAAAAGATCCAAAGCAGTTTTGGACATGGAAATGTGGAAAGGGGTTGATGCATTGTGCGTGGACCCACCATTGGACGCCATTGTGTACCCAACGCGCCAGACGCTAGGAGAGGGAGAGTCATTTTTTGTGGTCAGTGGACTACAGTACAGTGATCAATTTTGTACATAGACCATAATTACCAGCATGAAGAAAGAGAGCAATTTTTGTGGTCAGCAGAACACAAGTGTACTGTGGAGTGATCGGTTTTGTATATACGACGTACCATGTATGAACAATATAATGATCAATTATTATATGGGAAAAGTTTATATAGAGCCGAAGCTTTAAACAATCAAATTCAAGCCTACCTCAAAACTTTCATTAGAAGAGGTTGTTTTGATGCTCAAATATCCTCAAATTGATCATCTGGACATCAAGATGCATGGACATGGGAAAAAAATGGATTTCAAGTTTTGGAAATAGTGTGTTTTGTAACACATATTTGGAGCGTCAATTTTAAAGCTTTTCATAGATATCATAGATCTACACTATTTTTTAAGCTTTAAACTTTATAAATAAATCTGAAAATATATTTTAAGGCTATCAAAACGATTTCCAGTATTGAAACTACATTCCTCGATACTATTTGAAGGTAAGCTCTAATTGGATTGTTTAGAGCCTAGTCTCTATACAAACCGCACCGTTTATGTATATTTACAAGTACTATGGTTTAGAAACTCGTCTCGACCAAGGTACTCCGACGTTGACTTTGGCGTGTAACTCAACCATGTCCATAGGCTTGGTCGTGTCACATATAACCTCAAAAGGTCAAAGAATGATAATTGCTTTTTGAAAAGTTAGAATAAGAAAAAAAAAAAATTGATTATACACAATGAGACTATTTATCTTTGGTGCATGGAGGCCACAAGTATTTGTAACCATTCAATATGATATCTAATAATTTGGACGTATCACAAAGTTTGAGAAAATTTCTTTTGAACTTTGAGTTTGGTCGATGGAATAGATACAACCACCCGGTTTCACATCCATTGGTTAAGATTAATTATGACCGCTTTGTATAAAAAAGAAGACTAAAAAGTTGAAAAAGATCTATGAAATATTGATGGTCGAGAATTTTGATTTTTGATTTTGTATATTTCATAAAAAAATTTTAAAAAATTATATAACTTTTCAAATCAAACTTAAAAACTACCAAAATCATCTAAAACATTATATCTAACAAGTATAGTAGTGTTTCTACATATTTCTATGTTGTATATTTTAACCATGTTGATAAGGTTGACGCCAAGTTATCATGAAGCTCCCCGCAACTTCGGCCTCGCCCATAGTTAAAATTGAAATTATTTCTGTGAAGGCGGATACATTTTGAATTGAAATTATCCTGATCTGGAGAAGAGCTATTTTTAAGGGCAGATTTCCTGCAAGACCTATATAATGCGCATTTTCTCTTAATCTAAACATATTTTGTTTCTCCCTTTTCTCCTTGCATCATTTAGTAGGATAGGTTCATGATTCCTACAGCAGGATGCAGCCATGGTTGCCGACATGAGGTTGCAAATGAGGGACCACATAGATGATGTTAGAGGAGAAGGTAGTAAACCGCCAGAAAAGATGCAGAGAGTTTTAATCGTTTGTAGGTCTGGTAAATTTTAAGCTTTAAATTTCAAGGCTTTCAAATACCAAAACCGCAATCTTCCAGCACAGTACAGTGTTGAGGTGCATCTTTCTTCAAGTTACTTCAATAGTGAAAGGGCTAATACCTCATACAAACATAAAATCAGAAATCATGTATTCAAAAAATTAGTTTCATTTCTCCTGGGCATTTATTGGTCAGAGCCACATACTAACCTTCGACAAAGGAAATGGGAAGCAGTGTATGTGTCTTAAGGAAAAAATAATCAAAATGAGAAATGAAGAAATGGAATGGCACCTAAAATCCGAAGTGAGATGATTGTAGAAGGGGTGGGGGGCTGTAATTAATTTTTTTGTGAGATTACCATTGTTAAAATCTTGGAATCTCACATGGTTGGGCTTTGTGAGGTTTTTTTTTTATTTTTATGGAGTATATTTAATGCGTTTGTGAAGGAGGAGAAGTTGAATTTAGTACTCATCATGACAAGACCTTTGTTGGGGTGGGGTGGGGTGGGGTGGATTCCTGGTGAACCTATATGTAATGGGGTTTTTGTTCAAGTTCAAGTTCAAGTTCGACCCATAGAATTTGTATCTTAAAAAGTTCATTAGTCAAATCTTAGAGGCCTGATGCCAATTACAGGAGGATAAAAATGCGTACAAGGATGAAAAACACAAGTACTAGAAAATACAAATAAAAAGTTCTTGTTTGCGCACCACAACACATAACACACCATACAAATAGAGATCGAAAAAAAATACAAGTCCACCCACGTTCATTGAACCGCTCGTTAATATTAGAGTAATTTGAAGACTGGTTATCCCATTCCCACAAGATCCCACTTTAACAATAAAAAGAGAACGAAAAAAAACCAGAGGTAAAACAAAAAGCATCGTATAAAGCAATAGAGTCACAGAGAGAGGAGTTGGGAAGGGGGAGTGAGAGAAGAGGGGCTATAAACGAATTGGTTCTCTAGATTGAGCATCTTCTCTCTCTGGTGCCTTGTTCCTCATAGGTGCCTACACAACTTCCTCGAAGAAGAACTGAATCTGCACAGGGATATCATGTATAAATATTATTTCACGGAAACAAAATAAACAGAGAGAGAGAGAGATGGCTTGAAGAGGAAGTGAAGAGGCCATACCAGTACATAAGAAGAGAGTGCATGACTATTTGCAGTGTTCTAAATTATAATCAATAAACCAAAAACCAACTCATACAATCATTTAAAGAAAGAAAACAGAGCACGCCTGCTTATCTCTAACATTATATCTCCATGTCCATTCACTCACCATTTATATATAATCCACACATAAACCAATAGATTTCCGAACATCAAACAAACCAAAAGTCTTCCTCTGTGAGGAACCATACCATACAGATTGTTTTTTTTTAGCAATATATCTCCATGTCACCGTTCATGTATAATCCACACATAAACCAATATGTGTCCCAATATCAAACAAACCAATAAGTATCCCTATGTGAGGAGCCAAGAGTCACCACACCATACACATTGTTTTTTATATAAAAAAGGTCTTTTATAATTAAAGAAGAAAGAGAGAAAAGCAACTAGAAATCCTTCGACTAAAGCTCCACCGTCTAGGGGAAGTTCCCACCCTTCATAACGCATTTCCCGACGTCCTCCCCTAGGGAGCCCAACCTTACCGACCTTTGGCACCGGGTTGACGTCCTTCCCCGGTTAGCCCAACCTTACCGACCCTTAGCTCCGGGTTGGGTGTGGCTAGAAATGAGGCAATGAACACTTGCAAAGAGCTAGATTCACAATGATCAGAGACGGGGCTCCAGTTACCTTTATCACGACCTTCGTCTTTCAGCTAACTACGCTATTAAAACGTACTACGGGAAAATGGTGGCTAAAATATGTGATTTTGGTATCGAGTGTAGCAAGTCCACCAAAATCACATGTTTTAGCGACCGTAGTACACGTAATAGCGTAGTTTGCTGACATGCGAAGGTCGTGAGAACCCGTATCTGATCATTACGCAATCTAGCTCTTCGCAGGACCCGGAGCTAAGGGTAGATAAAGTGGCCTGCCTAAGGACGGACGATGAGTGTGAGTACCACGAGAAAAACACACATCTTCTGGCCAAGTCTCTTACTCTCTCTTTCTCCAGTCTCTCCTACTCTCTCTCTAATCTCTTTCCTTTCGTCGTCGGGGCTACACAAGGCTCCTTATATAGAAAAAATGGGGAGGATTAACTTTTGAGAGAGAGAGAGAGATAAAGTAATTTTGAGTTTAACTAGGGAAACCAACCACAAAATGCAGGGGATGTTTTTATCTTTTACTAATGAGTTCTCCATTTTCTCGAATTGGGTTTGCACCAGAATTAATATGGCTTCCCTTTCCATGAGAGAGAGAGACCATTTTACAAAAGAGAGAGAGTGAGAGAGACCATTTTTTGCGTTCATTAGACAAGAGAGAGAGCCACCATTATCTGTAGTCAGTACACCACGACTGCACAGTTTACAGTAATCAATTGTGTATAGGAATGATTAACCGGCATAGTCTTTTTTAATATATATGTATTTTAGGAACGATCACAGTGCAGGTGCTGCCCACAACGTTTGTCAAAACAAAATATGGAGACCGCTTCCCATTAATGCCACTTAAATTGCCCTCTTACCTACTAATGGTTTTAGGGGAAAATTGTTGCAATGTAACGTTTATGAAATATACTTTCTAGACGCTCTATCCTTATATTAATTTTTTTTATTTTTATTTTTCAAAAATCATATTTTCTAACTAATATCTCAAACCTAAAAAAAATAGAAATAAACACAAACTTACCCCCTCTTTTTACCTTTTACGTTAAAAAGGGCGTTTGCGTAGGCGGTCCGGCATTTGCATAGGCAGTTTGATATTTTGTGACTGTCGATCTGGCGTTTACATAGGTAGTCTGGCATTTTGTGGGCACGGTCTGGCATTTTACGTACCGCAATAAAATCACTTCGATGTTTTGATGCAGTTGTCCGGCAGTGTATGTGCACGGTTTGACGATATGTTTACTGTAATGTTGGCAGTCTGGCAATTTGAAGTACCGCTCCGACAATTTACTTACTGGAATGGGGTCAGTCCGGCATTTGCAATGTGCGGTCTGGCATGTGTTTCTAGAATGATGTTAAGTCTGGCGTTTCACTGCTTCGTTCCGACGTTATGGTCGATCTATCCGGCATTGGGGGGATGCAGTATGGCAATATCTTATTCGCGGTCCTGCATTACAGAACTTCGCTCCGGTGATTTTATTACTGGAGACGTAAGTTCGGCATTTCATGGTTGGTCGGGCGTTTTAGATATATAAGTAGGGTGGGCCGGCGTTAGTAGTCTACAGTCTAGTGTATCATTATCTAAATAAGCAGTCCAGCATTGTCCGGCATATATCGTAAGTCTTGGCAAATAACAATCGCAGTCCGACAAAAGTATTATTGAGATCCGTCCAAATGATTTGTTCGTACGGTGCAAATATGAGAAACCGTATTTTCGTCAAAAAAAAGATATCACTTTTTTGAGTTGGCGGTATTAGTAAAAAAAGATGGCTTTTTAATAAATAAATAAATAAAAATTAAATAAAGGTAGAATGTCTTAAAAGTATTTTTGAGGGGGGGGTAGGGGTACAGGCATAATTAAGTGGGCGTAGTAATTAGTCTCTACGAGAAACTGAATGCGTGTAGTAATTACTCTCCACGAGCGTAGCAACTACTGAACGCATCTACTACTAATTGCTCTCCACCCAGAAACCCAACGCGTCAGAGTCTGAGTTGCCATCTATTTTCCTTATAAATTTTTCTTTTGGTGCAACTGAAAAAGCTTTTATAAGGTTGCAACGTTATACTGTTGAAGTAAGTTATACCTAAAAAAGTCTTATAGTGTAGAATGTTTCGGCATCGGATAACCCTCTAACTGATCATCTAGACCTCGAGATGAATGGCCATAAGAAAAAAAATGAAAATAATACATCTTGTAACAAATTATATGGACCGTCTATTTTTAATATTTTCAATTGTTTCTTTATCGTACTTATCTCTATTATTTTAAAAATTTCAAATTCGATAATTAAGCATAAAAAAAGATTGTGAAGCCATTATAAGGCTTTTCACACCAAAATGAAATCTCTAAGTAAATTTTATAGGTGTGACTTATTTTTTTAAGTAAATTTTTTAATTTTAGTTCATTCAAGGCACGTACAGTATCGGAAACACGAACAACCCCATTTGTTGGGTTGTTGTGTTTCCCATGTTGGGCAACCCCAAAAATCAAATTCCTACCTACCATGTATGATGTTAGTAATATGGGACAACTGATGTTGCCAATGGTAGCGCATAATGCATGCATCTCTTTTATTTGGAGTTTTAAGTTATCTAGTATTTGCAACACCAGATAGATAGTGTTAGATTGTTGGATATACACTGCTATGGACGGATCGGACAACCCACAAGCTGACTTTTAGGGCTGTCCAATATAGTGAATATCGAATAACAATAGACATGGTTGTTTGGTGTTTAAGGATATCGGAAATGCTTTAACTAAACGGATCGTAGAAATATGATGAATTGCCTATCTATTCAATGTTGGAAATGTTGGGCAGGTGGGCAATTAAAGGGGAATAGAAAAAAGGGGGCGCATGGTGATGGGATGCGGGTGGTCTCCCTGTAGTTTCAGCAAAATTTATGGACCATTCCATAATAAAGAGGAAGGGAAGGATGAGGGGGGGATGGGGAAGGATCCATACGTAAATTTTCCATTATATGCACTTCTTATAAAAAAGATAACATGATAAGATTAAAGATAGAACATCCAACTTTTAGATAAAACTGCTTTTTTGGAAACTAAGAGAGAGGGTCATTACTCTTTTCTTATTTGAAATTTGCAAGTGTTCATAAGTGATTATAAAGTAAGTCTTAAAAGTTGTCTTTCGTCCGAAGGAGTGAGAGCATAGTATGCTCCCGTGAGAGAGTACACTATATTCTATATTAAATATATGCAACATAATGTCATCAAATAGATCATCGGACCAACCGTGTCCTTGTTTTCAACATAGACTTCGCAAAATGAGGTGAAAATTGAATTATACATCTTGATGAAGTTGGACCCAAAATGCTAAGCCGTGCCGACCGTTTGGTAATTGGGTGAGGTTTGTAGAAGGTTTTAACCTTAAACAATCAGGTTTGTATACAATGAGACCGTTTATCTTTGGTACAAAGAGGTCACAATTACTTATAACTCTCCGTTGTGAAAATTAATGGCTTAGATGTGTCATAAAGTTTGAGAAAATTTTTCTTGAAAATTTAACTTGATCAATAGAATAAATGTTGCCACCTTGTTTCACATCCAATGATCAATATTAATTGTGGCCACCTTGTTCCAAAGGTAAATGGTCTCATTATATAATATTTCTCTAAAACTTTATTTGAAGCTTCATGTCACTCGATATAACGTTAAAAGATTCTTTGACGCTATCTAAAATGGGACCGAGCTCTAAGTACCAAGTGAGGAGACCCATGGCCATTCTCTTTAGAGAGGACTGAGTGAAATTTTTCAGGCATATTTAGGTTTCCTGGTTCTTTGTTACTCCCCTAGAAAAAAATATATGGATTTTTAACTAAAAGAAAAAATACCTTTGTGTGAAAAATTTTATATTATAAAGTAAGGGCAATGTGTATCCAATAAATGTTAAATACATTAAGGAAATGTACTTCATGTGTAGGAATGCCCTAACAAAACCATTGTTTTGTTTTGCTAGGGTATTACACTTACCATACCCTATAATATAGTAACTTTTTTGCCTAGGAGTATTTAAAGTAATTAATAAAACGCAAAGTAGTAATTCTTGATAGAAAGATAAGTATCTACTCACATAGAACATTAATTATTTTTTAACCTCTAATAGATAGTCAAAAGTTTCTTACAGAAATATCTATTCTACCGTTATTAATGACAAAAAGGAAACCTTTGTTAGAACAATTTTGTGTTACAAAGCAATGATAGTGAGTATCCAATGAATATTGAGTTCATTAAGGAAATATTTCATATAAAGGAATACCCTATCAAACCCATTTAATAATGGGATTGTCTAAAAAGAGTCCATTTATCTTTTTGTACACAGAAGTCACAATCATTCACGCTCATTAGATGTTAAATTGGATGGCTTAGGGCGAGTCACGAAGTCCGAAAATTTTTTTTGGAACTTTATGTCTATTAAATGACACTTTAACAACTACCCATTTGAAATTTAAAATACAAAAATGATTGTGACCTCTATGTATGAACGATAAATGGCCTTTTTGTAGATAATCCTTTTAATTATACGGTTGAAACATGAGGTTAAATGATATTAATTAACATTTGAAAGTTACATTTTATTTTTCATTTCACTTTCTTACCTCCTAAAAAAAAGGTAATTTTTTTCAAATTGCCTTGTTCAGTAATGAAGAACAATTAAGGATATTTTCATTAGTTAATATATGCATGACTACTTACTTATTGGAACAAGGAACAACCAGGGGTAATTTCATCATTTGGTTGGACACTCTTATTAGTCAAATGAATGAGACGCCCATGGTTGGTCTTCCCTCATCCTGGCCTTGTCCAACATTCCCCAAGTCAACCTTAGCATTGTTGCCATCAAGGACATCCGTTTTTCCATCTAATGGTCCCTCATGCACGACACATACTCGCCATACAAGCTCCTATCTCACAAATAGGAGATGCTTATACGATCACCACCATCCAACGTGATTTCTTGTGTTGTAGGGAGAAACATCCCCACCACGTCAGCTACCATTCGCAGGGTTCTATCCTTTCCCTGTACATAGAGCTTATGGGGAGCTTGAGCTTCTCTCACGATGCTTCAGACCTAACGTCAAATTATTTTGAATGGTTCCTAATCTAATTTTCATCTTCAAATCCATCATCAAACCAAGTTGTTGCAATTGCTTGCAGCTAGATTTTTGGATTTGGCCATAGGATGCTTTGATTAATTGATACAAAAAAAATTATTTCAAAACATTGCTAATCAGCACCAATTAACAAGGTACTCATGTTTAGTAACATAAGGTACACCTAATTTTCTCTTAAGAAACACAAGACATTTCACTAGTAAGCTTCAATTTTTTAAACATTATGCTTTATAAAGCATGGAAAAAAAATTGAAAGGTAAGAATGCATATCTACCAAACTAACAAAGACAATGGATTCCACATGGATCCGTAATTATTGCTAAGCAGGTTATATCCAACATATACAAAACAAGAAAACTATGGTTTCTTCCCTAGTTCTCACAATCTAGCTTGTTAATCTAAAGAGTTAGAGCTAATCAAGGAACAAACAATAAAAAATGATCATCAATCACATAACAAAGAGCCCAACAATATTAACAACAATTCAATCTCATCATATTCAATCAAAATTATGTCTCTTTTGAGAACCAACATATACAAACCAATTTTTGGTTATCATAAAGATTTTTTGATGGTTTCCTACTTTTTTTTTAGAGCTTTTAGAAAAAAAATTGAATTTTTTTGGAACCCGAAACCCACCCCCTTTGTTTTGGGTAATGACCATTAAGATCAAAACCCTACGAGCGGGCCCAAATAGCCAATGGGCCCCAGAATGTCCTAGGTGGCTGCTGATATCAGCCACATGTCATCCTAATGGCTGACATTTGGGTAACATCAGCCCAGTTGTCACCTCCTTCTAATGAAGAGAAATGGTATATAATCCCTTTGTGATTTGTTTATAATGAGTTGGAAACAAGGTTTTTCTCCCTTTATTCATTGATTGAAGTATTGTCTCTCCTCTCCCTTTTAACATTTTTTGCTACTTTTATCTCATATAAGTGACCGCGACGAGCTCATATTGGTGCTCAACATATGTTTTATATTTATTACTCCTTGAGAGATTTAGTCTAAAATTTTGGAATTTCTTTCAAATTTACTAGATGAATATTTCCAAAAATATTGTCTAAATTTTAAATACTACGAGTCTTTCAAATTTACTAGATGAATATTTCCAAAAATATTGTCTAAATTTTAAATACTACGAGTCAGTGTTTCAGAAACTGGCCTAGCCGAATGAACTAACCTTCCTGACTAGTTGACAAATTCCTGATTTGTATTGGTGGATCGGGTTGATTCCCTGATATGACGATTAGTTCAAGACAAATAAAAATAAAAATGAAATACAAAAAAAAATTAAAAAAACATAATGGGTCAAGTTCCTTTCAACCGGAAAGAATGATGCAACCATGCCCCAACTGCAACCAATATAGTTTATGGTTAGGCAAAGAAGGGTTGTAGGACATGGGGTTGTGGTTAGGCAAAGAAGGGTGGTAGGATATGGGGGCAAGAGGAGGCAATATTGTAATTAGGGAAAACAATTTTTTTTTTTTTAACTTCATTTATTATTTCTGATTTTGTTGGGGGCAAGGTTAGTTATTTGTTTTAAAGTTAATAATAGATGGTTAAGAATAAATAGAATGGATGGGTAGAATTTCGTATAAGCTTTCTAGAGGGTTTTGGGTTATTTAAAAATACTTATTGTTGAAGGATTTATGCGATATCAATTATTTTTCTGGAGAACTTTGATTTAATAAAAATTGGGAGGTGGATTCTTCTTTGTTTTTGTAATTTTTCTTTTTTTTCTACTTTTCTTTTCCCCTTTAAGGCCCGCCATCTAGTAGAGTTTCTGCAAATATCTGCAAATTAAGGTACTGATCTATGAAGAGTCATCCCAAATTTGCATCACAAGCCATTCAAATCTAAATAAAGAAGGCTCAAATTCTATATTGTAATTGTCCAACGTGAGGAAGGAATATGATCCATCGCGGATTTGGAAGAACAATGGGAAGACAAATTCGACTTGGATATTAAACAGATGACCCCCCTTTTATAGACAATTCATAGGTGAGAAATAAACACTTGATTTGATCTCAACCACTCTTTGAGGTTAAAGATCTAGCTTAATTAATGACTATTGATGACTATCACATGAATGATGATTAAAATATACACCATTATCACCATACCTACAAACCACATTAGCTTAATCTCAAATATTTCACAAGTGCCCCTTAACCATAAAATTCAAATATTAATCCATCTCCACCATTGATTCTATTTACCATCAAATCTCCGCCAACCCATAGGGCGGTTGGACCATGTAAAATCGGTCCCATATGATGTAGATTGCAAATAAATGAAATTGACGTCCGAAGATTAAAGTGTCACCCATAGTTTCAAACTTTGAATATCCAAATTGGTGGGGGTCGACGATCCACGCCATAGACCTGTATCGGAATGTTGGATCTTTGACCAGGATTCGTCTGAATCGGCAATCAAGAAAAAAAACTTATAAAAAAAAGAAGAAGAAATAAATAGGGATTTATAGGAGGGGAATTTAGGGAGTTCTAAGAGAATATTATTTTAGCTTAATACATGAAAAAGATATTAGTGAGGGTTTTAGGGGGGGAATTGGGTTGGTATTGATATCTTTCTAAATGCAACCGATTTCTTGTCCTGATAGGTGATTCCCAATTTAAATCGCCCGATTTTGAAACGTTGGATATACCAATTAAATATGATATTTCATCCTAAACGTCTCTTCTAGCAAAGGGTACATGAGGCCCTAGACAACATCCAGTTGAAGCTCTATAACATCCTTCAGAATGGATGGATATAAGACTTTGTACCGGTGAAAAATTGTATCTTCGAAGACATTTAGATCCCATATCACCCATAATCCTCCTGTTGCACCCTGCAGGAACTCCAAAAATACTTATTTGCCATCTACCCCACTGGTAGGGGTGTCAATCCATATGGGTCGACACACCACATCGATGGGTTGACCCAACCAGGTCAGGTCCAGGTTCGACTCCATCATGTATGTTGTTGGGTCAGGTTGGATCAGGGTCGGGGTTGACCCTTTTGGAATATAAATATAAGTTTGACATATGTATTGATAAATTTATATAATAAAAATTGTATATTTTGTAATCTAGACCAAACTCAAATTACATGCGTGTGTGCGTGCGTCCACCTATTTTCGAGTCTGATTCGGTTTGGTCGACCTGAACCCAGACCTAACTCAAATCCCATTTGGGTCTAGGGTTTAAGTTTCGGACCTGACCCACTGTATCGAAAACTTGGACATGGTCCTGGACTTCGATCAATTTGACCCGATTGCCACCCCTACCCCAAAGTTTTATTCATGCCAATGACATTTTTATATAGATTATGGAATACTATATAGAGAGTTTACTTTTGCTTATGGATATAGAGAGTCAACTTTTGCTTATGGAGTAATATATACAGAGTCAACTCAATAATATACACAGAGTCAACTTTTGATTATGCAATAATATATTTGGAGTTCACTTTTATAAAAAAAAAAAAACCCAAAAAACAAAAAAAACTTAGCGGGGAACAGCTAATATTGGCACCTTCGAAAAAATAGGTAATTGCAAGTTTTAACACAAATAAGAACCAATAGATAGGGGTGCAGTCTGCATACGGATGCATCCGTAGGTGTAGAGGTAAGGTGCACCTTTAAATTTTATCATGGTTTATAATTTTGATGTAAAATATTCTTAGGATTATCTGAAAATCTATTTTCATATCTAATAATAAAATTTTAAATTTTAAAAATGGTTAAAATCAAGTAGATCTATAAACATATGAAAATCTTGAAAATAGACGGTGTAGATAATATGTTGTAAAATGCACTATTTTTAAGACTTAAAATCTTTTTATTTTTTATAGTCATGTAAAGGGTTTTTCAGCATTAAAACTACCTTTTTCGATGGATTTTTGAAGGGCATCCGTAATTCTATATTATAAGGTAGCATCTTTATATAAACTGTTTCCATAAATAGGTAGTCCAATTTGATCCCCAACTCCAAAACTCGGCCGAATTAGACCTAATTGTAATAAAAAGATATTTTTTACTATAAGATTTGTAATTTAGAGCGATCCGTGCTTGCTAAACTTTGTTTAAACATTCTGAGCAGTATGGCTTGCCTAACTTCCTAGAGAAAGAGAGAGAATCCATGGCAGTTTTTCTGAACTTCTGTTGTCAAGACACATGAAAGAGTTTCACAGCCCATCTCAACAAAGATCTCGAGGATTCCGGCATCTCCACCTTCTTCTCCTCACCCACTCAACGACAAGGACAAGAAGAGGAAGACATATAGAAAGCTATTAGAGAATGCGAGGCTTTTATGCCCTTTTTTTCAGCCAACTACGCTTCCTCTGTATCCTGCCTTTCGTATTTGATCAGTTTGCAAACAACGAAGAGGAAGTTGATTTTGCCTCTCTGTGTTTTATGATGTGGAGCCTTGGCATGTCCGATGGCAAAAGGGGCCTTTCGAGGATTACAGATGTAAGAACGGGTATGATGGAGAGATAGTGCACAGGTCCAGAAATGCTCTGAAACAAATCGCTCATGTTTTTTATTGAGATATGGAGAATAACAGGTATAACTACCCAATCCTTTTGGATTTCTTCTTTCTTTTTTTTTAAAAAAATCTCTCTCTCTCTCTCGATGCTAATTGTTTCTCTCTCTCTCGATCGATACGAATTGTTTCGATAGACATCTCTCTCTTTCTCTCTGCGCACACACGCTTAGGTGTGCATTCACTTGTCCTTTGGGTGCGTCTAGAATCTTATATGCTCCAAATTCAACCATCGAAAGGACAAAAAAAAAAACAAAAATGTTTTCATAAAGTTGCAACTTTATTCTAGAGTGATATACATGCGGACTCTAAATTTTTTTCAAAAATACGAACCGCTCTGTTTATAGGTAGAAAGCACAAAAGAAGGTTGGAAAACTGTCTAAATTCATCAACCATCTCGACTTCAAAATGTCTAGATATTTAAAAATAATAATAATAATAATAATAATAATCTTGAAATCCTAAAAGTAATACATATCATAATAAATTACGAGATTGTACATAATGCAACTATTTACCTTTGATACAAGGAGGTCAAATTTACTTACAACCATATAATGTGAAATATAATAGCTTGGGTGTGTCATAAAGTTTGAAAAAAAATTCTTTTAAAGAGCTTGGTCAATAGAATAAATGTAGTCATCTAATTTTATATCCAATGGCTAAGATTTATTGTGGCCACCTTGTACTAAAGATAAATGGTTTCATTGTATACTTTTCCATAAGTTAACAAGACCGCCTATTTCCAAAATTTGCAATAGTTTATAATGATAGATCTAGTAGATCTTCACCATTTTTAAAATTTTAAATTTTATAAGGGAAAGTATGTGATGAAACCGTTTTTTTTTGGTACAAGGTGGTTACAATTAGTCTTGACCATTAGATGTGAAATTGGGTAGTTGCATTTATTTCATTAACCAAGCTAAAATTCAAAAGAAATTTTTTCAAACTTTGTGATACACCCCATCTATCAAATTTCACATCCAATAGTTATAAGTAATTATGACTTTCCTATTTCAAAACTAAATGGTGTCATTGTAGACAATCACATTTTATAATTGGAGTTAACCATGTATACAACCAAAATTTAGTGGTGCACCTTACTTGAAATAAGGTGGACACGTTATACAAACCTCACCAAAATAAAAAATAAAAATAAATAAAAATACAAATAATAGTGCTATCACTACAACTAAATTTACAGCTACACCAAGATGCAAAAAGGCGTTCTAATTGTGGTCCATCACATTGCCCAGTGATTATCTTGATGTTCTTGGAAGAATGAAAAACATAAAATACATAATAACTAATAGCTCTCTCTCTCTCTCTCTCTCTCTCTCTCTCTCTCTCTCTAACTCCACGGAAAATAAGTATAATGTGTAGAACCACTTGCATTGCCATTTCCACTTCCTCTAATGAGGTCTTTGTAACTGTCTTTTCGTCCAGCTATGCTTCCTCTTCCTTCTGCCTTGACCAGCTTTCTTATTTTCTGAGTTTGCCACCAACAAGGAGGAGGAGGAGATCCATTTTTCCTGCATCTTGTGACTTGGAGCCTTCGCATTTCCGCTGGCAAAAGGGGCCCTTAATGGGAGCTTTTAAGGATGAGAAAAAGAAGAATGGGTTTGATGAGGAGACAGTGCACAAGTGGAGAAATGCTTTGAGAGAAGTTACTGTACTTTTTGGTTGGGATATGAAGAACTACAGGTATAATCAATTATCTTGGATTTTTTGAAAAATAAACAAAAACAAAATGTCTCTCTCTCCAGCCTATGTTGGAGATTGGTTGGGTGAAATGGGACAGAAAATGGTATAATTTGTAAAATGGGATCTCGGACTGCTTTCGAGCACGCAGGAAAACTATCTCGAGACGATATTTGCTACCAGTATTTGATGTGCATAAGAAAGACAATTCGTTATCGGGATACAAGATAACAAATAGGTTTTTTTCAATGTTTCTAAGCTCTATGCACTTAAGCTTGAAACCCACATAATAGACACCAGAGTCTTGATAGTTTAGAGAGCAAAAGAGATAAAATCGAGTAAAGAGAGAGAGTTAGCCTACCGGTTTACTTGTTGGAATTGTAAAGAATGGTCTCTTGAGAGAGGCTAAAAAATTGCTCTAAGTATGTAAAAATGTATGGGTAGGAGGGCTCTTGTTATAGAACACCAAGAGGCTGCCCTTTTAGTGTTGGGGTAGTTACATGCATCACCCGACAACTACAAGTTACATTGGTTACATGTACCACCGAACAATTACAAGTAACATGTGGTTACATGCACCCCAACAGCTACAAGTTACGTGAGTTACATGCCCTTGATGGTTGATGTTACAAGCCTTTATCCAATCAACAGTTAGATGACCGTTGGATGTCCTACAAGCATCAACGGCTAGATGACCATTGGATCCCCTTACGAGCCGGGCTCACAAAAAGATAACGAGCCATGAGCCCAACCCACACACGTGCTCAAGTGAAGTGTGCCTCATGCGAGCATACAAACTGCAAGCCCGACCCGCGCATGTGCTTGCGCGAGGGATGCCTCATGCGAGCATGTGAAGTGTAAAGTGTGCCATCAAGCACCCTTGCGCCCACGCCCTCACACGCGCATGTGCACGTCACACGCTCTGCGTGCTCCACAGATGCACCTTCTCTCTCTTTTGTACTTAGAGTACATTGTATGAGAATGCGTACTCTTAAATACAACACTAGAAAATCTCTCATTTTCAATGTGAGACTCAAACCCACATCTTTCTCTCTCTACAATGCATTTTAGGAAAGAACAATAAATCTAAAGTGGTTGCTTTCAAATACTCTTACGTATTTTTCAAACCACTCCATTGAAAAAGTATAACGTGTAGACCCACTTGTAATACCATTTCACATCCTGTAAAAATAGTTAAGATTTATTTGGTTTTTACCTTCTACTATTCCATCGAAGGAATTGTTGGGATTAAGCCATTTTAATTTTTATTATTCTTATAGATCTATGAAATGGGGTCTAATATACTCCTTGGATATCATGAGCATAAAATACTTTTTTTATTAAATATATTCATCTTAGTAACTAGGCCATTTTGTGGACCATGCATCACTTGTATTTGCACATCAACTTCTAAAAATAAGCTTTTCTTTTTATTATTTTCGTATTGCCTAATGAGGAAGGATATTTTGTAGGATTGAAGCAAATTTGGTAGACGAACTTGTTAAGCATGTTTCTGCAAAGTTGGAGTGCAAAACACCATTGCATGTCGCTTCTCACCCTATTGGGCTTGATTCTCGGATTGCTGATGTGATGAGACTCTTAGATGTTGATACAAGTGATGTTCGGCTGATTGGGACCCTTGGAATGGGTGGTATTGGTAAGACCACTCTTGCAAAGGCAGTATTTAACAAAATACGTTCTAGCTTCCAAGGCAGTTGTTTCCTCTTAGATGTTAGAGAATCGTCTAAAACAAATGATGGAGTTGTTAACTTGCAGAAACAACTTCTCAAGGAACTGTTTAATGAAGGAGATCCAAATATATATAATGCTGATGGAGGTATCAATGTTATTAAGAAGAAGATTGGGCGTAAGAAAGTTCTTGTTGTAATTGATGACGTTGATAGCGAGAAGCAGCTCTAAAAATTGGCTATTAACTGTGATTGGTATCATCAATGGAGTAGGATCGTTATCACTACAAGGGATGAGCATGTTTTGAATGTGAAAAATAGAGTGGATAAGGGTCATATCTACAAGCTCAATGAATTGGATGGGAGAGAATCTCTTCAACTCTTCAGTTGGTGTGCATTTGGGAGGGATGAACCCTTGATAGAATATGCCTAGCTCTCTGAGGATGTGCTATCCACTGCTAGTGGGCTTCCACTGGCTCTTGAAGTGTTGGGGAGTTACTTTTCGGATAAGACACTTGAAGAGTGGAAAGTTGCAATAAAATTTTTGAAAACAATATCTGAAAAGGAGGTCATGCCAAAGTTGAAAATAAGTTTTGATGATTTGAATGAAGAAACAAAACAAATATTTCTTGACATTGCATACTTCCTTCATTGGAGAAGACAAAGATTATACAATCGATATATGGAAAGGTTGTGGCTTTCCTTGCTTTAAATTCCATAAAGAAACTATTGCAAAGGTCACAAACTACGCCTTTCAGGTCACTCGAAGTATGTGGATGCACGACCAACTTCGTGATATGGGGAGACAAATTGTTGAACTGGAAACCTTGGTGATTCTGGAAGGCGTAGTAGGTTGTGGCTTGAAGAAGATGTCATTGATGTGTTGAAGAATCACTAGGTGAGATTCCTTACTTTTCTCTTGCTGGAGAAACCAGGTATAATAAATGAAGACGACACAATTAGGATACATTTATTTTTTAGCATCTTATTACTTGGCTGACATTTACTTTTACTGCCAAATAGGGAACTCGAAATGTTCGAGGCTTAGTCCTTCAGGGGAAAAATCAGGGCCATAGTTGGGAAACTGAAACATTTAAATCAATGATCAATATGAAGCTATTCAGTATTAATCATGCATCTCTTAATGGGAGCTTCAAATATATTTCATCAGAACTAGTGCGGTTAAAATGGCACGGATATGCTTTACAATACCTCCCAAATGATTTTGGGAATGAAAAGCTTGCTGTCCTTGACTTGAGAGACAGTAATGCCATCCTTGACTTGTCAAACAACAACATCAAACAGGTGTGGAGCTTAACCTATATTTAAGATCGTGTTGTGTCAACGGTTCCTTTTATTTTCTTAAAACCTAACTTTATCCTCCCTACCAACCATATTTTTTGGACAGCTTTTCCCGAAGTTGAAGAGTATTCATCTCGCCTAGTGCAAGAACTTGGAGAGAATTCCCGACTGTTCTCTATACCCAAACTCAGAGAAGTTGATGCTCGCATTTTGCAACTTGGTGGAGGTTCCTAAATCTATAGACCTTCTACATAATTTATTTTATTTGGATCTTAAGAGATGCTCCAACCTCAAGGCACTACCAGTTTCCCTAGGTTCACTAGCAAACCTGAAGGAGTTGGATGTCTTGGTGCACGGAACTCAGTAGATTCCCTGCATCAATGGGAAGGATGATATCATTGTGTTATCTAAAAATGGATGGAGTTGCTATAGTTACATTACCTGATGATTTTGGGCATCTTTCTAATCTAGGAGAGTTGACCATGGATTCATGCAAACAATTGAAAGAGCTCCAAGAAAGCTTTGGAAGTCTCACAAATTTAAGGACACTCGATATAAGATTCAATACCCGTTTGACCAGGCTTCCATCTACTTTCTCAGGTCTTTGCTCCTTGGAGAAATTGAAAGCAGAATTTTGTAATCTGCAAGGGATAATTCCTGATGACTTTGAAAAATTGTCATCATTGAAAACGTTGAGGCTTAGCATGAACAATTTACAAGGTCTACCTAGTAGCATGAGGGGCCTTACTAATCTAGAAAAGCTATCTATGAAATGTTGTGAGCATCTGGTAGCTATCCCTGAGCTCCCCACAAGTTTGAAAGTTCTGCATGCTTTCGGATGCAAAAGTTTGCAAACCATTCCCAAGCTATCTCACCTTTCTAAACTAGAAACTCTGGATATAAATATTTGTGAGCAACTAGTGGCTGTCCCGGAGCTCCCCGCTGGTTTGAAATATCTGAGAGTTTCTAGATGCAAAAGCGTGCAAACAAAACCCAAGCTATCTCACCTTTCTAAACTAGAAATATTGAATGTTTCAGACTGTGGGAAGCTATTAGCTATTGAGGATTTTTCCACCCCTTTGAAAACTTTAAATGCTTCCAAGTGCATATTTTTGCAGAATATACCCAACCTCTCTCACCTTTCTCAACTTGAAAATTTGGATTTAACAAACTGTAAGGGCCTGAGATACAGGGTATCAGTGGGTTGAAATTTTTGAGAAACTTGCGCTTGAGTGGGTGCAGCCCTAACGTTGGAAGGGTCAAAGCCTGGCTAAGGTAAGTTGCTTGCTTGCAAGAAAACTCTCCTATTGTTTGGTTATTGAGTTACCTTTATTATTCTAACTGCTAAATTATTTATTTTTTGTTTTGATATATATCATTTACAAATGTGCAGGAAGCATTTGCAACTCGAAAGCACTTAACTTCTCCAAGAAGCAAGGTTCCAGATTGGTTCATGTATCAGAGTCTGTCGTGTACATTGCCGAGACCTTCAAAAATTAGAGAAGTGCTAGTGTGCATTGCTATTTCTCCTGATAACATTACTGATAATGAATGCTTTTTTAAGTTTGTACTCAAGAGGGGAAATGGGAGAGTAATTAAAGAGTCATTGACTGAATTTGAAATCAGAAAACATACATTGGCCCACCTTTGATGGTATTGCAGATCTCTCTCTCTCTCTCTCTCTCTGTATATGTGTGCGCGTCTGGGGCAAGTATTACTGATCTTTATGATTAATTTGCCACGTGTAGGAGGATGTGAGCTATCACTTCTCTGATTCTTTTGGTTCTTTGTTTATTTGGATGGTTTAATGTGATCGAGAAATTGAGTAATTACAGTCAAAGCAAAGCTGAAAGGGTCCATCCTCTTTCAGTGATATGTGGTCTCTATGAGACCAGAACTCGGCATGTTACTGGTTATTACCCAATTTTGCTATCCTGTCATGCTCATTATAACTAAATTTTGGTGCAAGAAGTTTCAGAAACAAAGAAGCAAACCCTTCTTTGAGTACCTAATACACCCATACAGTAAGAGGGAATGGAAACACTCTAGAGAGAGAGAAAGAGAGAATAGTTTGCTCTATATTGAGAGAGATTTCATCATTTTGCTTTATGTTGGCTGTTTTCCTCTTTTATACCCAAATAGTACCTAATTCTAGTCTTCCTCTCATAGCCTGGATATATTTATCAGGCGTCCTTTTTGTCATTGATGCAGGTGGTTTCCTCCTCTTGATCGACACTTTGCATTACTTCATCATTTTCTTTCTCAATAATATGATCTCTTCCCGCTCATGGTTAGTCCAAGAATTAAAGATCTGATTGAGATGGGCTTCTTGGTCTCTTCTAGAATTGATGGTGACATTAGTTGCGGAGGTCAATTTAATTGTTTGGATTGTGGTATGAATGATGGGTATCTAGAGTTATTGAGGGAATAGTGGTTTCGCCTCGAACATGTAATGTGATGGCAGCATACAAATAACTGATGTCCTCGGTAAGGTGGTATTCTGTGTGGAGTAGGCAAAGCAACCCCAAGGAAAAGGATATCGATTCAAAAAAGCCTGTGGTATGGCCATGATAGTTGCCAGCATGGAAATAGATAGTTTTGTGAGGGAGTTCCAAGGCCCATTTCTTGCCGGTGTCAAATTTAAACTTTCACGATGGTACCAGGGTAAAGGCCTATGTGAATTCGATCCAGCACGCCACAGCAGGGATTGCGTTTCACGCATCAGTATTTGGAGCCATGGCCCCAGTTGTTGCTTGCTTCTCTTCAAGAAGGCCAAGCGCAGAGAGCCCATGCAATCTAAAACCCGATATCATTGGCTCCAGAGTGAGCATTTTAGCCGGCTGGCCGTCCAACATAAGCCTGCAGGTGCATCGACGGACGCCCATAGAGATCTCAACATATTGTATGGCACGTCAATATCTACCCCCCATCTGAGTGGAATTGCCAAACTACTCAAGGCTGCTCACCCAGACTAGTCCCCTGCAGCCATAAAGTCGGCCATGATAACCACAGCCAACATTCTAGACAACACAGGGAGGCCTATAACAGACAATACCCTTGAGCAGGCGAGAGTGTCTTCGCTATGGGCATGGGCCATGTGAACCTGAACAAGGCAGCAGACCCCAGCCTAGTTTACGAGATTGAGGCCGATGATTATATATGCTATTCATGCAGTTTAGGGTACAGCCAGACAGAGATACTGGCCATCACGAGGAGGTTTGTCAAATGCTCAAAGAGAACAAGCATCTCAGAGGTTGGCTAAACTATCCATCGTTTTCTCGCCTTCCCGGCCTTCTTCCTTTAGTTTTGAAAGAACAGTGACCAATGTTGGTGATGCAAATTCTTCTTACCAAGCGGAGGTGGTTGCGCCACCAGGTGAGAGAGCGAGAGTGAAGCCCACCAAGCTTTCCTTTGCCAAGCTAAAGGAGAAGAAGACTTATCGTGCAACCTTTAGCAGTAACGGGAAAAGACCATCATCATTCAGCGCGCAAGATAATATGATTTGGCATTCTGGCTCCAAGTACCATGTCAGGAGCCCCATCACCGTCCACTCCAAATAAGTGTGAGATATATGCAATCCTACAGCTAAGCCAACGCTTGTTTAGATTGTTCTTATTTACTCACATATTTTTACTTGTTTCGCCTGATATTTAAGAATGTGCATTCCCCCTTTCTCTTCTCTGTAAGAACCTTGAAATCTTAGTTGAGGCTTTTTTAATCACCCTGTAAGAGAGACGACCACTTGTTGGTATGTAAGGAGAGACTACCTCTTAGTTTCTACGAATTCTCCATGTCTCCAGTAGTCCCTCAACTTCCATAGACTCAGTTATTGGTGACCTTTAATTTCTCTTAATCCAGTCCCCTAGAAAAGGGGACTCATCATCTCAATTGATCTCTATCTTTAATGAAATCTAGTTCATCTAAGAAAAAAGAAAAAGATTTGGAGAAAAGAAAAAGAAAAAGATTTACTGCCCATGCTCTCCCAACAAAAAGGGGAAAAAAATATTCATATCTCCGCGTGCATGGTTCATGCTGTCCCTTTGGGCAAGGCACTCAAATAGATAGAACAGAAAAAAGTCAAACACCCCAAATTCTCATCAGATTTTGCCAGAAATTTGAATCACATGAAAACATAGACAGTAATCTTCTTTATGCATTAGCTACGAAATTCTTCACAAATGTGTTCCCAACAAGAAAATTCAAAAATATCATGTCAAATAAACTGCATGGACAAATCTCTTTGCCCCTTATAGCAACAAACACGCCACTGCCAAGGGTGCTTCCGCATTTCTAAATTGCAGCTTCAACTTCATCAGAAGCCACAGCCACCCCATTCGGCTCATCATCCGCTCGAAGCTGAGATGACACATTGTCTATGGCAGAGTTTAGCTGTGCGATCTTTTCTGTTAATACTTTCCGCGTTTTCTGCAATTCATGATGACATCATGAATATAATGTTAACATTAAGCTCTGCCTCTCAGTTAATAAAGGAATATTTTTCTTAATCACTATATTCTTCTAGAGATAATGTAGGATACCATTCACAAAATAAGTGATCTTAGATATATAATTATAAATGTAGATTAGCATTCCTAATAAAATGGTCCAGAAAGAATATTGTGGCTGAGTTACATGAGCATCATTTTCAAGTACCAAGGCCCCAACATCAGTTTTCTGGTATTGGGTGGTGATCAAGGAGGATGTTATGTAGGTCTTTGGGGAGTTTTACAATGAGGCTAAAGGCTCATGGAACTCGTAAAGCTGCTACTTTATCTATTTGTCACTGCAATAATGCATAAGGCAGGTTCTGGAAGGTGATCAGCGAAAGTATGGTCCCCTTTCTCAGATCAATTTTGATTGTTATGGGGCTACACAACATGTACTCGTGCAAACTTATACCCCAGTGATTTACCCCAAAAAAAAAAATGCAAACTTATCCAGCGACCCTTATGCACCATAAGTCATTGTTCTAAATGCCTGAGGTAGTGTACGAGAGTCCGGAAAGGACTCAACTAGACTTCCTCTTAGAGTGGTGAACAGGAAATCCAGGAAATTCAATTCAAAAGGTGGAAAGAGGGAAATGAATCTACAGTCACTAGTTTAACATGTAGAGTTTATGCTAACTAGCCTGGTATCAGAGGTTGAGGTGTCGAGGTTAAGCGCTTTATATGCATCCTAAAAGATGTTCAAAAGATTTGCGTTTGAGTTTGCACGACATGTTGGTGTTGACTTCACTTCCGGGTGCTAAAGTCTTACCATGAACAACTCAGTTCTCGCCAAATTCCTTATTTTAATAGTAATATCTACAGGAATTATTAAATTTAAACCAAATATACTGGAATTGTTTTTGAACTCCTCGTTATTCTCTGACCCAAGTGCTCAAGCTAGACGCGCTCTCCAGTTTGAATCCAACAGTTGACATAAAGATTTACTTTGCGAAATTGGAAAAGCCTAGTGTTTTCTAAATTTGGAAAAAGTAGAGAGCTTGATTCGGTTTGCCTGTGAATGAATCAAGGGCCACGTTCAACTTTTCAGTCAACAGTCTTGACGATTGGTAGGTACCCGTGATGGGTGTTAGGTATGGGGGGGTAGAGTAGGAAAACAAAAAAAGTAGAACAGCTTTAGAGACCGACCTGTTGTATGCAGGGATGAAAACTTGGGCCATAGCATATTGAGGCTTTTCCATCTTCTTGTGGATAAAACTGCTTACTGAGGGGTGAGGAAGCATAGAAGGGTTCTCAGTTGAGAACATCGAGGTCACTATCAATCATGTCACTGATATTGCTCTTTCTAGAACTGGAATAAGTAATTCCCACTAAGAGATTGGTAATCAATCATTTAGATCATCTATATATCTCTTTGCAGTACTTCATAAGTAACTCCCTCCCTTCCTCTGTAATGTTAATCAACTGCAGATCAGCTAAAAGTTTAGGGTCAACAGAGGACCTTATCAGAGTGAGTGCAGAGGACTGTAGCAGACAGAGGAGGACTTCCGATCCTAGAGATGACAAGCTTTACGATGATATATTTCCCAAATTTACTAAGGGAAGCTAAAAAAATGATGTTAGCTTGGCCAAGGATGTAGTTGTGCGGATAAGACTAAGCATATGACATTTTCCTTGTACAGAGCAACTCGTATGATATCCCTAATCAGCAACAAAAAATGGAGGAAAAAAAAAAACAGGTTTATGAACTGACTTAGGTAAGGTGAAATAACATATATTGTAAGGAGAATGTGCTTTAAAACACAGGATACCAAGTACATGAAAACCAAAGGCCAAAATTACCCTCCCTACTGAAGCAGTCTTCTCATCTATTAAAAGTCCTAGTCTAAGGTACTAGGTTAAGCAAAGTGAAACTCCAAATGGAGTTGGAAGGCACATGTTATGGGACTAAGAGTCTAATTGCAAAGATGCAACTGGTCTTTCATAACATGCTAGATTGATGAGCTTAACTTGATTAAACATCATTGTGATTGTAAAACTTGCTCAAACAACTTTCTAGATGCATTTGGATTCCTCATCAGAAAAAGTGTATGTTCATACGCTTTTGTAAATGTATCATTTTAGAAAATGACACATCATGGACTTATTAATGTGCTGCATCCCATTCTACTGGCTCATGAACTTCAACCCACGGGGACTACACATTAGAGCTTGAATAAGTCCATGACACTGAAACAACATAAAGCACAATGATTTTCTTTTCAGAAATACGGAAACTACATCATTTGAAAAGTAGCAATTAAGACTTTACCTCCAACGCTTTTTCTTCATCATAAATAAATTTTGGTAGCTTCCGCATCAGATCTTTTCTGTCAGCTCCAGCTAGCGCTTTGCTAATCTGCAAAGAATTTCACAAGATAATAGAGAACTTGGTTAATAATAATAAATTGCTAGAGAAGAAACTCTGCTGTTGTCCATTGACAACCAAAGTACTATCATGAAATAATTAACAAAACAAAGAAAAAGAACAATCTGCTAGATAACTCATTCTAGTATGGGGAACATTCTAATCATCACGGCATGCAATTGCATGCACCATATGGCCATTCTTCTCAGTATCACAACTGACATAACTTGGAAGCATCATATAACTATATCCAGCTATTAAGATGTAATTATCTGTGCGATGCTTTTACATCCAAATAAACTCTGGTCCGAACATTCTGAATTTTTTGGATACTAAGGATTTGAATTAGCGGATGTCATGGGAAACTGCTTTGAATTTTATTCAGTAGCTATCAGGTCAGTTGCTAGGCTTCCAGAGAAAACTGTGAGTGACAAACAGGAATGAAAGTGGAAAACAGGAATGAAAACGCATAGACCATACATTGATAACCCCAAACCACATTCAACATGACTTTTAAAGATCTATCCAAGAATCAATAAGAGACTGTAGGTATTGTTTGGATTGACGAGTATTTAGAAGTGCACAATTCTTCAGATTCACAAAACAAAGCCTAGATGTTGATGAAAAATTTAAGTATTTTGCTAAATCAACTTTATCATGAAATTTCACACCTGTTAGAACTGAGAAATTCAGATGTTCATACTCAAATCATTAGTAAGTAAACGAGCTATGTATTTTTTATTACATCTTGAAACTGTTGTAGGTTACTAGATTCGTACTGAGTGATGTGGTTCTTGACATACGTTCAAAACATGTTCCAAGTTACATATTTGGTCATGGCTAGTCACAAAAATCAGTTTACCATGGAAGAATCAACTTTAAACAATAAGTATGCACTATTGAGGTTTATTTTGGCTTCTAAAACAAATGGGTTTAGGTGATTTGGTTTCTAAAACACGAACCTCAAATAATGTTGTTAAGAGAAGCAAGCAAAGGTGAATGACACTTATCAAACAACAACAACAAATCACACACATACACATAAATACAAACACACATTTTGTTCTAGTGTGCATCCCTACCCACCTTCCTACAATACACCCTCAGTTAGGACCACATTATCCATATCAAAGACCCTATTGAACCAGCTAAAAGAACCTGCTCAGCAAACTCAATGAATTATGCAAACCAAACTAAATATATTGAACTATCAACTATGAAATGTCCAAGTTAGACCTTGCAAAGCAAGATTATTTATCGCGGCATGGAATCTGATAGTATTGCCAAATATGTGAGTTCCGAGTGAAGTGACGCAGCATCCGATAGCAATGCTACGAGTCATTGCAGTACAGCAACAATTAGCCTATCTAATACGGCCAACTAGAACTCAGCATTTGACCATACGCATGACTAATCTTGTCTAGAAATCAAGACCAATCCCAAATTGGGCAAAATAAGTAAATAACGCATTTCCTTGCCACATCATTATTGACTTGAACAATAATGTTACAGCTTCCTAAGACAACAATTGAGAGTCACATGGCAAACATTCGAGACAACGTGCAGCCATACTCAAAATTGAACTCACAAAAAAAAATAAAAAATAAATAAAGTGTTCAACATTTTGAATAAATAATTAAATATGTTCAATAGCATTAATGTTTTATAAATTCCAAGTTCCAACAATAACTGAAACAGCTCAGCACATTCTGGCATTTTAGATCCTACCAAACACCCATGTTTTAAGACACACACACACAACAAATAAAAAATGAAGAATGAATGCTCAAAGGATAATAGATACTCAAAAAACTTAACACGCCAATTTCAAATATTGTTGTTAAGAGAAGCAAGCAAAGGTGAATGACACTTATCAAACAACGACAACAAATCACACACTAAATATGAACATACATTTTGTTCTAGTGTGCATCAGCCATCCCTACCCACCGGCCTACAATGCACACAGAGTTTGGACCACATTATCCATATCAAAGATCCTATTGAACCAGCTAAAAGAACCTGCTGAGCAAGCTCAATGAATTATGCAAACCAAACCAAACCAAACATATTGAACTATCAACTATGAAATGTCCAAGCGAGACCTTGCAAAGAAAGATTATTTACGACGGCATGGAATCTGATAGTATTGCCAAAAATGCAAGTCCCAAGTGAAATGAGCATAGCATCCCACAGCAAAGCTACCGAGTCATTGCAGTACAACAATTAGTCGATCTAATAAGGCCAACTAGAACTCAGCATTTGACCAAACGCATGACTAATCTTGTCTAGAAATCAAGACCAATCCCAAATTAGGCAAAATAAGTAAATATCACATTTCATTGCTACTTCATTATTGGCTAGAACGAGCTAATCAATAGAGTTAATAATGTTACAGCTTCATAAGACAAAACAATCGAGAGTCAGAAAACAGTCGAGACAAAGTGCAATTGTACTCAAAATGGAAGTCAAAAAAAGAAAAAAAGTATCCAACATTTTGAATAAATATTTCTTTTTCAATAGCATTAATGTTTTATAAATTCCAAGTTCCAACAATAACTGAAACAGCTCAGCACATTCTGGCATTTTAGATTCTGCCAAACACCCATGTTTTAAGACACACACAGAGAAAAAATGAAGAATGAATGCTCAAAGAATAATAGATACTCAAAAAACTCTTTCTGGATTTCTAATGACATTACATTGGACGAAGTATGAAACATCATAAACAAGACGTGTCCTCTTCCTTGATCCATACTGGGAACTCACTCAGCTTTATTGAACCCAGTATTCTGCTATCAAATTGAAGCCCAATGCTAGAAACTATGGCTTGAAAAATAAAAGACATCTAGAGATTGTTATATAGACTGTGTTTACAAGTTTCTGCAGCTGGAATAGCAGTTTTCTCTTTCTCTTTAATGTTCCCCAGCCGGCCCTGCACCTCATCTCCCCCCCCCCCCACCCATAATAAATAATAATAATAATAATAATAGTAATAAGAACAACAACAACAATAATAATAAAAAGAAGAAGAAGAAGAACAACAACAACAACAACAATAATAATAATAATAAGAAGAAGAATAAGAATAATAATAATAATAATAACAATAATAATAATAATAATAATAATAATAATAATTTGGCTTCCAATAATACTGGCTGAGAATATGAAAGCTTGGTTGAGTTGGCATCTAGCTGATCATGTTCCTCATTCCACTACTTATAATCACTCTATTAATCAACTTTTTTATGTTTCTTGGTTTCTGTTTGGAAGATATAGAGAGTTCATATCCGAGCTATTTGACCACTAGATGTCAAATCTGAATTGTAGCCAGTTAGCTTGCCATCCCTGGCAAGGTAGTAGACAATTTCTGATCCTGGGCACAGGAGCAATTGCACGCCTAACACTAGTAAATGGGATTTCTCTAGCCTCTAATAAACACAGGTCCTACAAATACCACTCCTTTCAGATAGACATGCCCCAAATACTAAGCAGTCCCTCAAAAAAGAATATCCCTGGCATGTACTCACTATGGTAGTTTTGGCATTTGAGGACTTGAGCTCAGAAACTTGAAAGAGTAATCCTAAAGACCCAAAAGAATCAGCAATCGAGTGATGCTGCTATACACCCTGGTCATCCCATTCCAATTTTTGTATAAATAGACTGTTATTGGATATTGATTGGACACCTTTGTTGGGAGATATGAACAAGAGTATTTCTTGTCCATGGTAAGTTCCTAATGCTATTACTCCATTGCGTTCGAGACCTGTTTGATTCATTAATGCAAGCTGCTTCATCAGATGGATCAAGGAAGGAAGAATATTCGAATGCTTGTCATATCTCTTGAAATGTTGCTATACCTTTCAACGTATCTAAGTTGTCTTCCCTATCACTCTTCATAAGTATTTCAACATGGAAAATTTGCCAAAAAAATCCTGTTTTATTTTTGAAGTTTAAAAATACTATCATTTATTCCATATTTTTACACTCAAGTATCAAGTCCCACTTTTTGAGAGTGTATAGTGCACTTCTATTTTGTTCTTTTTTCTATGCATTGGAATAATCTCAAATTTGGAGATTACATACTTTTTACCATCATACACTTGTAAAAAATATAAGAAAAATAGTTCAATTGACATAAATACCCCTAAATTATCTAGAGGTAATTTGGCAATTTTATTTCTTTCAAATTATGTTCTCTTTTTCTATTTTTTACAGGGGCATAATGGTGAGAAGTATGGATAGCCCAAATTTGAGCTTAATCCAATGTATTAAAAAATTAAAATCAAAATACTTCATACACTCTCAAAAAATAGGACTTACATAAAATATGAAATATTTGCTGATTGCATATAAACACCAAACTCAATTGCAGTGAAGGAAACAGTCTTCTATTGCTAAGGATGTCTCCTTCATTTCCAATTCTGTCGAAACTTGGAGGAGCCGTACTAGTGAACTTGTTGTTTGAACTATGCAAAAATAAATATATAGTTCTTTCCTTTTCTTCCATTAAACTTCCAATAGACAAATAACCTCTTTCATCTTCTTGTGTCATCTATAGTAGGTGTGAAGGATACTTTAGTAACTCATTATATAATCAGAAAAGGAAGGGATGTGGAACACTGTCACGCCTATTGGAGACCAATCTGAACAAAACCATTCAAGAGATAATTTTGTTTCACTGATAATCATGCCGAGATGGATACAAGTTTCCAAACTTATGTCCTCTTAAAATACAGGAAAAAAAAAAGGAATATTACCTGAGGGGCATATACACAACCAAGGGTTCCCACGATAATTCCTCCCAATACAAAGCCTCCAACAAAAATACTTGCACTACTTGGTCTTCCAGCATCCCCACTGCAATTTCACAGAGAGCAGAAGTATAGTATGATATAATGGGCAAAGCTCGTTGGACAAAGCTCATTTTGAGAAAGGACAAAGCTCATTACTTTTCAATGAAACTACAACTAGCGAACAGAGAAAACGACAATGCATTTGCAGTCAAAACATGTTTTGACCTCCATTGTGACACCATTGCTCTTATTGGCATACCTAAATTATCATAACTAAATAACCTGGAAGTCCGATTTCCAGCAAATCGGATTCGCAATAAAGATAGAATCAGGGCCAAATCAACATCATTCTGAACCACCACACAAAGAAATAGTAGTTTCAATCTGTAGGCAGCTTTTAAAAAATCCGGTGTTAAGAAACAAAACAGAGCTCAGTTAAATTAACTGTCGAAACATTTCCCACTAGCTGCCCTAACCAATTTCAGGACTGCGTAGCTTTGAATATTATGCATCATATTTTACAGAACTTAATGAAAGTCACGTTCAGGACTCATAACACATGCAGCCTACATACCAGGACAACAAACATAGTACTTCTAATATAGTGTTCTGAATTAACTTTATAGCTAGTTAAGTAAATAAACCACATAGAGAAACAAGCTGCTGGAATGTTTTTTTTTTTTTTTAATCATGTTAAATTCAGAACATGATAAAACCAATAAGCAACTAAGGTATTATGCTTACACCTTATAGTTGTATATGAAAAGCTTTTCCAAAATGGGATAGAATTTGAAATTAATACATTAGGAAGAACTTAGGTGTAGCAACAATAGGTGATAAGATGAGAGCAAGTAGCCTTAGGTGGGCTAGCCATGTGCAGCGCCGACCCAGTACGACACCTGCTAGGAGGTGTAAGTTAGTTCAAGTTGAAGGCTCAAAAAGGCAAGGGGTAAGCCTAAAAAGACATGGTTGGAAGTAGTGAGAAGATATTGGGACTTATGGCATAAGTCCCCACTGAGGGTATGGACCTTGATAGGGCAGAATGGCAGACCAAGATTCGTGTAGCTCACCCCAAATAGTTTGGTAAAAGGCCCTGAGGATGACAATGATAATGATGATGATAATGAATAAAATATTTTAAAAAATGATGATGATGAATGAAAATATTTTCCAAATAAAAACTTTTATTTGCACAAAAGAAGCACAGAAAAGATACTTGGCCTTGGAAACAAACAAATGCAGTTTACACAATTTAGCAGATACAAATATCATTTCCAATATTCTACGTCGTACTTAAACGGAGATGAATTTCAGACTAAATATGAAGGCAAACCACCAAAGCTGCTATCCTGGAGAGGGAGTAAGCAAAGGTTTCTCCCTGAAGATTTGCTCTTCTCCTTTCACATCTATCCTTATGGATAAGCAGGTTTAAGGAAAAAGACAAGTTCTCATGTCTTGCTTGCCGTAGAAGAAACTTGATGAAAAGAATCAATGTAGCTGCTGTCTAATATAAATATATAATTGGAAAGTCATGGAAGTATGTGCTAAGAAATCACAAAGCAGATTCCTCTTTGCAGACACAAGGAATTTGATTTATCTGACTAGATTTCCATGCAACAACTATCTGGTAAGTAGTAGAGTATTAGAATATAACTATCAGACCAGCAAATTGCGTGCTTGATTCTGTCTATTAACTTATAACATTGTACAATTGTGAACATTGAGATAAGTTCTCTGCACCGCTCTCTGTGATTTAATACGTGCCTGGTGAATTTCTCTGAACAAGAACCATACAATTGTGAACATTGAGGTAAATTCTCTGCTTTACTCTCTCTTATTCAAGATGTGCCTGGTGAATTCATTTGAACAAGAACCTTACTTCGCAGTTTCACTCAGAAAATCATTGGGCATAACAAGAGAATGTGTGTCTTAGGAAATTCTGATATAAGCAATGCACATGGCTGACTTTGCCATCTTTAAGTTCAAAAGAAAATACCAAATAGTGCCTTTATATATACAGGCACACACACACACACACACACACACACACACACACACACATACACACACACATACCACAGGATAAATTGAATTTCAACTAAGCGAGCACCAAATGAATCTAGGTGCTGGTGTCTAACAAGCCAAGCTTACATCTGCCTTGCACATTAGAAAGAGCAATTTGCATAACTAAATCAACAAAAACATAGCATTGATTGGCAAGTCAAAATACCTGTATCCACATCGCACAGTAAATGGACTGTCACAGCTCAGGCTTTTTTCTTTCCTTTGCTGGGTGGAACTAAAAGACAGGTTCCTCGGAGTAATATTCACAACGCCATGATCCAAGGGCTTCAAAGAAAGACCTTCCAGAAATATATCATGACATACAAATTACAAAATAATTTAATGACTATAGTCCGGCAAAATCAAACACTATTATGTAATAAGAATGAAAATCAGCATATCCAAAAAAATGTAGAAGGAAACATGGTCCTTCTCAATAATATATTTATGTGATTATCCAACACATATCACTCCTCCATCAATGTAAGATAGCATAAAATTCACTGCAAAGATGAGAAACAATAAAAATCCTAAGTAAGCCTCAAAATCCAGGATTCACACATTTGCACACAAATACTTTACTATGAATAGCTTCCATTTACAATAGCGGGAAACAGGGAACAGAGAATCTAGCACAAAACTACTAAACATCCCTAAAACGTATACTTTGAAGACTAAACCTTTGATTCTTGGACAGTCTAAATTTTGATTATCCAACATGAAGTAGTGGTTCAATTAAAAGAATAGAATGCACTGAGAAAGGTCATAAGAAAGATAGAACTTGGGAAACAAGGGGAGGTGCATAGCAAATAAGCTCATTTTTACCACAAAATGTAAGTGTTGTGCTTAGGTTCTTAGGATTAAATGTGAATGCCTCTTTGAGACACATTGGTGTACACAAATGCCCTCCAAATGCATAAAAAATAATAAAAACCTATTGCATGTGCACTACTAAGTAAAGAATACGATGAATGGTACAATTCCTGGAACTGCCATTCAAGTTGGTGTAATGATATTGTTGATAATTTGAAAAAGATGTTTGTAAGGACTCCCATATAAATGAGGGGTTCAAACCCCTTTGGGAGCAACTTTCTCACTAAAAAAGTTGCAGCCCTCCTCAATGTGCTTGGCCTGGTCAATTTAAAAAATTCAAGTGATACAAGTTGCAGCTTGGTAATTATGGTGCATGCCCATGCCATGACCCTAATGCCATTGAACAGGGCCCCTCATCTTGCCGATTCATCCAGTACACACAGCATTGCACTTCCGCTTTGGATCCGTCCATGAGTAACAGCATTATCTCTCGAAGCTTACAGCTATGAATGTGAACATGACAGACGTGTAATAAACAGGTTATTGTCCGACACTCCAACCGAGTTGGCTTATGAATAACCTTTCATGGGGAATTTCCTATTTTATGACACTAGGCCCCCTTTGCTTGACCTATCTACTAACAATACCATTAAAAGTAATGCAGGATGCCTATCTCGTCTTCTATGTCAAAGACTACTACAATTTGAGTTTACCAATGCTATGGCATATAGATTTTTATGCATTTTATAAATTGTTATTGATATACACAGTAAGGGTGGTGAGATTTTGGACCCATTTTTTAACAAGCACAGAAACAACAATGCATTCTCTACAGAAAATAGTCATCATCGCATCCATCAATCACATCCTCCCAATCATTCCTTACCCAATCATCTTGTTTGTGTTTTTCTTTATTGGAAAATTGTTATCAATTAGTAAGCAAGTATAAATCAGTACCTGGAAACGAGCCAAGCTTGCAGGGTATATCATGTATTATAAGAAGTTTGCCTTTAACTACGCAAGATGATGTGTTTATTGAGAAATAAGGATTGATATTCAACGAAACAAATTACAATACTACAGAGAAGTTCTCCATCAAGTCTATGCTACAAAAAGAACAAAAGGGGAGTGACAGGAACCGGTTTGGTCGAAACAGAGTAATAAAAATCATAATAACAATAATCAAATCAAATCAAGGCACATAAAAACTTAATTTCCATAAAGGCAAATATTCGAACAAATCAATCACATAAAATGATCAAGTCAAGCCACAGAAGATCTTATGAGTAGGAACAATCAAAATCTAATAAGCGGCTATAAAAAACCATGAGAAATTTAACTAGAAAAAACACAAAAGAGATGAATTTCTTACCTCTATTGGAGGAAGAATGAAGCAACATGGCAGAATTAGCAACTGCGGCCATTTTCGCAGGGTTTCAAAAACAATTGTAGGGTTTTTTTCTCTCTTCTGAGAGGCGGAGGCAGGAGTGATTGAGGAGCGATAGATGAGAACAAAATCCTTCCCTAATAAACAGTTCTCAGATGGCTGGTCGTCGATATAAACGAAGTGAACGACAAATACTCGAGAGTAGGCACAAATAAAACGGAAAGGAAGTGGTTAAATACCGGGGGGACAAATTGGTTGATATCTCGTGTTCCTAATAATGGTTAAATACCGGGGGGACAAATGGGTTGATATCTCTTGTTTCCTAATACTCCCTACTCCCTACAATAACACAGCAAGAAAAGAGTTCACGGGCAAAGAGCTTACACGAGGCACAAATACGCACCTCAAATATATTGAAAGAGGTCGTTGAGACGCTGGAAAACCCTCCAATTCAGCGTTATGGCATCTAGCTATATCAAAATAAAAAATCGTCATTAGGGCGGGCAATAGGCCACTTGCCCAATCTGGGCCCGCTCAGCCTGAACTAGGGGCCACAAAATGTGGCCCGACGGACAATCCAGGAGGACAGAACTAGACCGGACCTACGCCATGAATGACAGGGTTCCATCTTGGTTATCCTTTTATTTTTGTATTTGCCCCGACTCGTTAGAGTTTGGTTTGGGCCAGGTCCTCTTTGGCCTGGTATGAGCCGGGCTGGCTCAGGTTGGCCCTGCAAGGACTAAGGCAGTGTTGGCCCGACCTAGGTCTAAGACGGCCGATCACATGCCTAAGCCGGGCATGGCACTAATCTTGCCATACATTACCTCAACTTTAGTCCCTTTTCAACATTTCCAAGTGTGTCTAGATAATCGTGCCATACATTACCTCAACTTTAGTCCCTTTTCAAGATTTTCAAGTGTGTCTAGATTTGTTCGATATGCTATTTTAAGACAAAAAAAGTTAAGTCCGTTCAATTTGTACCAATTTTGAAACTTCAAACTTCATAACTAGGGTTTGAAACATATTTTCAGGGGCAGGCATTGCAAGTGTTTTGCACCAAAACTGTATCTTTCGACAAGATTTAAAGGTGGCCCTATGACTATTTCAGGTGGGCTCCCATATAAAATGCACCCAAAAAGAAAAAAGTCAACTAGAAAAAATTATACGTATTTTAACAATAAACCATGTAGAAGGGACCATACGATATATAAAAATGTGTCCATACGATATTCGAAAGGACCCAAGTTTTGGTGTGGCCTTAGCATATCACAAGTGGTTGGGGCCTGATGTGGGTTGCATTTACATGTATTTTAAGCAAATTGACCAATTAAAGTAGATGGTATAGATGCCAAGGCCAATACAATACAATACATGCGCAAGCGATGAAGCACCAAATACTTTATTAAATAAAAAAATTATTCGAAACATTTTAGATAATTTGATCATCAAAACGCTCAAGTACCAATGTAGGATTGGTTCATATATTCATAATAACTCCATGACAATGAGGTTATGACCGTTGCGCCAATGGGCTATATCGAGATAGGTGACTATTGCAATTATTGATATATAGGCAGTAAGCACGATGTGTATGTATTTATAGCCTATGGTGCTTACCCAGGGGACACCAACTGTCCATCACAATTAACCAAAAGTTGACTGCGGTGGAGTTTAAAGAAAAATAGTCGATCATCTCCACCGTCTACCGTTGAGAACGGATGGTGGATAATTAAGTACCTTGTGCCACACCGCACAACATAACGAACACATCTTCTTTTTTTCTAAAAACCAGTGTCTCTTAAAATTTAATTTAGAGGATAATGGATTTTGACCTTTTTTAGATCATCCAATCCGAAGTCCACGTTCTTTTGTTTTTTGTTTTTTGTTTTTGTTTTTGTTTTTTTTGTTTTTTGTTTTTTTTGGACAAATATTCAAAACTTTATTGATAGAAAAAGTTACAAAAGAATGACTACATCATTAGAAATAATAAAAAAAAAAGTAAAGAAACACCAATCTACTGATCTCAATTATAGAGGATAAAAACTAAAGTTTAACTAAAATACAGAAAAAAAAAATTACTACTTTATTTGGGTCATTATGGGAGTCACGTGTCATACACACCTCTCTAATTCTCCCCATAGGAATCATGTGCCATACACACCTCTCTAATTCCTATTAAGAATATAATAAAACTATCAAAATTGCTGCCCTCCCGTTACCAACATTGGAAATAACGTGCACTGAAGTCACGTTAGGTACTTGGGGCCCATCCATTGCTTGAACACCCCACTTACTAAATGGTGATATGGTATTGTATACAATGAGACTATTTATTTTTAATTCAGGATGATCGTAATTACTTATAAGTTATAACCATCTAATGTGAAATATGATAGCTTAGATGTGTCATAAAGTTCGAGAAAATTTCTTTTAAACTTTAAGCTTGGTCAATGAAATAAATGTAGCCAGCCATTTTCACATCCAATAATCGAGATTAATTGTGACTACCTTGTACCAAAAATAAATGGTCTCATTATATACTTTCCCAACACTTAATGTGTAGTAATATCATCTGAAGTAATATTAGCCAAAAAGATTTTTTGTTTCCATGAGAGTATTTGTCTATTTACTTCCTTGGCTAAAACCTAATGTAGGGGTGATTTTAGAATGTATGGGGATGTAACCTCTTCAACCAAAGATAACCTCAAAAAAAAAATTGAATTGAACTCTCTATATGCTAAAAAAAAATCAGTCTCTAGATTGAACAAAGCCCGTCCAATTTTTTGAAGGTGAGATCCAAGTGTCAAAAATGCAAAACACATGTTTTTTCTTTAATGATTTCTTTTGAAAATAAATGCAACTAACGGTTCAAATGTTTTCTTAATATAATTATAATTTATAGTTTTCAAAAAAAAAATTCATATTCATGATCTCCATGTTAAAAATTATATATTCTCTAAAAGTTAAGATCAAATTATATTTAACAAATATATTTATTACAAGCCCACATTTGTACAACATGCGGCCTGGCCTCATAGAAACTTTCTAATAATGAGAAATATTATGCTATTTTGGATGTTGTCACTTCGCATGACTTCTAAACTGTTGAAAAAAAAAAAGAAAAAAGAGGAAGCAAGAGCTTATGTGCTACCCCGTGAAAGGTGCCCTTTCAAATTTGGGAAAGATATGGCTTCTAAAACCACATCTTCTACAAATCAAACATGCCCTCAATGTCGTATTCTATTGAAAATCAACCATGCTGTTACACTCTGTTTGATTGTTAGTCAAAGGAAATTCGTTTATGTAAGAGGAGCATCACTCAAGTTACAGTACTTGTTTTTGCAAAAAGACTTCCTTTTTTATGCACTATAATATATTTTTTCGTTTAATTGCAAATAAAATATTACAAGCCATGGTGCCCATCATAAGTAAGGAAATTGCTGCTCCAAGGTCCCCCGACAGAGCACTGATTAATGAGCTTACGGGCTATTTACTGCAGAGTTTGTCGAACACGACCTCAGTGGCAATGTTAGCACTATGAACGCGATTTTATGAGACACTTTCTATTGACTGGAGGTTCTTGAGTTGCCTGATTACTTCTGCTTAACTTTCTTTGTAGCCGACCCAATCGCAATGCCATTGAATTGGCTACAAAGTCGGTTAAGGACCATGCTCAGATTGATCATCAGAGTTACATAAGTCGAATTCTAGTAGAAAAAATAGTTCCTTAATGTTATGAATCTACAAATACATTAAGCAAAGGGAAAACCACCTTATCCCAAGGCATCCCAAATTGATTCCTCATTGGAACTAGATGCAGCTTTTCAAATTCATTTTATTTGTGAATCCAAAATGTATCCCCGCAATTAAAAAGGCATATCCATGAAATTCCACAATTCTTATATTTTTCATAAAATGACCAAAGTACATCATCTTTGATTTCTGCCCAGTTATTGACCATAATTGGACTAATTTACAATCAAAGTCCTCCCAATACCTTGTTACGATTACTAGTTGGTTGCTCAATAACTCTAAAAGCCTAGGTGAAAGTGTCAATAGTTATAGAAAGCAGATATTGAGTTTTCTATCTTGTATATTACAAGATATTAAGTTTTCTATATTGAGTTTTTTATTTTGTGGGATTACAATTGTAATGTTATTTGTTTTCTAAGGGGCCGTTTAAATCACTAAATTCATTATCGGCGGTGAAAGGTGAAAAATCTATTACGAGCTTGACAAATAATCTTTATAAATTTTTTGCATGTCTCTCTATCCTATCCCTGCTTAAAAAAATATTTCCCTTTTTTAAGTATATGTTGTACCTTATAATTATTTAAGGTAAGTAGAAAGTGAAAGTCGGGGATATGAAAAAAAGAATCTAAATTGATTTGAACAGGTGTACAATGACAATTGTCTACTTCAATTATAATAAAAAATTTCTACATCCCGCTATCCCAATTTGGGTTGTAGCCTTCATCTGACTCTCATATAAAAATAATTTTTTTTAATAATTGGCAAGTGAAAATAAATAGAAATCTAAATTGATTTGAACAGTTGTAGAACTTGATAAGGGACAATTTCCTACTTCAATCATAATATAAAAAATTTCTATATTGGTAATCGATGAGAAATTACATAACACAATCATAATAAAAAATTTCACACAGCATAATCCTCATATATATAGAGAGACATTTGAAAGACTTCTATAATAAATAAATAAAAATAAGGCTTATCACAATAAAATCATGTTATTCCAATCATATTATTCCAATGACTTATCATGTTGAAACCAAAGTCTAATGTTAGCCAAACATATCCATATTTTTATATTTGGATGGTAATGTATGTCTCATATTTCTTCTAGACATAACTAAACAATAGCAATGTTTTTTCCAAGTTGCATGTAAATACTAGACAATCTATTTGCAGGTAATGAATTATATAGTAATGTATTACGCCCGTAATATATTTGACAGACAATATATTTCCAGGCATCCAAACGGCCCCTGAAAGACGAGTTGTAATTCTATAAATCTCTGGTAAACCAGAGTATTCCCTATTAATGAGTTATTGGTTTATCCTCCGTAGATGTAAGGACCCTTGTCGAACCACGTATATGCCTTATTGATCTTTATCTTCTTCTCTCGTCATATTTCTCTTATTGTAAATTCTACATAGTATCAAAGCATGTCGATCTATTGCCGACCATAGATTGTTCCATTACCGGATTTCCCAATTTCAACAACGTTCATTATTTGCTGGTTGGTTGAGCACCCGCTAGAGAGAGAAAGTCGAAGACATCTTTCTCCCTATCTTTGTTTCAATGGTTGTTGCAAAACTTGAGCATATTGCATGATTTGGGCACGTTATATTTTTGTAATAGTTTTGTTGCAAGGCTTCCATCAAAGACTCCAGTAACTTTTGCAATCGTTCGTTGCCAAGCATTCTCATCTTTTTTTTGCAAACAGTGTGTTGCAAAGAGTTTTGCATCACCGACTAAAGAGGTACCTGCCATTTTGGGCTCCTTTAGAGTTTTGCATCACGGAATAAGTCATGTTGCAAGCATATTTGTTGCCGTAGCTTTAACTCTCTTTTTTTCTTGCATGCATAGATATGCCTTGTTGATCTTTCTCTTCGTTCTCTTGTCATATTTCTCTTAATGCAAATTCTAGAGAAAGTCTTCTTAACTTATATGTTCTGATGTTCCTAGTTCCTTGGGTCAAATACTTATTTAAAGCCTCATTAAATCAACTTAAATCCCAGGGCAATATCAAGAGATAGATGAACGTGAAATAGCTCTAAAGCAATATTACTAGAATCAAATCAACCATTGAAAAACTGAGGACTAGTCAGTCAAAGTAGGTCTGATCGCCAATCGAGTTGATTAACCCAAATTTTAAATAAATAAAAGAAAAATAGAAATAATAATTTAGAAAATAAAACATATTAAAAAACATTTTTGGCCGATCTTATGTAACTAGTTAAGCTGCTCAAGATTGGCTAAAATATTAGTTTTGACATATTTTTACTAAATTTGGTTTTCACCTTGGACAAAACCGACCAAGATGCGTATTAAACTGGCTGTTTGGCAAGTCTAATCGATTGTGATTAGTATACTCTAACACTCTCGGACAAATTTGCCAAAATTCTAATACATTATTATCAACTATATCATACCTAAAACCAAGAAGTACACATAATATGCCAGTGTAAAAGAACATTGTTCTAACTTGTTTGTCCCTCAAAGCCCTATTTGAAGGGTGAGGTTTTTATAAGGTGCCCACCTTGTACTATACAAGTAGGGAGGTCTAAATTTTGTTAGAAGTAGTTCCCGTATTAGAAACCTTCTAATAACTTGAAAATCTATGTTTAATCTTAACTATGAAATTGTAAATTTTAAAAATAGTACAGATGAGCGTATTTATAAGGGAAATGTTTCTATACTTCCCCTACTATATAGAATATATATTTCCCCGCAATCCAGTCGTTCAATTTAGATCAAGTGAGCCACTAACTGTTTGATCTAGATCAGGAGCCTCAATGTATTTTATTTTTAGTTTTTGTTTTAAAAACTGTATGAATATAAAACTTGGTATATGTCATCATCTCAATGGAGCACAATTTTGTTAAGTCAAAGATTCCACAAGCAGCTTGGAGTGGCTCTCAATGATTCGAGGTTGACAGTCTGGCTCCTATGTCAAAGCAATGCCCCAAGCTAGAGCCTCAAACTCTGACATTGTTAGATGTTGAACTCAAGGGGATTGCGAAAGCTACAACAAAACTGCATGTCTCATCTCTAATGATTCCCCTACAACCAACTACACTAGGATTCCAAAAGGAAGAACCTATCTATGTTTAGCATGAAATGGCTTATGGGAGGGAGAGACCAAGCAACCTGCATGGAAATGAGATTAAAACAGATGTTGCTTTCAAATGGATGGAAGACCCATCCCATCCCTTCTGCAAGATTACTGAGGTGGTTCATTCGAGGAAGAAGGGGCTCTCTGGATGTCTTCCTCCCTTCATGGATTGCATTGTGCTCGATCCACAAGCACCACAAGAAAAAAAATAGCTTCACAAGCCACATTTCACACCTCTCTCTCTCTTTCTCTACATGTGGCAGATGGGAGTGGTTTTCTATTTTCTTTTGGGAAAGGTTTATATGTTTCTCCTACAACATATAAGTTCTACCCTCCCCCTATCATCCAACAATCCAATTTTGATCGAGAGAGCTACTCATCATTTGATCTTAGATCCGACGTCTCAAAATATTTTATTTTTAGTTTTTTTTTATACAAATTGTATGAATATGAAATTTGGTATGTGCCATATTCTCATTAGGACGCACCTATAAAAATTTTAAAAATAATTTTTCGATAAAATATAATGACCAAAATACCCTTTGAATAATTCAAGGGTATTTTGGTCATTTTATTTTATTGAAAATATTTTTATTTTATTTTTTGCTAGTGCAAATTTAATAGAGGAATGAATGTCCAAAATTTGGTGTCAAAATAGTTTATAGAAAATAATTAAAAATAAAAGAATATACAGACGTGACATTGTGATTAGGGCAATCTTAACCCTCCATTCAAAATGAAAAGTTGGATAAGGGGGAGGATAGAACTTCCATGTTGTAGGGGAAGTATAGAAAGCTTGTCCTTTTCTTTTATTGAGCACATTATACACGTAGTTCCCCAAGCAAATAAGCTGTTTGAGAGTTTTTTTCTTAGATCTAAAATTATGGGATCTACTTTAGAATCCCAAATGATTAGTTTCAAATAAAATGTATTTTGAACACCAAAAATATGATTTGACAGCGGATTATCTTTGTTTCGATTCTAATTTTTGTTTTTAATTATTTTTTAAAGCTAGTGACGTTACATTAATTTAGGTCCCCACATCTTGGGGTCCTAAAACTAGGTGAGGTTTTATGTAAAGCCTCATCCTTATATTCTGGAAGTTCTAGAAGTAAGGAGCATCTCTAAATTTTTGCATGGAGATGTAGTTCCGATATCAGAAACCTTATGATGACTTCAAAATCTATTTTGGTCCTAGCTGTGAAATTTAAAATTCTAAGCATGATACATATCAAATAGATCTATAAAGAATTGAAATTTTGAAAGTAGATAAACCTGATAATTTGTTACAAAATGCAATATTTTTAGGACTTTGAAATTCCTTTTTTTCTTCATATCCACGTATCTCGAGATCAAGATGTTCAATTAGACGGTTTTCTAATCCAATAGTATAAGGAAGGTTGAACCTTATGTAAACTTTTTAACCTAATAATAATTTTAAATGAGGTTTAATATGAGGGAGCTACCAAATGATGGATTAGCAACAGTGGTGAATTTCAATTGTTATTTGGATGAGGAAGATATAAAAAGCGTCAAAGATGGATTTGATATAACACGTACCATTGTTTTGAATGGCTAAGCTTGTGTTAAAGGACGCAAGAGAAACTACCAAGCTGTCGAGTGTTAACTATATGATATGGGTTGTGAAAATGAAGGATTCCCAGCCCTTGCCAAATGCACTTCAATCCTTTAAATATCTAACATTTGTCAAATAACGAATGATAGCGAAACTAATGTCCTGATTCAACATAAGTTTTGGTATTAAAGAGAGATCCAAATTTTTTATCTATAGTTTGAAAGTTGAACTTTCGAACCGTTTAAAACTCAAAATTTTGATATATATAAATGATTAGAAAGTCCTACTTTCAAACCACCCAAACCATAAAGAATTGAAGTTTTTGGGCGATTTAAAAATCATACTTTCAAACCATCTTTAAGATACAAAAAAAAAGGAAAAGACCCAAACCATAAAGAATTGAAGGTTTTTGGGCGGTTTAAAAATCATACTTTCAAACCATCCATAAGAAACAAAAAAGGAAAAAGTTTTGGTGGGTCGAAAGTTGGACTTCAAGTCCCCCAAACACCTTTCTTTTTTTTTTTTGAAAGAGATGTTCAAAATTTGGCCCCACAAACCGCCAAAATGTTCATTGTGTTTTATTTTGTATTTTGAATGATTATAAAGTTATATTTTCAAACAGTCCAAAACTCAATTTTTTTTTGTATCTTTGCCATTTCAAAAGACCTTCGAATTGGCCATAACATACAAATAAAAAATAAAAATTTTTGGATTTCATTGTTATATATCTCAAAAAATGACCATTCTTTAGCATGGAAAGTTATTTTGGATCCATATATAAATATCCCTAATTTAAATATTTTATTCTTAATTATTATTATTTTGGGAATTTAAGACGGTATTATTCCATCAAACTACTACACATACACTTGGTTACCCAAAACGGGAATGTTTTTTAATTTGGGAAAGATTTTTATGCTTTCCCTACAGCATAGAAGTTTATCCTCCCTTTACCTAGCCTTCCATTCTGAGTGGAGGGCTAAGATTGCCTTAATCACAATGTCATGTCTTTACATTATTTTATTTTTAATTTTTTTCTATAAATTCTTTTGACACCAAAATTTGGACGTCCATTCCTCTATTAAACTCGCACTAGCCAAAAATATATTAAAAAAATTCAATAAAATAAAATAACCAAAATACCCTTAAAAGATTCAAGGGGCATTTTGGTCATTATAGATTATCAAAAAATTATTTTTAATATTTTTTATAGGTGCACCCCAATGAGAAGATGACATTTACCAAATTTCATATTCATACAATTTGTATAAAAAAAACTAAAAATACAATATTTTGAGACGTCGGATTTAAGATCAAACGGTGAATGGCTCTCTTGACCAAAAATTGGACGGCCGTACGGTAGGGAGAAGATAGATCTTCTATATTGTAACGAGACCATAAAAAGCTTGCCCTTTTAATTTTGCATACATCATGTTTAACAAGATATCTAATATTTAACCCTAATCCACGTCCATCCACAAAGAATAGCATAGGTTTTGGGGGTGTCACTTGTATTTAGTGGTTCCACGTGGCGCAACTACAGCAAACTATGAAACAACGTCCCTTGATTCATGTTTTGGAAGCATATGGTCTCCTTCCATGACCAAATAAACCCTTATTATAAATCAGTTAATAATTTAAAACTGATTGTCACTTTAGTCAATAGGTAAAATGACCAATAAAATAATAAAAAATAAAAAATTGACCAATAGAATATTAAAACTGATAGGAGTTTAGGAAAGCTTCGATTTACTCTAAGCATTCATCTAGAAGAAATTTAAACAAATAAGTTTTCCTGTATAAAGCCCTAAAAATGGTGGGTTTTTTTGGGTAGATTAAACATGGGTTTTTATTTTATTGTTTTACCTTTTATAAAAAAAATACTTGGCTTTATGTCCCCTTATTCATTAGCCGGCTTCGTTTCCCTTGCACTTGTGTCAAAAAATAAATGTACAATAAACAAAAGCATTAAAAAAAATAGAGAAATTCATCCAAAAATCTCATTTTATTACATGAATTTAAATATAGTATTTTAGATTTTAGATTTTATGTTTATGTCGCACTTTTTTTAAGTATATATTGTATTTTGATTTTAATTTTTACATATCAAATACAACCCAAATTTGAGGTATTCATACTTCTCACTATCCTGTGTCTTTAAGAAATATACAAGAAAAATAATATGAATGAAATAAAATAATCAAAATACATTTGAAACTTGTTGGGGTATTTTAGACATTTTGTTTTAGTAAATTCTTATTTTTTTTATAGGTGAGAAACGGGGAGAAGATTGGGTTTTCAAAATTTGAGTTTAATCTTATGTATAGAAAAATTAAGATTAAAAATAGAAAACCTGCTAAAGGAACAAAAAACAGAATTTTTCTTGTTGAACTACATAACAAAAGGCCTCTCTCTGTCCCCTTCCTGTGTTGTTTGCATAAGCATGGCAATAGGCCGGCAAAGAACCTTATACCACAATCTACCATCGTACTCTTTCAAACAGTTATTTAAAAGAGCACGTATGCTATGCTCCAAAAGAGGAGTACATTCTGCATCTACTCCATCAATCAAAAGAAAAAAATATATTGAATTTCAAGTTTTACAACAGTAGATCTCATTTTTCACAAGTTGGACGGTTTCTATTCAATCTTGACAAATTATTATTTCGCTAGTACATACGGAATTCAATTTGGAAATTTTTTTTCTTCTAAGGTTAAAATACAGGTTGAAGAGGTTACAACCCCTTTGAGGATTTTAGCCGTGGGAGTAAATAGAACGTATACTCCCGCGACAAGTATAAAATCTTTTTGGTTTTAAAATTGCTAGAAAAATAATAACGTTTTGTCCAGTTTGCTTGGGTTGTATCTATCCTCCAAGAACGTATTCCTACTTCAATATGCATATGACATAGGAAAGATATGAATAATAATTTTCAGAAATAAAAAGCCGTTTGGAAATATACAAGACAAGGACCACGAGACAAACAAGCCATGAGACAAATGCATGCAGCTTGTGGGGACCCAAACGCGTAGCATTTCATTTCTTTCTCCTTCAAAACCTCCACTCCTCTGCCAAACGTTCCTCCATTAACTCTTCACAGCAAGAGTTAAGGCTCTTTCCTTGAAGGCTTTAGCTTTCCGTGACCTCTTGCTCTTGGAACAAAGATTTTGTGTGTGTTTGTGGTGATGGCGGGGGCGCCGGGAGATCGATCCCTGAAGGAGACTCCGACTTGGGCAGTGGCTGCTGTTTGTGCTGTTTTTGTTATAATTTCAGTGCTTATCGAGCACGGAATTCACTCTCTTGCAAAGGTAAATTTTGAATTGATGCGCATAACAAATGTATTGGCTAATGTATACTCTTTCTGCCCACAATAACTGTGTGTTTGAAAGAGAGTGTATGGGTGAGAGAGAGGTACAATGATCCATCTGTTTATGTCCATTATCATAATGGAAGGAGTCGCTTTTTTTTTTTTGGGTTCTTTTTTCCTCCACGAGTAAGTACATTAAAGGAAAAAAGGTCTAGCAGAGAGGTCATGTTCGTGGAAATTCTGATGTGATATCTAGAGTTTCATTCTCATCGGGTCTTAAGTTAACATTCAAATAATAATAATTAAAATAATAAATACACTAAAGTACACACTAAGAACAGGCTTCATGTGAACAGAAGGTGATTAGACATGAAAGTATTTTCACACCAATTGGCTAAGGGAACCAATTGGTGTGAAAACACTCCAACAACTAATTACGTGAATGATTTTTTTCACATGGAAGTATTTTCACACCTATCAAACATGCCCTAAAAAAAAGCCAGGTTTTTCCTAATGTGTTAATGCACGAAATAAAAGACTTGAGCTGAAGGTTCATTTTTCCACACGTTTAATTTTTTTTCTCTTATTTATAAGAAAGGTGGGATGCGTTAGGGCGAAAATAAATAAAGAAACCATGGTTCTCTTCTATAAAATTTGTCATTGTATGGAGAAGATGAAGTGCACAATTCTAAATGGGAAAGTTTAGTGTGACTACAAAGAGGCTAATAATATTTTGGATGCGTGTGTTGATGATGCCTAATCTACTTTTATATCGTCTCGTCTCTTATTGCAGTGGTTCCAAAATCGCCAAAAGAAGGCCTTACTTGAAGCTCTCGAGAAAATAAAAGCCGGTAAAGTTTATTTTCAAATATTGGGATAAGTCTCAGATGATGATGATGATAATAATGAAATTAATTTAACGACATTTTTTATAACATGTCTAAGTTAATCCTGCATGAAACGCCTACTTTGGTGCTTTCAGTTTCCACAAAATATGTTTCCCCGTCAATATAAGTGATTAATACTTTTCACATTTGTGTTATACATTAAGGACATTAAGCCTATGTCCGATTTAGAAACCTAGACTTTTCTTTTAGAAAATTTCACTATATAACTAAATGTAAATTAAAATCCCATAACCCCCTTCTTTAAATGTTGTGCAAACTTACCGTGTCTTGAAGGCCAATTTTGACATGGTATTTGTGATACTTGTATCAATATCAGCCCCGACACTTCCCATCCACAATCAAACGAACTTCACTCTAATCAAAATTTGCTTTGTTTTTGAGTAAATCTTCTTCTTTTTTGTTTAATGCCCATGGAGTTTGGTTTTTGTTTCTGATGCTATCTTGGTATATGGATATGCAGAGTTGATGCTCTTGGGATTCATATCTTTTCTTCTGACCATTGGACAAAAGCCCATATCTATGATTTGTATTAATAAAAAAGCTGGAGACACAATGCTTCCCTGCAAGAAGGAAAAGTATGACTATGGATCATCGGAAGGTGGCAATCACAGAAAGCTTTTGTGGGCAGCTGAAGAGCTGCCATGGCGCCGGGTCTTGGCGGCTGGGACTGGAGATGAATATTGTACCAATCATGTAAAGAATACCTCTTAAATCCTCATACACACTAGGACTGAGAATTTAAGGTCCGGATCTGAAACCGGAAATTCGGATCCTATTTGGATTCGGGTATGGATCCATACCAAGATCTGGATCCAAAATCTAGATCCGAATAGTACTTCAGGTTAGATCTAGGTAAAGGTTGATCTGATTCGGATCCGATCGAGTGTTTTAAAATAATATATTATTTTATATAATTATGTCATATATATGTTATAATTTATATATTTATTTATATATGATTATTTTAATTTTTATAGTTATATTTTAATTTTATAATATACAAAATTGAAATGAATTTAGATCCAGATTCAGATCCAAATCCAAATATTTAGGATCCTATTGAATCCAAATCAGATCCAAATCCAATGCATACTTTTTGGATCCAAATACGGATCTAAGTGAATCCGTATCCAATCGAAAAAATTCTCCGCCCTAAGCTAGAGAGAGAGTGTTGGTGACTTTTGGGGTCCCCATCACTCAATTTTAATTGGAAGTATTTTCAATCTTTTAAAACTAAAATCTACCTAGAAGGCTGATGACTGATATGGTTTTTTTATTTTTTATTTTTGTAGGACAAAGTACCTTTAATTTCCCAATCTGGAGTGCATCAACTGCATATCTTCATTTTCGTGCTAGCCATTTTTCATGTCCTATATAGTGTGGTGACCATGGCTCTCGGGCGTGCAAAGGTATTTAATTTTTTATACATCTTTCAAAACCTAATTAATTCGATGGATTGTATGCTATTATACCATTTGCTTTTTGTAAAAAGAGGTCATGATCACTTATAGCCTAGATTTAAAATATGACATTTTGGGGTGTATCACAAAGTTTAAAATTGTTTTAAACTTTCAGCCTGATCACTTGTTTATATTTAGCAGTTTAATTTCAATCTGAGAGCTATTGTGACCTCCTTGTACAAATGATTTTATTGTATACCGTTTTTTAATGTGATACATTAGAAGAAGTGATTTATCTTTCACATGTCACCAATATAAGCTATATTTTATTTTTGAAAAGTATATGCTCGAAATAGGAAATATATCGTTTCGATTTTTTTTTTTCTCTTTTCTTTGTTATTTCTCCAGGGTTAGAAGGGTTGAATTCTTAATTTTGTAATTTCTTTTGAAATGATCAGATGAATAGGTGGAAGGTATGGGAGTCCGAGACGACGTCTTTAGAGTATGAGTTTTCACATGGTAATTGCTTATTCCTTTTCTTTTCATGTTCTCGATAACAGATCTAATAAATCTATTGGCTGAATTCTGTACAGGTTGTGGTCCCTAAAACAAGGGTTGATTTTCTTTTTCCTTACATTTTGGTTTATGTATAGATGGTTAATTAAGGTTAAGATCATTATTTATATAGGGGCTGATTTAGGCCAGATGTTACTGATAATAGGGCCTTCAAATATGAAAAAATATTGAGTGATTTATATACAGATCATAAATTTTGTTTTAAAATAAGAAATGCTCCATTTATAAAAAAAATGACAAAAAAGATCGGTCAATCTGCTTTTTTTTTTTTTTTTTCTCCAAAATTACCATTTCATCTGAGGATAGAATCCTCAATCTGAATTTTAATTTATTTATTTTTGAGTTTTTTCGTTAGATAAGAAGTGTCCCAAATTTTAGAGTAATGCCCTACTAACGAAAAAATTATAATAATAATAATAATAATAATAATAATAATAATAATAATAATAATTATTATTATTATTATTATTATTATTATTATTATTATTATTATTATTATTATTATTATTATTATTAAAATTCAGTTTGAGAAAGTCCTGAAGCTGAGGGGCAAATTTGAAAAAAAAAAATGTGGGCTGACCGATTCTTTGTAATTTCCAACTATAAATGGAGTATTTCGTTTTTTAAAAAGATTTTGAGGCCCATACATAAATTACTCAAGAATATTTGTCTAGATTCTACCATTTCATTATTTTAACGATGGGGTTAGCATGTGGCCAAGCCCGCACATGTAAAAATGGGGGCTTGGCAATAAATACATTTTTAATATATAATATGATCTTAATTTTTAGAAAATATATAATCTTTAAGGTTGGAGATCATGAAGAAATAAATAAATTCTAGAAACTAGAAATAATAATTGCATTAAAACAATATTTGGACAGTTAGTTATAATTGTTTTTAGATGGACCACATATTTGCATCCATCTTTCAAATGGATGCCTTATACCTATAAACCGCATATTGTACAAATGCGGTCCGGCCCGCATAAAACAATTGTTCCTATTTTAATGGCCGTATAAATATTTGTCTATTTCTTATATTGTGTTGGTCTGGCCGTAGATCCATCGAGGTTCAGGTTCACCCACCAGACATCCTTTGTTAGGCGGCACGCTACTGTCTCCAGTGGAAAACCGGGTCTCAAATGGATCGTAAGCCCTATTTCATTTCGCTTCGCTTTACCAATTTGAACACAAGTCTTTCGGTTTTCATAGAAAACTACAAAAGATTTTATTTGATAGAGTACAAATTCCCAAGCATTAACATGTCTCTCCAATCCAAATTATAGTTTTAGGAAAATCTAAATTAAAATCATCCCGCTATCTCATTTGGAGTGTTGTTTTTTAAATAACAGTCAAGGAGTGTTTTCTTAAAAAAAAAAATATTAGTTAAAGGAAAAAGTTTATATAAGGTTGCAATCTTAAATTGTAGAATGAAAGATGCACCTCAAATATCCATCGGAAAATGGTGTTTTAATGTTGAAAAACCCTCTAATTGATCATCTCGACATCGAGATTTATGAATATGAAAAAAACAAAGATTTTGAGTCCCATAAATAGTACATCTTGCAACACATTATCTAGACCGTCTATTTTCAAGATTTTCATATATTTATAGATCTACTTCATTTTAATCACTTTTAGAATTTAAAATTTTATAACTAGATATAAAAATAGATTTTCAAATAATCCTAAAAATGATTTATATCAAAATTACATTCTATAATAAAATTTGGAGGTGCACTTTAATTGGATGATTTAAGGTTGCAACCTTACGGAAACCAAACCAATAGTTAAATGAGGTATCTCCTCAAAGAGTACATCAAAAAGTTATCAAATTGTCTTAGGAGATTGAGAAGTAGGGTTATTTTGGTAATTTGGCAGTACATTAATTGCCTGATCGACAACAATAATATAGCTTATTGTTTGTGGTTATTAGCACGAAACAAGGTTTATAATAAAAAATGTTGAGCCACATGTTGTTAACCAAGTGTATCGATATTAGTAGATAATTCAACAAAGGGTATCACTTTCATCATCTGGCTCAGGACACTTGAGTTACTGAAATGCAACTTGCTTGTTCGGAATTCTCAATCTTAAGTTGGTCATTTTTACTAGGTGGTAGCTTATTAAATTAAAGAAAGATTTTGTAGGGAGCCCAAGGGGGAACAAGAGAAAATCGTCATTTGGTATTATTAATATTGTTAATAGCATATTCAAGTAAAAGAAGTGAGAAACCATGGGAGATGAGGGACTACAATTGGCAAATGGCGCCTCGGTGGCCCTGAAACACTAGGGCTAGGGCCAAAGAATGTGTCCCGAGGGCTAGGCTAGGGCAGAGCCACATCAATTCGAGGATAGGGCGGCAACATGCTGGCCCGGTGCAGTCTGTTCCGGTGCTTCTTTTTCCTTATCTTTTTCTTTTGTATACTTTTATTGTATTTGGCCCGCCCCTTACTAGACTAGGGTTGGGCCTGAGTCAAGGCCTATTCGGCCTGGTTCAGACCAAGCTTTAGCTGCCCTATATGGACTAGGGTCTAGACAGGCCCAACCTGACGAATTGCCACCCCTAGTACAATGCTACTTTAGCTTAAAATTAATGCAATTTGAAAGTAGAATATTTCAAGGGGCTACCATGAAATTAAAACGGAAATCAGATATTTCTATGAAATTCACGTTAAAATAAAAGTTAAAAAGTAATTGATCTAGTGTTAAATGGGATGATTTGACCATCTTACTTCTTTTCCATGGCTACAAAAATAGGCCACTCTAATTTTAGGGAATATTTTTTAGCCAATTCCCACGGAGACATTTTTCTCATTGAATATGCAGGTTTGCTTTTTCCGGCAATTTTTCCAATCAGTCACAAAAGTCGACTACTTAACTCTTCGTCATGGGTTTATCAAAGTAAGCATCCAATTCATAGCCGTTGCGCCATTTTTTTTTCTTTATTTTTTTTTTAACCTTGTCAAGCTTTATAAGGGGCTTGAGTAATTAGCCCTTTCTAGTAATAATAATTACTTTTGCAGGCCCATCTTGCTCCTAATAGCAAATTCAATTTCCACAAGTATTTGAAAAGATCACTCGAGGACGATTTCAAAGTGGTCGTTGGCATCAGGTTCCCCCTCTCTCTCTCTCTCTCTCTCTCTCTCTCTCTCTCTGTGCACATGTGCTAGAGGCCCGGACAAGTAGAGGCCCATCTTTGCTTATGGCTAACAAATGATAACACATTTTTGACAGCCCTCCGCTATGGGCTTTCGCTGTATTTTTCTTGCTCCTCAATGTGTACGGTAGGTCCTATATACCCACCCTTTCATCTTCCATTTCTCCTCTATTCCTCCATTTTTAGTTAGGTACTCTCTCTTATGACTCTAATCTCTCTCTTTTTCTCTCCTGTAGGATGGTACACGTTTTACTGGCTCTCATTCGTGCCACTTATTGTAAGCTCCCTAAACTTTAGGAAATACTTCTCGTATTTGCTTTGAGATTTTTAATTTGTATTTTAGATGTTGGTCATCTTCAGTGCAACTCATGGAAGCGCCCGAAATTTTAGTGGATATTTTGATTTGTGAACTTATGGTATGCTCCATATGATCATAATAACACCATGATCATGAACCATTCTCTCAGTGGATTGGAGATCATGGTGGGAGCTGTCTAACAAACAATTGTCACTAATGAACTTGTAAGGGAAAGGAGCTCGTGTCGTGGTGGTAGCAACCCCACACCCTAGTCATCATGTTGTGGTTTTCATTTTTACTGACACCACCTTAGTAATACTTTCAAAAAACTAACTTCTAAACTATTTGAAAAAACTGGCAGGGGCTGTCTTTCCTATTGAATTGCCCGAACAACCTACCCTTCCTCCAATACTGTTCAACCTCTTGATTTTTTTTTTATTTTATAGTTCAGTGGAGAAAGTATCACCTACTCGTGATAGAAATGGAACTCAAATATCTCACCTTATGGAGCCTGACACTCTGATCACCTGGCTCCTTATAACCAATGCATCCTAAACTCACTTGAACCCTACCCAAAACATATTATGATCGATATAGTAATATAACAACATGATCATATGGATTTATGACTTGTTCTTATCTAATGTTTGCACACGTGATCACATTTGGTTGTAGATACTTCTCCTGGTAGGAATGAAGATGGAAGTCATCATCATGGAGATGGCTCTTCAGATCGAAGAACGAAACGCTGTGGTGAAAGGAGCCCCAGTAGTAGAACCAAGCAATAAGCTCTTTTGGTTTGGGCGCCCTGAATGGATCCTTTTTTTGTTACATTTCACCTTGTTTGAGGTTTATTTCATTCTCCTAAACCAATCAAACCATCTCTCTCTCTCTCTCTCTCTCTCTCTCTCTCTCTCTCTCTCTCTCATATGTGTTAATCTTCTCTGTATAGTTTCGGGATGAATATTGGGTGGGGTCGACCCGACCAGGTCCATATCTAGACCAAAAGATTGGACCCGACGAGTCAGGGCTGGGTCCACTTGACCTTGATCCGACCAGGTTGGGTTCTTGGTCTGGCTCCAACTTAAATCTTGTTGGGTCAAGTCGAGTATGGGTCGAGGCTGACGCGACCCGACCCAACCTAAATATATTAATTCAAATTACATATAAATAATACTAATTATATATTATAAGATATACAAAAACTATTTTAGTATATCTTTTATTTATAGACTTAGACCCAAACCATGTCGGGTCGGTCTGGGTATAACTTAAACCTAGTCAAGTTGGGGTCGACTTGGACCCAACCTAACCCATTCTCAACCCTAGTATTGTTCCAATTTTATTGGCTCCAAAAAGATATAAAATCTTCTCTGTCTTGGATCTCTCACTCATGCTTAAGAAAATGCTTATTTAAGAATTAAAGTTAGTTTTGATTCTTACCCGATAAAACTAATTATCTTTACGAATTCTCCAGAACGCATTCCAAATGGCATTCTTCTTGTGGACTTGGGTAAGCACCAGATTACAACGTCTCTTTCATTGTTTACTTCTTCTATAAAATGATCGAATTTAAATTATAAGTTTCTGCTTTGTTAAACATTAAATCATCCATATTATTATGACTTGTGCTGATACAGTACGAGTTCGGGACATCATCTTGCTTGCACAATAACTTGGTGGGCGTTGTAGCACGGGTGATGATGGGAATGGCATTGCAGTTCCTTTGTAGCTATAGCACTTTCCCCCTTTATTCCTTGGTTACACAGGTATAACAAATCATTGATAGCAGTGGTTACAAAAATCGAAAATTGAAATCAGAATCAGAGCTAGGAAATGGTCCAATTCCTAGACTTGGGGATTCCCGAGTCAGATTGGAATCATTGAATTATGTTTAACAAAAAGTTCAAAAAAACAAAAAAACAAGAAATAAGTAAATAAAATTGGGAGACTCAGGTGATATTGGGATTTTATGGTCCAGAACCGCTAGCCTACTGAGCCGGTAAAATGGCGAGTTCACTATGCAGATTCTGAATCACTGCTTGACAATAATGTGATTATCAATATTAAGCTCTAATCACCCCTTTATGGACAAAGATTGTTAATACCAATCCTTATAATGTGATCAATAATGATTAGAGGCTCTTATCTAAGTTGTAAAAACTTAGACGCTTTGACTCGTCTAGTGGCTAAGTTTTAGAAAAGAAAAATTTGGAATGTGGATGTGTCTTTATGTAATTTTTCTAATAATTTGACTAACAAATTGCCTACTCGTAGCAGAGTCAGCTGAGATCCCATGAATAGCACCACATGAAAAAGGTTTTCAGCTTTTCATACAAAACATTGAAAACTCTCCGAGTTTCTCCAATGTTATTGGTTGACTTGGTAATCATTATTTTTTCTAATTTTATTATTTGGGACGGCCAGTCCAATCATCTTGGCGGTCATCAATCCACACCCTGAGATTTTGTTTTCATACATTCACTTCACACATCATTTTCTAAAAACTTCTTACACAATTTGCTGTCCAATTTACTTTTTTACTTGATGAATTCTTCAAAGCATAATGTTAGAATATTGAGAGCCACCCAGAGTCAGTTGTTTCGAATGAGTTTGGCTCCAAACTAGGCAAGTTGCTAATTCATATAACTCGGGCGAGTCTGTGTCAAACTTGCAAGGTTGCAATTCACTACACAGACCTATCACATCCTATTCTCATCCTTTTTATTTCATCTCAAATTTATTACTTTTATAGCTTTTGTACACCACTAAGGAAAGGCCCTATGTTTTGATTGTATATATAGATGGGATCCCACATGAAGAAGGCAATATTCGAAGAACAAACCGCGAAGGCTCTCAAGAAATGGCAAAAAGCAGCTAGAGCAAGGAAGAAACAGAGAGAGGCAGGGGTGGAGATGCCCTCAGGTTACATGAGTAGTGAAAACACACCAAGTCGAGGTTCTTCACCAATACACCTACTCCATAAATATAACAGAAGAGCTACTGATGTAGAGAGCATAACAGCTTCCCCAAATTCATATACATCAGACAATGACATATCCGATATTGAAAATTCACACTACGAACATATGATGCACAGCACAGAGCCAAGGGGATCAAGCAATGAGCACCCAATTCATGGCCAAACGAGGAGTAACTCAGAGCCAAGAGCATTGGACATGGAGCCTCCAACACTGGGACATTTGAGACACAACTCAGAGCCAAGGAGTTATGATCCCTCAGTCAAGGATGGAGATGGCGATTTCTCCTTTGTTCAGCCTTGAAACAAGAAAAAGAATGAATGAGAATCCTAAAGGAGGAAGGTAATAGATGTATACAATGAAATATTGATAAAAGTTGCTTGATATTGTTTAGACCAAAGGAATCATTGATTTATTAACTTGATTAATTTTTCAATCACTCCTCACATTAGTGTTACTTTCAAATCAAGACGAACAATTATTCATATTGATGAGGATCATCAGAAGTAAAACATATATGGAGAAGATACCAATTGTTTCAGCAATTGTTTCTTTTTTTAAAAATGACATTATTTAGCTATTAAGCCTAGATCGGACCACCCAGCCTAGCCGATCAAATTGCCAACTTGTGTTTTTTAAAGCAAAAAACCGAGCTTCATTGAAAAATATGCCGAGACTAATATGTGACATGTTTTGGCCAGACATTCCACTCATTTTGATTAGCAAATCAATTAAACCAAGTTAGGCGTTTTTTATAATATATGTTATATGTTAATTAATATTTTTTTCTTCTTTAATTTTTGAAAATCCGATATTTCAAAACAAATATAAGATGTACTATGCTTGTGGTAAAGATAATCTAATAATGAAAAACATTGACTATCAAACACACAAAAAGGCAAAGGAAAAGTCTAACTCTTTTGAATATTATCAACATGTATATTTATTACAACCAGAGGTAACTTGCATCGCAACTTAACTTGCACATCAAGATAAGATACAATAAGTAACTTGTTATACATGATATATATAAGATCTTCAACTATCTCTACACTCCCCCTCAAACTGAGGTTGGTTGAACAACATCAGTTTGTCAATGAGATAGTCATAACGAGTACAAGTCATTGCCTTGGTAAAAATATCTACAAGTTATTATTGTGACGTAATATGTGGGAGTGTAACTTCTCCAGCCATGAATTTTTCACGAATGAAATGACAATAAACTTCTATATAATTTGTGCGGTCATGGAAAACTGGATTTGACGAATGAAATGAGAATCAACTTCTATATAATTTGTGCGGTCATGGAATACTGGATTTGATGCAATGCATATAGCGCTCATATTATCAACATACAATGGTGTAGGAGTTCAATGAAAAATATTGAGATCATGTAAAATACCACTCAACCAAGTGATTTTACCGCAAGCTGAGGACATTGCTCGGTATTTGGCTTCTATATAAGATTTCGACATAGTTTGTTGTTTTTTTACATTTTCATGATATAAGAGAATCTCCAAAAAATATACACCACCCAGTGGTCGAGCACCGAGTATCTGAGCAGCATGCCCAATCCGCATCAGCATAGGCTCGTAATTGGAGAGAATAGTTAGAGGAGAAAAATAGGTCTCTATGGCATGTAACCCGCCGATAACAAATGATATGATGGGGATCTGTAACAAATTGGCTGACGACCTGTACTGCATGAGATATATCAAGACGAGTCATAGTAAGATAAAGTAGACTGCCAACAGGAATAAAGTAAACTGCCAACCAGTAAGATAAAGTAGACTGCCAACCAGTTGTCTATAAAAAATGGGATATGGAAGTTTGTTCCCAGCATCTTTTTTGGTTAACTACATATCAATTGGGGGAATAATGAATCTTTAGGCCAAGAAAGTAAGTCAACGGACCCAATTCTTTCATTTTGAATGAGTAACTGAGAAACTCTTTCAAGTGATGTATATTATTAAGGTTGTCTCCTGTGATGAGAATATCATTAACATATAAGAGAAGGATTGTTATTCTTGAAGAACAATGGTAGGTAATTAGTAGATAGTCATGAGCGCTTTGTTTTAATCCAACATTCAAACCTACCCGTCGAAACCTTTCAAACCAAACTCTTTGAGTTTGTTTTAAACCATACAAGAATTTTTCTCAAATGACATATCATAGACTTATCATAGTAATACCCAGAAGGAGGTCGTATATATACTATCTCTTTCAAATATCCATGAAGAAATATATTTTTTACATCCATCTGAGATATAGTTCACTGACGAACAGCTGTGAGGGTAATTACAGTGCACACAGTGGTCATTTTAGCAACATGAGCAAATGTTTCATCATAATATATGTCATACTCTTGTTTGTAACCGTGAGCAACTAGTCGTACTTTATATCGCTCAATCCCTCCATCAGATTTAAGCTTCACAAAAAAGACTCATTTACTTCTAATAATCAATGTGTGAGGAGGGCACAGTACAAGATCCCAAGTGTCATTTTCCAACAAAGCCTTTATTTCTGCATCCATGACCTCTTTCCAACATAACATAGTCAAGGCTTGCTGATAGGTGGAAGGGATATCAATTGAATCTAAAGGGAAAAATAATGATCTAGGAAGTCAACAAAGATCTAGGTGTTTGGAAGAAATCTTAATAGTACCAAGAGAAGTAAAAAAGCTCTAGGTTATAGTGAAAAGTCAAAATCATCAAGGGAAAAGCCTTATCAATCAGGTGAATGAGTTACACGTGAAGAATGTCGTAAATGGGTAGAGTTATCAACAGAAATAAGATTAGGAGAAAAGATGGAGGGATATAATCACTTACAAGTCGTGTAGAGGTTAGACATTACTCTGCATGGTGAGATGGAATATGTGTGGATTGGTTTTGTTGGCCTTGCTATTGTTGCACCAAAAGTTGTGATGATTTATCAGTGGTACTAGCATATGAGAAATCTGAAAATAAATGAGCAAAAAACCATATTGATTTAGCAATTGAAGAATAATAAAAGAGGCTTTCCAGAAAGATGACATTATGAGAAATACGTACATGACAAACTGTTGGATCATAACATATAAATCCTTTTTAGTGAGAACAGTAACCCACATAAACACAAGTGGCTGCTTGAACAGAAAATTTTGTTCTTTCATGCTGAGGAAGATGAACAAAATAGACGCATCCAAAAATATGTAAGAGATAATACTCAGGATGAACATAAAATAATGAATAATATGGAGATTCTTTATCCAAAACCGAGGACAGGAAACGATTTACAGTTGTTGATGCAACTTCAACTAAAATATTACAAGGAATATGAGAGTCATGCATAAGGGTTCTAACAATTTCTAGGATAGAGCGGTTTTTCCTTTCAACTATGTTATTCTGTTGTGGAGTACAATGACACGTTTTTTTGTGATTGAATACTTTGAGTTTTCAAATATTCTTAAAAATCATGTGATAAGTATTCCCCCTCGGAGTCCAACCATAAGATTTTTACTTTTATACCAAACTGAGTTGCAACCATGGATAAAAACGTTTTAGAATGGGAGAACATTTTGGATTTATAGCGCATAAAATATATCCAGGTATAACACATATAATCATCAATGAACAAAACAAAATACTCATATCTCATTCTGGATAAAATTGGAGCATGACCCTATACATAATTATGAATAAGATAAAAATATACAGTTGCTTTATCTACTAGAGCAGGAAAAGACAAATTGATGTTTTTATTCAAAGAACAACTAATACAATATTTATTGATAGAATTTAAAGCAAGTGTTTTATTAGGCAATAAACTAGAACGAAACAAAGTATCTAATTTATTTGTATTCGGATGACCAAGTCTCCGATGCCACACATGCTATTGTTTATTAGAAAAAGGAAAGTCAGAATCCGATGGAGAAAAGAAAAAAGCATCACGGTTTGGTTTTTTAAACTTTAAGGCAAACAAACAACCAATTCTATGCTCTTTCCTTTTCACTGTCACAGTACGTAGGTCCTGTATTACACAACTATCACAAGAAAATTGAACATTTTAACCATCATCGACAAATTCACCCACAAATATTAGATTAACAGTTAATTTAGGAACCAAAAGAACATTAGGTAAATGAAAATGTGTAGGGGTGACACGAAATGACAAATTATCAGTACCACTAATATTCAGTTTCTCTCAATTAGTAGTGAGAATCTGACTATTACATTAGTATGGTTTAGTAGATGTTAGACTCCGGTATACTCTAGTGATATGATTAGAGGCACCCGAGTCAATAAACCAAAGGGGATTCACTCTAAGGGTTAGGTGAGATTTTGTGTCAGACAAGCTCATGGCGGAGAAAGCAAAAGAGATAGCCATAAACACAGAGTTTTGTACCAACTGTCAAATATCGTTTGACATAGCTAATGTCTGGGACACTGTTGTATTTGGGTCATGAATAGTACTTGGTGGAGGAGTCTCCACCATTAGTCCCTTGGATGCATCATTAGTAGCTTGGTGTGCCCTGTAAAAAGGTTTTTGTGTATCTAATGTCCGGTTGCCTCGTTGAGAAATATCTCGTCATTCTGTGATAATATGCCTAGGACGTTTACAATAATTACAAAATAAAATTCTTCTTGCAATGGGATGTTATATGACCATACTTTTTACATTCATAACATTGCAGCGAAGATGAGCCATTTTGTGATGGTTTTCTTCTAGCCCGTTGAGCCACAGGACAGGCTAAAATATCCTTCTTTCCCTCAATGATGGCATGTGTTGTAATTCTTGTCTCCTCACGAAGTAATTCACCCAGGATGACATCCATAGTGGCTAATATTTCGCAATTCAAAATATTGACTCGGATGATATCATATTCTAGCCACAATTTCATTAGAAATTGCATTACCTTCTTGTTATCATTTATTTTCTTTAAGCTTTTAATGCAACATGCACTGGTGACAGCCTTCAAGTTTACAGATTCATATTTTGTCCACAAGTTCATAAAACTAGTATAATATTCATGGATGTTTTTCTCCCCCTGTCTATAAGTAACCATATCATACTCAATTTGGAAGCGTCTTGCAAGATTTGATTGCTGATAAACATTTTTCAAATATTCCCACATTTTTTTCGTAGTGCGGAAGCCTCTCATTGGCTTTCCAATGTCCAAATCCACAGAGCTAAGGACCCATGAGACAATTTTAATATTGTTGGGTATCTTTAATGTTATGTGTATCAGGTTCTGGTTCAGTTCCATCAACATACTCCCACAAACTTTTTTCTTCAACAAAAAATTGAAAATGGAAGCGCCAATCTGGATAGTTTTTCTATCAAGTTTTGTGGCTAATACATCTCCTTTTTCAGAAGCCATGTGCAAATAGTGCGAGCACTTACAATTTTAATCAAAAGACTTAGTCCAATATCAAAAAAAGACTTGATAAGTATCGGTTGATTATTATTATTATTATTATTATTATTATTATTAGTCGGCTCAATGAGCTTAATTCAAAAATATCTCTGTCTAATTTCTCTCTCTAAATGTTGACATGGGTATCGAAACAACCTTCAATATGTAAAAATATTAATACCCAATTGAAAGCTTGGACCAAGCAATAGAACAAAGGAAAAGCAACTTACAATAAGAAATATATATGAATTTGTGATGGTGAACAAATAATAGCAGCGAATGTAAGCAATTTGAGAACCCAAAACCAAATTAGAGAAACCCAAACACCAATTACACTAATCACCCAATCCCAATACTTGACCGAATTAGAGAACCCCAAACACCAACTACACCAATCACTCAATCCCAATACTTGAAACCGTCTAACCTAACCCTTAAAATCAAACTCTCCCACTTACTTCAATTCACAATCTTGCCTATCAATTATGATGGTGGGAAATAATCCAATACCTTATCACAAAAAAAAACAATACAAACTCTAATACCCAAATCTCCAACACTCTAATTTTAATCTGCGTACTCAATTAAAGTGCCTGATGCGTTTTTGATCAATCACTCACTGTGGGATCGATTAAATCCCAAGAAACACAATAGCTGAATACATAAACGAACCATTGCTTGTTGAGAACAGTCGAAATATGAAATTCTCAATATCGATCTGAAATTCTCAATAAATATCCTAAAATTCTAGAGAGAGAGATTATGGAACCTGATTTTCTTTGTAGTCAATTATTCGATATAAGAGAAACCCCGATCTAAAGATGCACGAAATCTTTTTCGACAGAAATTACCTCGACCGAAAAAATAGAGCTAATAAGACAACACATTGCTGTGATACCATGTCAAATATACAAAAAGGCAGAAGAAAAATTGAATTTTTTTTACTATTATCAATATGTATATATAATACAACCAGAAGTAACTTGCATCGCAAGTTAACTTGCACAACAAGATAAGTTATAATAAGTAACTTGCTATGCATGATATATATAAAATAAATACAAGATCTTCAACTATCTCTACATTGACAACCTAATCATTCACTATTTGTATAGCCATCTCAAGAGTGAAAATTTAAACCAATGTTTTGAAAGCTGAGAAGCTAGCTCGAAACTCGCAAGTTACCGCCGCTCAAGGTCTAAGACCTCACGTTTTGCCCTGTTTCCACTGGTTTTAACTTTGAAGTTTGGAAAAAGTTTATAAGGTTGTAACCTTAAAATGTAGAATTAAAGGTGCACATCACAAATCCATCATAAAGGATGTTTGGATGTTGGAAAACCCTCTAATTGACCATCTCGACATTGAGATGTAGGAATATGAAAAGAAAAAAAGATTTTGTTCCCGTGAAATAGTGTATCTTGCAACACATTATCCGAAACGTCCATTTTCAAGATTTTAATGTGTTTATAGATCTGCTTGATTTGAACCATCTTTAGAGTTTAAAATTTTATATTTAGAGATGAAAATAGATTCTCAAGCCATCCAAAAAAATTTTAATATCAAAATTATATTTATGATAAAATTTAGAGGTGCGACTTAATTGGATTGTTTAAAGTTTCAGCCTTACGCAAATCACACCCTTTAAGTTTTAACTTTTTAATGGGACGGGAAAAAAACAGGAGAATGGGGGAGCCGGCTCAAGTGGATTTAAAAACTAAGTCAAAGATAATAGCGCAATTTTTTTTTGACAAGTAAACGACAACTATTTTTATGCGTGTGGCGCAATTAACCTGTATATCTTCTCAAAGTATTGTTATTTTAGAAGTTGACCCCCTTTTTTAACGTTATTACTCATAAGTCATAACTGATTTGTTCATTTTTCTGAAAAATAATTAAAAAACCCATATTTTGGATTTCGAAGATGGGAACCCTTTACCTGTGTTTTGAGTGCCCTAAAAAGAAACTTTGGATATTAAAAATATGAAGTTTAGCCAATCAAAAGTACTTTACTTTTTTGCTTCGTTAATCTTTTGTAAGTAAAAACTTCGGATTTTAAAATCCAAAGTTTTTTGTTGAAAGAAAATGCATAACAACTTCAAATTTTCAAAATCCAAATTTATTTTGTTCCTATACAAAAAACTCCAATACGCTTTGGTTTAAAATCCGAAGTTTGACTGACCATTTTTATTTTTTTACTTTTTTTTGTCAAGCAAAAACTTCAGTTTTTGAGAGTCCAAAGTTTTTATTTTTTTCACTTTTTTGGGGCCAACTTGTTAGAGGCGTGTTTTTTTTTTTTTCTTTTTCCGTCAAGGAAGAACTTTCAGATTTTGAGAATATAAAAATTTTAATTTTTCAGGCATATAAGAGGCAAAAATGTTGAAAACAGAAATTAGGTTGAAAACTATCTCAAAGTAAAAAATTAGGATATTTTGCACAAAATAAAAATTGCAAAATTTCTATCTTAGAGGGGATTTTAGTAATATCAGTAAATTAAAGAAGGAGGTAATTTTCTCGATTATGTATGTGAATGTGAGATTGGGTGACATCAGAGCGTAGCCCAAAGGAATCAATGCAATAAAGAAACCAACACTACGACGTTGGGAATCTTAGAATAAATAAAGCAATGGGTCATAAAATATTTTATTATGTAATAAAATTTTGAAGTTCAACCATCTCCCACATTTGAAAACCCCGGACCCTTGAGTTTGGGGCCTTTGGGCACCATTAAATGCTTATAAATACATGCCCTGTCGTTGGTTTTTTTTTTTTAACAGGCATCGTCCTTGTTTCTGGTTAAATGACTAAAATGCCACTAGGGTTTATTTGTGTGGCACATGAAGATACCTACTCTCCTAACATTTTTAAGGCTGCAAACGCTCAGTCTTTTCATATGCTTTTAAAAGGGTTTAACTTCTTAGTGTTTTCTTAAAAAAGTTTATATAGAGCCGAGGCTCTAAACAATCAAATTAGAACCCCCCACAAAAATTTCACTAGAATAAGTTGTTTTGATGCCTAAATATCATCAAATTGATCATCTCGACATCAAGATGCATGGACATGATAAGAAAATGGAATTTGAGTTTTAGAAATAGTGCATCTTGTTTTCTTAAAAAAGTTCATATAGAACCGAGGCTCTAAACAATCAAATTAGAGCCCACTTCAAAAATTTCACTAGAAGAAGTTGTTTTGATGCCTTAATATCATTAAATTGATCATCTCGACATCAAGATGCATGGAAATGATAAGAAAATGGAATTTGAGTTTTAGAAATAGTGTATCTTGTAAAGCATTTTTTTATCGTCAATTTTCAAGATTTTCAAATTTTCATAGATATGCTCGATCTACACTACTTTTTGAAGCTTCAAATTTTATAATTAAATATGAAAATATATTTTAAGGCTATCACAAAGATTTTTAATATTGAAACTATATTTCTCAACATTATTTGAAGGTGTGTTTTACTTTGATTGTTTAGAGCCTCAGTTCTATACAACTACACCCTTTTTTAAAATGTGCAGTGGGATTACGAGTTTACCAAATATTAAGAAATCTATTAAAATATACATAAAGAGATTAAATATGGGTGTAGTTTGTATACACTGTATAGTAACAACCTTTTATGTCGAGTTTTTGAAGTGCACTTGTATAGTATATGGTTGATATCTTTTTATAAAATATTTTATATTATTTTATTTAATATTAAAATACCCATCAAATTACACAACCATGAGTTGGAATAGTAAAAAAATAAATTACTAAAATTTCTTATATAACAAAAGGGCAAGTTTTCTCTACAATATAGAAGTTCTATCCTCTCCTTTATCCAACTGTCCATTCTGAATGGAGGGTTAAGATTGCTCCAAGCACAATGTCACATCTCTACACTATTTTATTTTTAAATTTTTTCTATGAACTATTTCGACGTCAAATTTTGGACGTCCATCCGTCTAGTAAGATTGCGCTAGCGAAAAATAGAAAAAAAATATTATTAATAAAATAAAATGACTAAAATACCCTTAAACAAAAATTTATCATTATATTTTATAAAAAAATTATTTTTAATATTTTTTATAGGTGTGCCCCGATGAGAAGATGGTACGTACCAAATTTCATATTCATATAATTTGTATAAAAAAACAAAAATAAAGTACTTTGCGCAGTCAGATCTAAGATCAAATAATGAATGGCTCTCTTGATCAAAATTGAATAGTTGGATGGTAGAGGAAAGATAGAACTTCTATATTGTTAAAAAAGCATAAAAACTTTTTCCCTAACAAAACTCCCAGTGGATCTTAGAGGAAATATGCCCTCGAGATAGTGAAAAAAGTGAGTGAGTGGGAGTGAGCAAGGACAGTGAATGAGGTCTTGCGGATCCGATAACGAGATATAGAGATGGAGAGAGATCCCTACCCATTGCATAAAAGTTATGCCAACTTTTTATTAAACCCTTTTGTCTTCGTAACAAAACACGAGGCGGGTCCATTTTCCCAGCTGCATTTATGCCTTTTTGTAATGATTTTTCTTTCAATCAAGTGAGAGAGAAAGAAGGTCAAGGCAATTGGTCAATTGTGTTCAATATTAAACTGTTTGGAAATAAATTTTATTTAATTTAATAAAAAACATAAATGAGTGAATGGCTTGGACCATGCATCAACGGTCAATTTGCGAAAGATTATGGGATCAGCAGTTCGTTTTGGTCATTGAACTATGAAATGGAATCCGTTGCCCGTTTTCTATCAGAAACCTGCAAGTTAGTTTTTGATACAGAAAGTAGAAAAAAACGCTTGTTTTTTTATAGTAGGGAGTGAGGGGTCCCAAGAGCTTGCATACCAACGTCCAAGATGAGCTTGCATACAAAAAATGCTCTTGGGTTTTGAAGGGAGAGATCGATGCAGAAAATGGAGCGACGGTTCGATGCAGAGAGAAATGGAAGCACCCAAAATCTAATGCGAGGGAGAGGTGAAGGCAAGGCATTGATATGTTGATGGAGGATATAGCCTTATTTAGAGAGATAAAAGAGAGAGTTATGAGTCTCCTGCCCCTCAAAGTACCAAATTAAGAATCTTTACTCAGTCATACTCATTTGATTTAGTATGAGTTATGAGTCTCCTGCCCCTCAAAGTACCAAATTAAGAATCTTTACTCAGTCATACTCATTTGATTTAGTATTCCAAATATAACTTTTTTTTCTTTTTTTTTTTAAACCTATCTCAAATAGTTGAAAAAAGAGGCACAAATATATTTTTATATTTTTCGGAGTTTTTTTTTAACATGGTGAGTTGGGCACCTAACTTCCCCTTTACTCGTGTTGTCCTGGAGCGAGGTCAAGTTATTCTGCCGAGGCCGAGTTCATAAACTTGAATCTCTCATTATTTATTATGGAGCAGAGAGAGACTCGTGTTTGTCACTCGGATGAGGCCAAGTTATTCTACCGAGTCCGAGTTCATAAACTTGAATCTCTCATTGTTTATTATTGAGAAAGCAACGGTGTTAGAACTAGAGAGGAGTAGCACTACAAGGCAATGGTGTAGAACTCGATTGGAGGCGACAATTTCGCAGTTTTTGTTAGTCCAGTAAGGATTTTCTATCGACTATCGCATTTAAAATTGGGTGCGGTTTGTATAGAGCCCATCTTTAAATAATATCGGTAAATGTGGTTTTAATATTGAAAATATTTGACTAGCTTTACAATATATTTTCACCTTTAATTATAAAATTAAAAGCTTAAAAAATAGTGTAGATCGAGCATAACTATGAAAACTTGAATAACTTCAAAAATGACCGTTGAAAAATGCATTATAAAATACTCTATTTCCAAAACTTGTACAGGTGGCATATGGGTGCATCCGTAGGTGGAGAGGTAAGGTGCGCCTTCAAAATTTATCATGGTATATAATTTTGATGTAAAATGTTCTTAGGATTATCTCAAAATCTGTTTTTATATGTAATTATAAAATTTTAAATTTAAAAAATGGTTAAAATCAAGTAGATCTATAAACATATGAAAATATTGAAAATGGACGGTGTAGATAGTATGATGTAAAATGCACTATTTTTGAGACTCAAAATCTTTTTATTTTTCATGGTCGTACATCTCGATGTCGAGATGATCAATCAAAGGGTTTTAGAACATTAAAATTACCTTTTTGAATAGAGTTTTGAGGGGCATCCGTAGTTCTACATTATAAGGTAGCATCTTTTATATAAACTTTTTTCTTTTTTCTCAAGTCTATGCAGTTTGATGTCGAGATGATTAACTTAAAAATATTTAGGCATCAAAACAACCTCTTAAAATGAAATGTTGTAGGTAGGCTCTAATTTGATTGTTTAGAGCCTAGGCTCCGTATAAAGTTTTCCCATTAAAATTTCCTCCAACAACAAAATCTGACATTTTCGTATGGATTAGGAAAATGGGACCTTTCTTTTGTTTCACGCTGCTTACTCATTTAAAACTGTCTCTCTCTCTCTCTCTTTTTCTTTTGATTCACGGTGTTCACTTGTTTAATGTTCTCTCTCTCTAGCATTGGAAATGGAGATATTTTGGAGCAACGATGTCATTTACAAAGAAGTTAACGTTACTGGATAGGACTATTTTGACATTTTCTGAATAGCTTGGGGTGTTAGCTCTTTTCACTCATTTTTCTTCTCTCTCTGACTGCTTGCTCCTCCCTTCACAGGAGGCCAGCAGAATATGTAGTGTGAGAGTGGTGGAGAGAAGGCGGAGCTTCTCCATGGCGTTTTCCGGATCTGCTCTTGTCTGTTTCCAAAAACCCATTTACATGAGTTCTAAACTGTTCCTTAGAGAGAGAAGATAATGGTTTTAGAGAGAGAGAATATGATGTAGAGAGAGAAAGTGGGGTTGGTTTCAAACGGTTCCCAGTGTCCTGATTCAGTCTGAGAACCCCCATTTCCGTCTTAGGAAAATGTGTTTTAGTGGTAAAATGCATCTAACAGAGGGAACAAATTTCAAAGGTTGAAGCTTTTGGTATGCGGTCATGGCAAGGCGGCATGGCTGGCAGCTCCCTGCTCACACGTTTCAGGTTTGATTGTTCTCCCTCTCCTTTGTTCATCTTTTTCTTTTTTCTTTATCATCTCGAATGTGATAGATTCAGTTGAATGTTCATTTACTGTGTGATAAGTGAGATCAAATGATTTTGGGTTTGGCTAGTTTTGGATTAGTACATTGTGGTTTTTCATTATCCTCTATCATTCTATGTAAATTGCACCTCTGATTCGGTACATTTTATAGTTGATGTTTTTTTGGTAATCTATTTCATTAGCTTTTTAATCCCATATTTTGGATTATTGTTTGAATGCTTTTTCCTTCTAGCCTCGCGCTGGTGTATATGAGAGAGACATCTTTACTTGTTTTTCTCTTAGTTCATATTGGATTGGGCATTTAATCATAGTCTCAGTTTTTGCTATATAGCTTTTTGATCTTTTCTTTTCCTTATTTAGTGAGCTTCTCTTTTCTGCAATAATCCCCGTGGCCTACAATGTTTCCTGACCTGAAATTATTGCCTTTTTTTCTTTATGTCATAATTTCAACAAATTGATGTTCATGTCATGAGGAGGGGCCTTTTTTTGGTATTATGACTATTTTTTAAGATCTATATGACCTGAGTAAATACAAATACCCATTGGTAGCAGATTGAGGTCTGCTTTTTGTGGACAATTAGAGCTGTTTTCAGCTCAAGTTTGACTTCTTTTCCCCCACTTTCTATCAGGCCACTTTTTCATCTAAGTGATTGTGATGTTACAAAGTTAATGGGCTGAATGGTGCCCTGTTGATTTAATACTTAAATTTGGGTCATATTCAAAAAAAAAAAAAAAAAAAAACCTTACATTTGGGTTTCGTTGAACTGACCCTTGAAAAAAAACAAAAAACTCAAAGCAAATATATTTTGCATTGTGAGTGCGCATTTCACAAATAGGCAAACATTTAGCAAGGTAACGCAAAGCAAATATATTTTGCATTGTGAGTGGGCATTTCACAAATGGGCAAAAATTTAGCAGGGCAACCGTTTTAATGTGTGTTCACCAATATTGGGATGCTATCATAATGGGGAGAAAACTCTAGTCCATGGTACTCATAAACTTGATTCTAAACTAAAGGGTGGAAGAAATCAGCCTGCTTGCGAGTGGTTTAAAATTGGTGACTCTGAACATAAGTTTAGTTAATTTCTTCTGACTTAAAGTTTATTTAATTTCTTCTGAAAATTTTGGGAGAAGATCAATGACAAGGAAATAATAGAAAACATGTTTATTGAGATAAATATTATTATTCCTAGACATTATATGATCCCAAAGAAAAATTGATGCCACTATCCATGCAAAATTGGTTAGATTTATTCGAAACTAAAATTTGCTTTACAATTACCGTGTTACATGGTAATGATGTTCACTTTTGAAAACATCAGTGTGGCACCCTACACATCACCCTGATTATTTATGCAAGCTGAACCTTGCTGATTCATGCCCAATTGGGGAACCATGATCCTACTCAGGAAGCTTTTTTCCTGATTAGTTTTGACATGAGAATATTTAAACTATGTTCCTGAATGAATCTGGGAGGTAATAGATACTACTCATTTCTAGCAAATTAACTTTACAAAGTATGCTATGATATTTCAGTGCACCTCCTAGCATCTAACTACGATATTTGGGTTACGTGTATTCTTCTTCCATGCAACCTTGTGTGTGTTCTTCTTCCAATATACATTCATATGCTGTCTTTCCTATCAGATTATTGTTGGAGGCAACATGAGTTTTAAAGCTCTCTAATCTTTTCTTCTTTCTTTGTTGGGTTAGATCATTGTTTATCTCTCTCTCTCTCTCTCTCTCTCTCTCTCTCTCTCTCTCTCTCTCTCTCTCTCTCTCTCTCTCTCCACATGGAGTAACCACTTGCATGTAGCATTTTAAAGCTTCTTGATACCCTTGTTACATGCTTCCAGAATTTTCTTCTAATCACTATGGTTCAAAGAAGAAGTGTGAAAGGGTTCAAAGAGCCTAATTTCTTAAATTTGCAACCTCTTCAGTCCATGGGCTTTCGAATATTATGCAAAAATGGTAGAAATGTGAAAACACATTTTTATTGGGCTACACTTGTTATGTTTATTGATTTGGACCCTGGTTTATTCATCGTTTCTGCACAATTTAGGGACTTCTTTGATTCACCATTTTGAGTGTTAGATCTGATTCCCTGATGTTCCCATGATGACCCCTATTTCAGATTTATTACTTTTCTTTAAGTTCGCCTGAAGGTAACTCTTGACAGTCATGATGATAAGCAACATTCCATGTGACTCAAATCCATGGTTTCTCAGATCCAGACTAAAACATTAAACCTTAAATTGTTTCTAACCAATGTTCTATGGTGGGCACATAAATGATAATTGAGATGAATCCATTGTTCATAAAATTATACCAGCTAACTCATAAACATTTTACGTGACAGTTTTCTGAGCTTGTCTTTTCTTTCAATGGTATCTAGTGCACTTTCAGTACATTTAAATGGCAAACTTTATCTGGCAAGATGCATGAGCATCTGAAAAATATTTCATTTCATCAGAAAATATGATTGATTTGATTTGCAATATTACAATAATGTCATGGAATTTTATTCTCCAACACGAAGGCTTTTTCTTATGTCGCAGTTATGTTCGATTCTTAATGATGGAAGGGTTTTTCTGAAATGCATAATAAAAAAGAGGTTGTTGAATATTAATGTTTCTAATATGGTGGGTTTAATTTAATGAATATTCATCTTCCATAATGTGGTTCCTGAAGGCTTATTCTCTTTAGCATGAATGATTTGTTGTCTTATGCTTTTTAGCATGAATGATATTTTGTCTTTCTTTTTCTCTCTCCATAAATTTGATGCAGATTGGTTTTCCTATAAGATAATTTCTCCCGAGTTTACTTTAAAATAGATGATTTGCAATTGAAAATATTTGTCCCTAATTTTGGAGAATTACTTCTTTTCTCGAGCAGGTGGTAGCGATAACTGTATTTTTCCTCTTGGCTATTGCATTCTATGCTTTTTTTGCTCCATTTCTTGGGAAGGACATATTTGAATATGTGGCAATGGGAGTTTACACCCCTGTGGTAAGTATGCTTATGCTGGAAAGGAATAGTATAGCATGCACATGATATTTGTGCTGTACAATACACATGATTCATCCAACTTTTGCTCTCAAGAACAGTATTGGCTGTTATCCAGAGCTAAGAGATGGTGTAAACTTGGCAGAGTCATTTTCTTCACCATCCATCTTGTTAACGAATAGTGGCTGCCCTGCCCATGTGCTGTGCATCCCACTCATCATGTGCTGTATTTTCCTTTGCTGGGAACCAGGATATGATCCTATATGCTCCAGCAATTTACATTTGTAGGACATTTGCCATGTCTTTATTTTACTTCTATGATATTTCAGGCGCTTTGTGTCTTTCTTCTTTACGTAAGGTGCACAGCAGTTGATCCTTCGGACCCCGGAATTTTGATGCCATATGATGAGACATTGGCATGTAGACAGCAGATTAATATTGTCTCTGGTAAGTGTTCTGAGATAAAGTTTGCTGAAATTAAAGTTGATCAATCTCTGTCTTTATTATTAAGGATTTAAAAAAATGAAATCTTCATCCTATTCAATTTTAGGAAGTAACAAAAAACATTAATATTCACCTTTTGTGACATAATTTGGAGGCCCCATGTTTGTTAATAGGCAAGCATGCTTCCAACAGAGAGTCTCGAAGGGAGTCAAGATATCCACAAACTCCTACAATGTGTAGTTGGGTCTCTTATTTGAATATTTGCGGCCTCTTGTGTGGTTTGCTGGTAAAAGATGATTGTCGCAAAGAAGAAGAAATTAACGAGCAAGAGGCCAATGAAGAGGATGCGCTATTCTGCACCTTGTGCAATGCAGAGGTACTGGAGCCCTGTGCTAACGTTTTCCTGTTGGCTTTGCTGTTTGAAGTTCTAGTAACATAGTATATGCTGCTTGGTACAAATTCCAATAATCAGCAAACAGTATGATGTTCATGTAATGTATGTATGCATTAAAGAACTTTTTCTAACAGTGTGAGATTCATGTAAGTTATGCACTAAATAACTTTTTTGTTTAGACTTTTCGTAGTTTGTGATTTTCCATTTCTTTTAGTTTATCCTGAGATTTTGCAAGATTTTTCAGTGGCTACCAAAATTTGAAAGTCTTTCAAGAAAGCACTCCTTATGAAACCCCAAGTTGAGGATTTGTCACTAAGTCCATTGAAATAATTAAAAGGTTGAATAGTCCTTTTAGGTTTCAAAATTGAAGATCAGGGACTGAAACTTCTGTATTTCACCATTGATGTAAACCTATAAAAAAGAAACTGTTTGCAGCCAAAAAGCTATGGTTTGGCTGATCTAACCAAATTGAGAATCAAGTAATTTGATTGCATTGCCAGAAGTTCCTGGTGATCAATTTTCCATCTTAGAGCATGTATTTTCTTGGTTCTTATTGTGGTTTTTCCTTTAGGTCCATCTGCATTTTGCTGCCCACATTATCATAATTTTCTTATAACGATCATATTTGTGGTTCTTTTTAAAGTTATTTTTTAGGAAAGTTGAAGGTCCTGGTAATTGTTCCTAGTTTTTTGTTTACTTCTCTTGCTTGGTGCAACAACATCTTCTGTAATTTGTTCCTATTGAAATGCTGGCCTTTTGATATTGATTTTTGTTCTTATAACTATTGTTGCCCATAGATAAGGACCTTTTTATTGGCTAGTTACAATTTTTGCTTGCACTTATGTTTCCTTGGTATGTTTGGCTCTTGTACTTTTTCCTTTTTTTTTGGATAATCTTGTACTATTTTGTTGAAACTGTAGAATGGAACTGCTATTTCTTTTTGCTTTATCAAATTCCTAGTGAATGTTCAGTCTTTTTTTGGTTATTTCAATTGTAGGGATAACATATACAATTTGACCTGATGAGATTTTGTGTTGTATTTATTTTGTTGATGAATTTACAATATAGTCTTTCTGAGCAATATTCAGGTTCGTAAATTCAGCAAACATTGCAGAAGTTGTGACAAATGTGTTGATGGATTTGATCACCATTGTAGGGTATGTGATGACAATTTCCTTGAGAAATATTTATCTGAATCACTGTTATGAGTTACTTGTGAGGAATATTCAGGGCATCATTTGTGAGTTATTTAGCTGTTTTTCTTCTTGGATAACTGAGTATCTTTGCCTCTGCATGCAGTGGCTAAATAACTGTGTTGGGAGGAAAAATTACTTCACTTTCATATCCCTAATGGCCAGTAGTCTTGTTTGGGTAAGTGGAAAGAATGATGCTTTACCTTTATTTTATGAATATCTTGGTTATTTTTGCAGTTTCAGCCTCCTAATATTTTTGTTATGTTAGCTTTTGATCGAATTTGGGGTCGGTACCGCCGTCCTTGTGCGGTGTTTCGTTAACAGAAAGGGCACAGAGGAACAGATAATTGATAGGCTTGGTAATGGGTTCACCCTGGCTCCTTTTGCAACTGTGGTGGTATGTATTGTGGGGGTTGATACATGTATCTACTAATTATTTCCTGATTACTTTTTGGTTTTGTGCATTTGTTTGGCCTTCTTCTTTGTTAGAGTATTTAGCTAGTTGGGTTTGATATGAATTTCGATGCATTGGCAAGCTCTATCGATGACATTTAACAACAGGCAATAAAATTTTCAATCGCCACAAACACGTAAAGAGGGAAGGAGCGACCATTCCTTGTTTAAAAAATTGCTTTACAAGTTTATTGTAGTGGCCAACAGGCCAAGTTCTCTACTTGTTTGACATGTTCATGTTACAGTGTGGTCTCAGCCCTGACACCAGTGTTAACATGGACACCGACATACATGTTGTGTCTGGTACATGTGGGGGTGTCTAGTATAGGAGGCCATAGATGCAGTACTTGCTGAGACATCTGTACAGTCATTAGTAAATTATATATTTTATACAAAATATATAAAAGTAGAGTAGATTCATATTTTGAAAAACTTCTTTTATATTTTCACTTTATTCCTTGAGTCTATCTAGTTATATTTAGATTTCCTACTTCTTGACATTCATGTTGCATGGCCCAGGTGGTAGCGAAGAAGCGAGTGACACACTCTGTTATGACATTTTCAATTTAAGCTTTATGTTGTTTTACTAGCTATCTCATATATAAATTTCTTTTCTATTTCATTAAAGACATATGGCCGCCTATGTGAGTGAACTTCAATCTACCAAGGAGATCTTGGGCTAGAACTCAGCAGGGGACAAACCTTATTAGGTGCAACTTTTTTAAAAATTAAGGGTAAAATGCATGTTATAAACAGGACACTTCTATATGTGTTGCCACGTACCAAGCAATACTCAAATCAGCCAACACATACAGTCAGCATGTCGAGGCCCATCTACAAATGTTAACACATGTCTAAGTGTTGGCACATGTTGACATGGAACATATAAGAAAAGCTGATTGTCTAGGTAATATTGCCTAACATGTAAGTTGTTTTTTAACAAATAGTGGAATCCAATAGTCTATTTCTACTTCACCCTTGAGATGAACCAAAATCAGACAAACTTTACCAAAACCACGACATTTTTATTGGCCATGTCTAGTGGCGCCGTTCCTTGTTCTGATCTTTGGTATCTTCCATTTTCCTTATTATTATATCTGGAAATTATATCTGTAATTTTTATTTTCTCTCATGTTCATTGCTTTTTTCTAGTAATTATCAGCCTTCTTGTATTATTCGCATCCTCATCAAGCTTCTTATTATTACAGGCAGTGTGTACAGCCGTCTCTTTGCTCGCAACCGTGCCCCTGGGGGAGCTATTTTTTTTCCACATGATTCTGATTCGAAAGGTCTGTCACTGTTTTCTGCGGTCTCTCTCTCTCTCTCTCTCAAACCAAATAACTCTATTGTGGTTAATTGGTTTGGTATAGGGTATTACAACCTATGAGTACGTTGTGGCTATGAGAACTCAGAGTGAGCCACCAGGCCCATCAGTGGATGGAGAGCAGCAGCAAAGTATGCCATCGTCACCAACCAGTTCCGCTGTGACTGCAATGAGTGGGGGAAGTTCTCTTGGGTTACAGTATAAAGGAGCATGGTGTACACCACCCAGAGTGTTTGTGGACCACCAGGTACTAATCTCATGCCTAGTATTTACAATGTTTTAAACCTGGGGCAAGTTGCCTCGGCACCCTGCCGAGACAAGTTGTGTACAAAATCTGGTATACAAAATAAATTGTGTATATAAATTACCAAATCACTAATGAATTATGAATAAATGTGTTTGTGTATAATTTTGCTACTCTTGATAATGATTTGTGAAATTTTCTTACTATATGCTCTATTTTCTTTTCATTTTTTTTCTTTTTTTGGGAGGGAGGAGAGGGGGGGGGGGGGGGGGGCAGATTTTTCTGAATTGTTTCAAGCTACACACAGTCCATTATCTTTTTCTGAATTGTTTCAGGGAACTGTCTCAAACCTGAGCATGTTTCTGCACACTCAGTATTTTCAAAAAAGAGAGCCCTATGTTGCCCCAAAATCGCCTTGTACATGCGTGGACCCGTTTTTTCTCTCAAGTGGACAGGACAGTTCTAGAGTAGTCTAGTAAACTCATGAGAGTTCTAGTGGGTTTCTGGATGTATCCGAAAGGGCTGGGCTGTGTAGGATGCTTTAGAACGATGTAATAGATGGTTCCTAGCCGCTGGATGTGTACTATGCGGCTTAATCCTAACCGTTAGTTGTAACGTCTTGAGCCTATTTAAAGGGGAGGACCCTCATTTGTAAAACACCTCAGAAGAGTGAGGAATACTCAGGACTTTGTAAGCATTCTTGAGATCTAGTGGAATTTATAACCAACTCGTGTGTCCTTCTCTTGTGTGTGCGTGGCTACTCTCTTTGTGTTTGGTGCATATCTGTGGATTAGGCTAGTGTGTGTGGTGGTGCGCACTAGTGGCTAGCATTTTGTGCTTGGTTGGTGCACAGTTGTGCTCGTGGTGAAATGGTTGACTCGTCCTTAATGGACCAAGGAACGAGTGTCGCATGGTCGAAGCGCGGGGCTTCAACTAAGTCTGTGACACCTAAATCCTAGAGCTAGAAAAAATAATCGTTTCTTGTCTGTTACTATAACATGTGGCAAGAAATCTTGAAAAATAAAGAAGCTGCTGAATATTCGATTTCATTTTCAATGTCACTGGTTTGTAGTGAGCCCAGATACTTGGATATAACTGGAGGAAAGTTTCTTATTTGATAAGATATTTGCCTAGATTATCAATCCCCAAGGTAAACCCAAAAATTGAAAGTAGTTAGGAATTATGTTCTCACCATTCATGAATTCCAGCTTATACATAAAAGTTCTTTGGTTTTTTGTGGGTTCCCCCAATTTCATGGAAATCAGTTTATTCTCCCCAACTTTTGGAATGTTATCTCTGCATTTGGTTAACCGAGTTCTGGATATAACTGGAGAGATGGTAGATTTCATTCAATGACCTAGATGTACTCATTGTTAAGGATTTGCTGGGTGTATTTTCTGTGGTTTTTGAGGAGTTCATCTGCACACGGGACTATCTAAATGGATATAAATGTAGTAATCTTACTTTCTCATACTGACCAAGTCAAACCAACTGTGCCACCTCACTCATTATGAATTTCTTGGGGATTTTTAAGGTTTTAACATAACTGATGAGCATTTCCTTGTTCTCTCTCTTATCTCTCATTGTTTTGCTGAAATATTGTGATTTTCTTGTTCATCTTTATTCGGGGACTCTGATCTGTTCATTTCAATCGTTCCATCCATGAATTTGTCCCTCATGCAAACCAAGCTATAGTGCAGTATTTGTGCAGAAGTCATACTGTGCCTTTGCTTAGTGATAAAGAAGCATAACTCTTCGTATGACTTATTGTGGGTTATGTTGGTTCATGATTTTTATCAGGATGAGGTGATCCCCCACTTGGGTCCCGGTCGTGTTCCCTCAACTGTCGATCCAGATGCTGTTGGTGCAAACCGACCCCCCAAACGAGCAGTCAGGATCAGTGCGTGGAAACTAGCCAAACTAGATTCAAATGAAGCAATGAGAGCTGCTGCTAAAGCCCGTGCCTCCTCCTCGGTCCTACGCCCTGTTAGTTCCCGACCCCATCGAGGCTCTGGTTACTCTAGTGGAAACATCAGTGGGGCAAGTAGTCTGAGAAGCTTAGATATTGGACCAAATAAAGAAGCTCGGAACAATAACCAAAGCTTTTCCCCTATAACACGTAGTGTTAGCAGTTTTAGCAGCCCAGGTCACACTAATGAACCAGCTTCATTAAGCCCCCTTGCATCGGAGCGGCCTTCTCTTTCATCAAATGCTGCTTCTCTCTCGAATGTTGTTAATGCGACATTCCCAGTGGGAAGGATGATGCCTGACGCTGAGCATTACAACCCAATTTACCAGTCCTCAACGGGTAGATCCACACCAAACAGGCCTGATAGCTCGGTTACTGAGAGTATCAGTGAGAAACCAGGTAGAAAAAGCAGTTATACAGGCCGAGATAACTTAACAGCTTCAGTGGTTTGGGATCAAGGGGCTGGACGCTATACATTGGGTCCTGTATCTAACGGAACTGATGCGAATTTAGAGGTTGGAGTTGGAGCTTCAAATCAAGGAATGGCTGCCTCAGAGATGAATTCAGAGACAAGACCAGTAATTGGAGTTACCCATGAGCCTGGATCAGTTTTCTCAGGTGGCAGCTCTTCTGCATTTTCTCTCTCTACCTCAGAGGCAATTCAAGAGAGAAGGCGAGGAATGGAGGGTAGCCGTGCACCAGGATCAGTTTTCTCGGGTCGTGGAGGTGCTCCTAATAGTTCCTCTGTGTTCTCTCTCTCTAACATTGGGAACCAGAATTTGTTATACACAGAGCAGTCGATATTCTTTGGCGGTCCACTTTTGAGCATGGATTCAAGGGGGTCTAGCTTGGGAAATGGCAGGCCCGAGGGCTTGGGTTTGCAGAGGCAGCAAGGCAGGGGAGGGAGGGGAAGAGGGTCTTCTCAGCTCCCTGTGTTTGTTCCAAGTGATTATCAGGATAACCAGTTCTCTTGACTGAATTGAGAACGCCTGGGTCCAATTTGTTGAGGTGGCTGTATAGGACTGAGTTGGGGGTGGCGTAATTTGAGTTTGAGAGGAGCTGATTATTGTTGGTTTAGTTAATGTATGAGGAGGTTGGAATGAGATGTGGAACTTACACCCACGAAGACATCGGAGCTTTTGATGAATACAGAGCTTCCATTTTTTTTTTTCCTGGGTTTTACTTGTTTTCTTAAGCTATTGGAATTGTATTGTTGCCCTCTCTCTCTCTCTCTCTCAAATGCGCGCGCTCCATAGACGCACTTCTCCCTCCTCTCTCTCTCTTTAGAGTGTGGGATCCTTGCCATGGGGTGGAGGTTGAAGCCATGGGCGTCATTTCTCTTAAGTATTTCTCCTCTCTCTCTCTCTCAGAGTGTGGGATCCTTGCGCTAGGATCTCCGAGAGTGTGGGATCCATTGCTCTTTCGTTTCGTGGCATCTCAAAGTGAAAAATTAACAAAATAATAGTTTCAAGAGGAAAATAAACAAAAAAAAAAAAAAAAATCTTATCTATTTCTATATTAGAAAAAGCTTATACAAGGATGCTACCTTATAATGTATGTAGAACTACGGATGCCCACTTATACAAGGATGCTAACTTATAATGTATGTAGAACTACGGATGCCCCACAAAAATCCATCGGAAAAAGGTAGTTTTAATGTTGAAAAACCTTTTGATTGATCATCTCGATATCGAGATGTATAACTATGAATAATAAAAAGATTTAACGTCTCAGAAATAGTGCATTTTACAACATATTATCTACACCATCCATTTTCAAGATTTTTATATGGTCACAAATTTACTTGATTTTAACCATTTTTTAAATTTAAAATTTTATAATTAGATATAAAAATAGATTTTGAGATAAGCCTAAGAACATTTTACATCAAAATTATATACCATGATAAAATTTGAACGAGCACCTTACCTCTACACCTACGGATGCATCGGTATGCAAACTATACCCTTCTATATTTATATCTAAACCGTATTATTAAGACAGTTAATGAGTGGACACGAGTAACAAAAATAAAAAAGGGCTCTAATTCTATAGAGATTGTAGGATCCGTGTTTGTTTCACACTTTCGATGAAAAGTTCATGAACTAATCTTTCAACAAAAGTTCTCATTCCTTTGTTAAAAAGTGAAAGATTAAGTTCCTAGGGGGATAGGAACTTAATATTTCATATTTTTTTTTTCACTATTCATCATGCATAATATAAATATATAATATTAGTATTATTAATATGATATAATATATTATAATATTACTATAGCATAATATTATATAATATAATATTATAATTTAGGGAAAAGTTTATATAGAGCTGAGGCTTTAAACCATCAAATTAGGGCTTACCTCCAAAAAATTATTAGAAGAGGTTGTTTTGATGCCCAAATATCCTCAAATTGATCATCTCAACATCAATATGCATGGACATGAGAAAAAAATGGATTTCAAGTTTTTGAAATAGTGTACTTTGTAATGCATTTTTGGACCGTCAATTTTCAAGATTTTTAACTTTTCATAGATTTCGATCTACACTATTTTTGAAGCTTTAAACTTTATAAATAAAGATGAAATATATTTAAGGTCATCACAATGAATTTTAGAATTGAAATGACATTTCTCGACACTATTTGAAGGTAGGCTTTAATTTGATTGTTTAGAGCCTAGGCTCTATACAAACAGCACCCTATAATTTATAATATTATATATTAATAATAATATATATTAATAATATTATATTATATAATATATATAAATATAATATAATATATTATATTAAATAAATATTATATATAATATAATAAATCATAATATAAATATTATATACATAATATATAAATATATTATATGATACTATATATTATATATGTATAACATATATAATATATGTATATTTTATTATATGATATTTATACTATTTATTTATATTTATATGGTTAATATGTATTTGTTATCAAACACAATACCAAACCTTTCTTAACATTCCAGCAAGTTATCAAACATAGTACCCATAACTTATTCAAACATTCCGGAACAAAACATTCAAATTTTCAAAAGATTTAAAAATATTCAACTTTCCAAAAGATATCTTAGAAAAATAAAGGCGCCCTATGAGAAGAGATAGACTAAAACTTATGCGAAAGGTTTCTATGCTTCCCCTACAGCATATAAGTTCTATCCTCCCCCTACTATCTAGCCGTTTTGATCATGAGAGTTATTCACCATTTGATCTTAAATCCAACGTCTCAAAGTATTTTAATTTTAATTTTTTTATACACATTGAATGAATATGAAATTTGGTACATGACATCTTCTCATTGGGGTGCACCTATAAAAAATATTAAAAATAATTTTTCTATTAAAATATAGTGACCAAAATACCCCTTGAAGTTTTCAGGGGTATTTTGGTCATTTTATTTTATTGAAAATAATTTTTTTATATTTTTCGCTAACGTGAGTTTAATAGAGGAATGAACGTCCAAATTTTGGTGTCAAAATAGTTTATAAAAAAAATTAAAAATAAAATAGTGTAGAGACGTGACATTATGATTAGGACAATCTTAGCCCTCCATTCAGAATGAACGGTTGGATAAGGGGGAGGATAGACCTTCTATGTGGTAGGGGAAGCATAGAAAGTTTGTCCAAAACTTATAGGTGAAGAGTAGAGAAAAAGAGAGTCTCCATTCTTTCTTAATATTTTGTGTGAAGAGTAGAAATTTTAGAAAGAAAGAGAGAGAGTAGAGATTTTAGGAAGAGAAAGATTTCCTTATCTTATTGAGAGCTAGGAGAAATTTTTTTTCTAACCCTTTTCTAAAATCTGTGCGTAAAGAATAGAGAAGGAGAATCTCTACCCATTCCTAATATTTTGTGCTTGAAGAGTAGCGATTTTAGGAAGAGAGAAAGAAAGTTTAGATTTTGGGAAAAGAGAGAAATATGGGATTTTTTTTAACTTATTTTTTGGTTCAAATATTTTAAAATTAGTATCTATCCTCAACTCAAATTTAAGAGAGAGAAATATGTGCATACATATCTAAGATTGTTTTCACATCCAAGGAGATTCTGCATCCAAGAGCATGATAACCTTTATCAATGCATGCACACCCCACTCTCTCTCTCTCATTAGTTGAGATTTCGATGTTATAGAAGTTAGAAAACCCTACAGGGTCTCTCTCTCTCATTAGTTGAGATTTTAATGTTATAGAAGTTAAAAAACCCTACTGGGATACACCCAAGCCATTTACTCATATAGGCTATATTAACTTTACTTATCTTTCATTATCTTTCTCTATCTTTGCTGCCATACGTCTTCCTTATTCTCAATTGTGTACTTGTCTTTTGCTTTTTTTCTTGGTATCGATATTTTTGACAATTTAGCTATTAATGTTTTCTCCATGCTGTATGATTCATTAGTTTTAGTGTGATTCTATACTATTCTTGTCATTACATGGGATGTTTTAGTTATGGATTGAAGTAAGTGAGAGTCTATGTTTACAAAAATATAAAAATAAGTATTCATGGGCAAAATATTTTTTAATCTTTGTCAAAATGATAAAAAAATATAAAAACGACATATTAGAAATAGATTTCTAATTTTTGTAGATTTCTTATTTTTTAGATTTTTATATTTTTATTTATTTTTATATATTCCCTAGTTGGACCGAAATATTTTTTAATCTTTGCCAAAATGATAAAAAAAAATCATAAAAAATATATATTACAAATATATTTCTTATTTTTTAAAAAAAAGTATATTTTTAAATTTCATTTAATATCCTTGAGTAGCTTCTCGAATATAGGAACCAAAAACTGTCCTTTCTTTGCTCTTTAGAAGTATGAGGTAGTAGTAGTAATAAAATAATGAAATAGAATTTTTTTTTCATTGTTTGTTATAATATTCAATAAAATTCTTGATAAACCCACTGGCCAATTACTTAATTTATAATGGTCCATGCATGTACCCATAAAACTACCAAAAATCAATGGAATTGACCCTATGGATGCATACTTCTTCTTTTTTTTTTGTTATTATCGTGTATGTTGTGCTTCCATAAAATCAAATAACATACGGTCAGGAAAAGGGCTCGAGCCTAATTAGTTAGCACTTTACAATTTGCAAGTCTACGTCCTAGGATCAATTCTTAGCAAGGCCTACCAAGGGTAGGGGCCCACTCCCCACCGACTCACCCCAAAAAAAATAAGCACATGACCATTTTTATATAGTACAATATTTATCGAAATCAATGGAATTGGCCCCATGAATGCATGCTATTTTTTTATTATTATTGTCATGCATGTTGCTCTTACATGAAATAAAATAAAATAGTGCAATATTTATCCGCGATAATAATAATTATTTTTCTCTATCGTCAAAAAATGTTAAAAGATCTTTTTAATGCAGAAAATCACTATTCTGATTATTATATTTATATTTATATAAATACGTGACAAAAGACGTTAGGCCTCGAGACATGTTTTTTAGATAAGTAAAATGGTAACTCACTGGGCATTTAGGTTCCTACCCTTTAATGAGAATGGAGTCGGGAGACATGTCATATTTGTCGTGTACATTCAGCATATGTTCAAAATTTAGAACAATATTACATAATAGGAAATAGTTCATAGCTTTACATATCACTCATATCATATTTGTTATATAATTTACATAATTAGTGTTTAATGTATATTTAAAATTTGTAGTGACTATGTAATAATAAGAAATGGTCCTAACTCTTATTTGTTCATATCTTCAGGGAGATAAATGGCATAGTGGATTCCCTTCCTAAACATGGTTCTTCTCTTGCTAATTTGGTGGTTTCTGATGTTCTCGATTCCTAATCTGTTGTACTACTTTTATAATTGAATAAAATTTATAAAATTTCCATAAAAAAAAAAAATTATAGTAACTATGTGATAATATGAAATAGGTCCTAACTCTAGAAACCACTCAATTCGTAATGCATGTTAATGTCACATCTTTATATGATTGATAATCATTCTGTTCTACATGCCACACGCCTAATCCAACTATTTACAAGAGTATTAAATCATACAATAGGTGGTGTAATACATATGATTGATCTCTACCATATACCCCTGGGCAGATGCACCCCCTTACGTTCTTGGGTAGTGCTAAAAGCCCAATTTGCCAATAGGGAAAAGTTTTTCCTCTGAAAATGTCTTCCATAATATTGATTTACAGTATTCTCTCTTCATTCCCTTTGGGTGGTTAGCATAGTGGTCCTCAAGAGCCACGCATAATCCAAGGGCATTTTAATCACTTGTCGAAAAACTTTTAGGAAAAATATCATTAAATGGGTCACAGAGTCTTAAATAAATCATTAATAGAAACGTTCTAATTAGGACATGGTTTTTATGAGAGTCAAATGTGGGCTCCTTAATCATTTATTTTTGGAATAGAATTTGGTCTTAATTTTTGGGGAATATATCATTTTTAACATGTAGATTATTAATATGTAAAATTAAATAAATTTTAAAAACTAAAATGATGTTTTTTGGAGAAAATATTTGAACCATTGATTTACTTTTCTTGAAACGACTACTATTTGGGGGATCCGGTTTTGGTGAACGGTGTATATCTCCAAGTCTGCATAGTACCAGGTGCCTTGGACGCACCAAACAATTTTCCTTCTAATTAACATGAGAGTTTATTTTTAGGGAAAATTACTTATATACTAGTTATACTTTTCGTTATTACCAAAGTGCCAAATACTTTATGTTATTATTGGAATTCCTGTTTTTTCACTTCGAATTTTTTTAAAAAATATATTTTTACCCTTTTTCAGTTATTCAACAATCGAAATG